>NW_016819184.1:5346919-5371912 GCF_001698545.2 Rhinopithecus bieti | reverse complement strand
AAAAAAAAAAAAAAAAACTGTTTGGCAATATGTACTATAGCTAGACATCTGCATAACCAGTAGTCCCACTTTTCAATTTTTTTTTTTTTTAAGACGAAGTCTCGCTCTTGTCCCCAGGCTGGAATGCAATGGAATGATCTTGGCTCACTGCAATGTCTGCCTCTGGGGTTCAAGCGATTCTTCTGCCTCAGCCTCCCGAGTAGCTGGGATTATAGGTGCCTGCCACCACGCCCAGCTAATTTTTGTATTTTTAGTAGAGACTGGGTTTCACCATGTTGGCTAGGCTGGTCTTGAACTCTTAACCTCAGGCGATCCGCCCACCTCGGCCTCCCAAAGTGCTGGGATTAGGCGTGAGCCACCACGCCCGGCCTAGATATTTTACCAAAGGTTTGTTTACCAAAAGACATGCTTAAGAATGTTCAGTCATAGTAGCCCCAAAATGGAAAGAACTCAGTTACCTATCAACAGACAAATAAGCTGTGGCGTTCACAGTACCGTAAAATACCAACAGTAATAGGAATGAAATCTACAACTACGCAAAACAATCTGGACGAAACTCATAGTGTTGAGCAAAATAACCCAGACACGAGAGATCACACCATATGATTCTGTTTTTATAATTACAGGAAAAAAGGAGACACAACTTCTCCCTGCTGTTTCAAATCAGAATCATGGTTTCTCTTGGGGAGGGTAATTATTAGAAGGGACACTGGGGTGCTGGCAAAGTTCTGTTTCTTGTGTTGTTGTTGTTGTTGTTGTTGTTTGTTTGTTTTTTCTTTTTTGTTTTTGAGACAGGGTCTCCCTCTGTTGCCCACGCTATAGTGCAGTGGTAGAATCATGGTTCCCTACAGCCTTGACCTCCTGGGCTCAAACAATTCTCCTACCTCAGCTCCCCAAGTAGCTGGGACTACAGGCACGCGTGCACCACCACATCTGGCTAATTTTTATATTTTTAGTAGAGATGGAGTTTTGCCATGTTGCCAGGCTGGTCTCAAACTCCTGAGTTCAAGTGATCTGCTCGCCTCATCCCAAAGTGATAGGATGACAGGCAAAAGCCACTGCATCTGGCCTTTCTCCATTTTTCTTTCCCTAAATCTGTGTCTTCCCAATTCCCCTAAGAGTCAGGTGTTTCAACTGACCACAGGATGGAATTACGCTTCCAAATGTATTAAAGACTTCATTTACTTTACCAATAAATGTGGGAATTAGCTAGTGGGAGAGGCACTTCATCAAAACAGATCACCCAAATGGCTAGCAGGTATATAGAATTGTAGTATCTTAACCAAAAAGAGTATTCCAAACGGCATTTATTGAAAACAATTTTGTGTTACCCTACTCATAATTCTAAAATCTAGTTAAATTGGTTCTTAGAGTATTTCTGGGGCAGACATGGTTGCTCTCAGCACATTGGGAAGCCAAGACAGGGGGATTGCTTGAGTCTGGGAGTTTGAGAACAGACTGGGCAACATAGTAAGACCCCATCTTAAAAAACAAAAGTTAGCCAGGCATGGTGGCTCATGGCTGTAATCCCAGCACCAAGGTCAGGAGTTCGAGACCAGCCTGGCCAACATGATAAACCCTATCTCTACTAAAAATACAAAAATTAGCTGGACATGGTGGTGGGCATCTGTAATCCCAGCTACTCGGGAGGCCGAGGCAGGAGAATCACTTGAACCCAGGAGGTGGAGGTTGCAGTGAGCAGAGATTGCACCATTGCACTCCAGCCTGGGCAATAAGAACGAAACTCCGTCTCAAAAATAATAATAATAATAATGAGCCCGGTGCAGTGGTGCAGTGGTGCACACCTGTAGTCCCAGCTACTCGGGAAGCTGAGGTGGAAGAATCACTTGAGCTCAGGATGTCAAGGCGGCAGTGAGCCGTGATTGTGCCACTGCACTCCAGCCTGGGTGACAGAGTGAGACCTTGTCCCTAAAAGAAAAAGAAATAATTCATGAGTAACTGGATATTTACAGAGTTTTACACTGTGTCCCCACAAGGTACTTAATACAAAGGGCAAGAAGACCAAGACGGCCAAGGGAGGCTGAGGAACTGTTCTGGGCTAAAGAAGCCTAAACAGGACAGCAAGGCAACACATTGGAGGTTTTCCCTCTGTTGTAAAGGAGAACAAATGAAATCTGGATTAGGCCTCTACATTAAGTAATGGTGCCATACCAGCACTGAGTTCTTGATTTTTATAATTACTCTGTGGTTGTAAAAGAGAAAGTCATTGTGCTTTAGGAAAAACACACTAAATATGTATGGGTAAAGAGACATCATGTCTGCAACTTCCTCTCAAACAGCTCGGAAAACAATGTACAGTATGTGGGCATGGGAGGGGAGAAGGGAGTGAACATACCAAGACCAAAGCAATAAAATGTTAGCACTTGGAAAATCTGGGTGAAGAGTAAAAGGAAATTTATTTTATTTATTTATTTTTATTTTTATTTTTTGAGATGGAGTCTCACTCTGTCACCCAGGCTGGAGTCCAGTGGCGCGATCTTGGCTCACTGCAACCTCCGCCTCCTGGGTTCCAGCGATTCTCCTGCCTCAGCCTCCCGAGTAGCTGGGACTACAGGCGTGCACCACCATGCCCAGCTAATTTTTGCATTTTTTAGTAGAGATGGGGTTTCACCATATTGGCTAGGCTGATCTCGAACTCCTGACCTCGTGATCCGCCTGCCTCGGCCTCCCAGAGTGCTAGGATTACAGGTGTGAGCCACCGCACCTGGCCAATAAAAGGAAATTTTTAGTACTATTGTTACAACTTTTCTTAAGTCTACAATTATGCCAAAATAAAAGTTAAAAGAATAAAAAATGACATACCTATGACAGTACTTTCCTGATTTTTCTTGCATTCCTTATTGGTGAGATCCACGTGACGAAGACTCAGTGGTTCATCTTTGTAGCCCTCATAGCACCTGACACAGCAACTAGCCACTCAGTAAATAAATCAACTGCATCTGCAAAACACACATTACATGTATCCAGAAAATGTATATTGAGAAAATATAAAAGCAACTAATTTTCATAAAAGGTTTCAAGCAGAAAACGGAGGAGACAGGTTAATTTAAAACGTACCTTTTCCTCTCTCCAGGGCTACAGGTAAAGGATGGTAATTGTCTGCACCACACTTAGATTTCCTTTCAAAAGTGTAATCAGGCCCAGCACGCTGGCTCACGCCTGTAATCCCAACACTTTGGAAGGCCTGGTGGATCACTTTCAGGAATCGAAGACCGGTCTGGCCAACACAGCGAACCCCTGACTCTACTAAAAATACAAAAATTAGCCAGGAATGGTGGCACACACCTGTAGTCCCAACTATTCAGGAGGTCGAGGCAGAAGAATTGCTTGAACCCAGGAGGTGGAGGTTGCAGTCAACTGAGATCATGCCACTGCACTCCAGCCTGGGCGACAGAATGAGACTGTGTCCTTCAATTAGGAAAACTACAGATCTGTCCAAAGAAAGGAGAATGCTTTAAGAGTGAGAATCCTGCCGGGCGCAGTAACTCACACCTGTAATCTTAGCACTTTGGGAGGTCGAGGCGGGCGGATCACAAGGTCAGGAAATCAAGACCATCCTGACTAACATGGTGAAACCTCGTCTCTGCCAAAAAAAAAAAAAAAAAAAAAAAAAAAAAAAATTAGCCAGGCCTGGTGGCAGGTGCCTGTAGTCCCAGCTACTGGGGAGGCTGAGGCAGGAGAGTGGCATGAACCTGGGAGGCGGAGCGTGCAGTGAGCCAAGATCGTGTCACTGCACTCCAGCCTGGGCGACAGAGTGAGACTCTAATTGTCTAAAAAAAAAAAAAAAAAAAAAAAAAGAGAATCCTTGGCTTATGCCTGTAATCCCAGTACTTTGGGAGGCTGAGGCTACTGGACTGCTTGAGCTCAGGGGTTTGAGCCCAGCCTGGGCAACATAGTAAGATCTCTTATCTACAAAAAATACATAAAAAATCAGCCAGGTGTGGTGGCAGGACCCTGTAGTGCCAGCTACTTTGGAGGCTGAAGTGGCAGAATTGCTTGAGCCTAGGTGGTTAAGCCCAGCCTAGGCAACCAGACCTTGTCTCTACAAAAATTAAAAAATAAAAAATTAGCCAAGCATGGTAGCATGTGCCTATGGTCCTAGCTACTCAGGAGGCTGAGGTGGGAGGCTCATTTGAGCCTCGGAGGTTGAGGCTGCAGTCAGCCTTGATTGTGCCACTGTACTCAGCCTGAGTGACAAAGCAAGACCCTGCCTCAAAGAAAAAAAAAGTTATTACTATAAAGATAAACACACTAAATTAATTTCTGCCCATAAATTGGATTATGGTTCTCTCAGTGTAAGAAATGCTCTCCAGTCACTCCTATAAATATAGTTCCTTGACTATGTGGTTTCAAACAGGGATCTAAAATGGTAATATTTAACATCAGAAATCTATGACCAGCAGATGGCTGAAGTCTGAAAAGTTACCAATCAGGCTGTTTTGGGGTATTAAGAACTTGTAAGGTTAAGGCTAAGAAGTTAATGTCCTAGGAATCTAATAGGTTGGTGTTGATTAATTAGCAGCCACTAATTCAAATTCTGTGAAGATGCTTTGCTTCTGCTAAGAAAATGCCTGAAATGTGTGTCTGTATATACTGCATGCAAATGTAGCCACTCTGGGTATATCTAGCGTGGATCTGAAATGGCTGAGCAAAGGAGTGTTAGTGTAGAAATATTCCCTATTTAGGGATTGCGGGGAGAAGGGGAGATACATATATACTTATTTTAAAGCTTTGCTAACAGAAAAACAAGGAATAATGAAACAAGAAATAAAAATGAATGTATTACAAAAAGAATTTATTAGACAAACACACCAATAGATTGAGTCTAAGGATTTGGTTGGAGAGCCACTGGGCCTTTTAAAGCAGCGGAAGTCCAAAGTCACACGCTTCAAGCATTACTCTGCAACAATCTGTGGAAACCAGAGGGACTGGAATTACAGCACCGTGCTAGGCCACGAACACATCAGTCTCCCACCTCCCTCCCTATTCCCTCTCTTCTACTGAAGTCCGTGATTCTGGTACCTGAGAAGACTGGAATGAAATGTTTCCCACTTATTACAGAAATTCAGCGTATTTGTTACAGAGGAATTGTCACACTTGAATTGTCTGTTTAATACGGGATATTGCTTTTGAGAAACCAACGAATAGTTATTAAAGGAGTGTTTACCAAAGGGTAAGGTAAATATTATCTAGTATAGTATCTGCATTTTTAATCTCATCTGGCACCAACTGTCTTTTAGAAAGTTACAATGTGTTGTCTGGGGGACATTCTTCTTTAGAAGGAAAAGAGTCTAATTAGTGGATATTAAGTAATTAAATAATATATACTATCAAACCTTATGAGAGTCACATGAACCATAAAGTCTTCATTTAATTTGGGAGAAATGGGGAATATTTTCTATCATTCCTGATGATAGAACGAGCTATTTCAATGTCATAGTAATGGAACTGCAATCCATAATACTAAACAGTGTGCTTTACTTTGAAGCCATTGACCACTAAATTTGATTCTTAGTAGCATAGGCTACCAAAAAATAGCAAGGAATATGGTATCCACATAGATCTCAGCTGGCCTCAAGTAATCAAAAGTGAGAATGAAACATACATGACACAACTGGGGACCTCTGGGTTTCTGAGATGTGGGCTACAAGATTATATTAGGTAGAAAACTAAAGGAAACGTATCCCAAGCAAAAGTGGCAAGGGAATTTCGCAGAACGAATTTTTTAAGGGAGGTAATGAAAGCCAGCAGTTAAAATGCATGTCCATGTATCAGGTTCCTGGAGGTGAATCCAGTAGGAACATGACAGCTCTTCACACCCAAGTATTGCTTTCATGGGCCCTTACAATCTCCGCTTGTTCACCACCGTGGAGAGTCTGTTTGTAATAAGAATTGTTTTCAAGTCAGAATTCTAGATGAAGATCTAAAAATGTTGAGTTTGTGCTTTTAAAAAACAGTTCAGCTGTCCACATGTATTGCTTGCTGGTGGAGCTAGCTCTTCCCCAACCTGGCTCACTATTGGGAGCCCAGGAATCCCTGGGACAGGCAGATAAGCCAGGACTGAAGTTTTAAAGAATCAGCTACTGCAAATCAAAGTAGGCAGCCTCATGCATAGACTTCCTGATATTAGTTGAGCCATTGCTGCCTTCATTACCATTTTTATGCCTTTGGGGCCACTGTGTGGTTTGGTCCAAGCTGTTCTCAAAACCTGCAGTGCAACAGACCTGTGTCTACTTTAGCTGGTGAGTCTAGCTACACATCAAAGTCACCTTTCCTACCACAAACTTCTGGCCTACTCAGAAAACCAAGGTACCCCCTCTCTCAGGAATAACCTGGGGAGGTTATTTGGAACAAGTATTGCGCTCCAGTCCGAATCTTAAGTAAAGATCTAGAAATGTGGAGTTCTATGCATTTTAAAAATAGTCGTTTCAGAGCAGCCATGTGTGCTCCAGGACCAAGCTTTCCCCAGCCTCGTTCAGGATTTGGAAGAAATATCTGGGTTTGGGCTGAACCATCGAGCATGAGGAGGGGAAGCTATCAGTTGTGAACAGAGACTGTTTCTCACCCTTTGATGAGCCAGCACCTTTCAAGGTTCCATCCTAGCCGCCAGCAGCTGGCAACCAGGGCGTCTCTGCTCTCTGTGTTTCCCTCCTGGCATCTTGGTTAGCCCCGCGCCAAACACCCAGAGCCTTAAAAAATAGCCCCTGAACTGAATTAAACCTGACCCACAGTGAACCGCAAGGTCCAGAAACCGCAAGGTTTGGGGTCAGCCTCCGTCCCCGGACACTCTGAGGATGGCAGATCCCTGACCCCTGGTGGCAAGCGAGGATCCCGGGTGCGCGCGGCGGGCAGAGGGGCGGAGTCTCAGGCCGCTGGAAGGGAAGGGGCGCGCTGACACCCGCGCACCTGCACCCCCGGTGGAGGAACCGAGGGCACACGACGATGCCAATCCCTCGTGAATCCCGCGAAGGAGGGGCCGGGGGGCTCCTGATTCATAGGTGCGGGGCGTAGAAGGGGGTCAGGTAGGAAGGCCCGAGGAACGGCGCGAAAGGGCTCCCGGGGACGGCAGCCGTCAGCGGGAAGGAGGCGGCGGCCGGGAAGAGGACGTTGGCCGCGGAGTAGGAGGGGAAAGTCTGGAAGGGCAGAGCGCCGGTGCCGTGAGGGCCAGGACTGCCCCCCGAGCCGCCGCCGCCGCCCCCCGCCGCACCTGGCTGGGGCGCGCCACCCCCAACCTGCGCCGCGCCGTCGGCACCTGGGTTCTGCTTCTTCCACTTGGTCCTGCGATTCTGGAACCAGATTTTGACCTGCGTCTCGGTGAGGCTGAGCGACAGCGCGAGGTTCAGGCGCTCGCACACGGACAGGTAGCGTGTGGCCCGGAACTTGTTCTCCAAGGCCACCAGCTGCTCGTAGGTGAAGGCGGTGCGCGCGCGCCGCGGCTTGGCGCAGTTGGGCACCACGCGCCGGCGCCTGGGCCGCGGGGAACCGGGGGAGCCCGGGGGGGACCCCACAGGGCCGCCCCCGCCGTCCTCGCAGGGCTCCCCAGACGCCAATGCCCCGGCCGGGGGGTCAGGTGAGCGCGCTGGGCCCGGCAGCAAACGCGCAGCCCGTTCCCGCCGCCGCGGCCTCACCGGATCCTCCGCATCCTCCTCCTCTTCCGCTTCGGAACCCTCCAGGGGTGACGCCTGGCCGGCGCCTGGGCCTGCAGCATCTAGGGGAGAAAGGGTCGGTGAACAGAAGCCTCTCCGGGTTCCCAAACCTCCTCCTCGTCCTCCCTAGAGCAAGCAGTTCTCCCCGCAACCCAACTCCGGGGGCTGCTCCTGTCCCCACATCGCGCTTCCCTCAGGCCGGACTGCACATCCTTGCCAGCGGGTTTAGGGGAATGGTGTCCTCTTGCCCTTTACAAATCTGCCATCAAGTAGGCGTCCAAGAAATGTATGCTAAATGAATGAATGACACTCCACATTAAGAAAAAATAGTGACCTTATTGGGTGACCATATTGGGGGGTAGGATCATTGTATTAAGACATCTAGATGTCAGACGCCTTTAGGGCTGTGCCTTCCCCAGACCCTGGAGGCCTATTTTGGTCTAGGACTCCTAGCAATTAAAAAAGAAGTTATTAAGCTCTCTGCCCCACCCCACCCCCACCCCCGCTTTAAAGTGAAATTCCCTTTCCCATCTTCTATCTCCCGCCGTGTTAATAGAGTTTCAGATTTGTGCGGGGCCGGATCGATAGATGTCATCTATTAAAGGTAAGTTTTAATCGAACAATATTAGGATCAGACAGGGAAAGGGGGTTTGAAGTCCGTACCTGCAAGCTGCGGGCAGGAGATATGCAGGCGCCAGTAATAGAATATCGATCACGAGGGTGGGGGAAGGGAGCGCAGCCCCTCGGAGAGAAGGTCGGAACAATTACCAGGCTGCTGGCCCGGGCCCACGTGCGGCCGCCAGAGGCGCCCCGGGCCCCAGGCAATCACCGTCAAACTTGGGGAGGGGAGCAGGGGGCTGCGCGACATCCAGCCTCCCCGGGAACCAGAGCCTCTGACCCTCCAGGGAGCCGCCTGTCCCTGTCTGATCCCACGCCCCACCCAGCAGGACTCCTGCTGTCTTCCGTCCTTCCTGCCAGCCACAAAGTTTCCTGACCCCTTCATCAGGTGTCCGCCAGCGTTGGGAGTAATTCAGAAAGGGTTTCGAGAAGAAAGTACCAAAAGCTTCCCACCACCTCATCCGAACCCCGCCCCCAGCCCCAGTCAACAGTTGGGTCTGGGGAGCTTGAGAGCGTGGGGCAGCCCAGCCCGGCAGGCGTCTCCAGGTGGCACCTGACCTCGCTACTTACCAAGACCCCCGGCGCAAGCCTTAGCCTCAGTTCCTCCATCCATAAAATGGAGGTGATGTTAATGATGCTGTCCAACTCTCAGGTGCCGAAGTTTTCATCACCTTTATCCCAGCCCTTAGCCCAGGTCCTAGCACGTGGCAAGCGCGTTAAATGCCCGATAAATGAGTAAGCCTGGCAAGGTAGGCGCCAGGTAAGTTAAGTTTCCACCGCGAGCATCAGGGCTGTGGTGAGGGTGAGCTTGGAGGGTGAGCAGGGATGCGGCAAATCCCTGCCCCGTAATGCGGGGAGCCTCCTCTCTGCCTCTATCCAGTTCCGAGGCGGGGGCTACACTTCGCACCCGGTCCCGTGCGCCTTCTCTCTTTGAGGAAGACGCCGTTAAGGGCCACTCACCGGGCCCGGGTGTTCCCCATACACTCCGCAGTGTTGGGGCTGAGGCCGCCTGGGGCCGGGGCCACCTTGCATCTTACCAGGGGTCTCCAGCTGTCGTACACGGTCCCTGGAGCTGGCATCTTTCCCCGCTTCGATCTCCGCCAAACTTTTCCTGGCATCCCGGGGAGCCGGGCGCACGGCCGGGAGCGCTGCACTGGTGAATTTCTGCGGGTCCAGGATGTCCAGGACGGAGAAAGAGATCTTGTGGTGGGAGGGAGCCGCCTTGGCCCCGCCGTCCTGCCATGCCAGCATGCCCGTCGCCCGCGGGCCGGCGGTCGGCGGCGCGGGGTCGGGGATGGCGCCGCTAGGGCTTGCCTTCGGCTGTGGCTTGGCCGCAGCTCTCCAGCCGGGAGCCGGGTCCGCGCGGCCAAGTGAAGCTGGGGAGGGGGGCGGGGAGGCGGGGCGGGGAGAGCGCCGTAGGGGGCTGTGCTCCGATTGGCACCGGCGCAGCGCCGGCCAGCCTCGGGACTATCCGGCGCTGTAAGGAGGCCCCTTGCCTGGGCTCGAGGAATCCTCCGCGCGCCCGGTGCGCGTGCCCGCAGGGACAGTGCAGTCGGCTCCGCGCGCCTCCGCCCAACCCTCTGGGACTCTCGGAGGGCGTCAGGGAGGCTTCCATCCCGGGGATCCCTTTCCCCGACACACACACCTCTGTGACTTGAGTTTGTGCCCTTTCTCCGGCGCACCCGCCTTAGACTTGGGGATGCAATTGAGGCCAGGACTGCTTACTTCCAGGGAATGCTCAGCGCATCTCCTTCCCCGCCAGTGAATTACTGTAATAGCTTCAGACCCGGTTACCTCGGAGGTAAAATCCCTCACGTTCTCACAGTTTAGCGTTCACAAAACCTTGAGGTTTGCACGATCTCTTTTGATTCTTTGAGCATCCCTATGAGATGGGCGTCACGTGGCACAGACCACTGTCCCCGTTTTAAAGATGAGGAAATCGAGTTTCAAAGGTAAGAAGAGATTTGCCCAGAGTCACTGTGAGTTGGTGACAGAGTCTGGGTTTGGACTTGGGTCTTCTACTGGACCAGTGCTTTTTTAGTACGTCCTGCTGTCTCAGAAACGGAGGGAGAAAATCCCGGACTCTCAGTCTTTTGCTTCGCCCAAAGCCAAGCCAGAGGCCAGCAAGAGGTTTGGAGAGGTGATGAGCCCCCACCGGGATGCCTGCCGCTTTGGAAACCTTAGTGGCTTCAGGCACAGAGCCAAGTGAGATGGCTGAGGAGGTCTGCCCTGGTTTGCTATGACCCGGAGCACAGCCCTCGATGGACAAACTTCAGGCCTTCTCCAAAGTCACAGGTTTGATCATTTGCAACAGAAATTGAATCTGAGAATTAGGTTGCATCTCGGACCCCCATTCCCTCCCAGCCCCAGAAGCAGAAGATTCAGAAATGCCTGTCTGGTTTGAATTTAAGGTCAGAGAAGAGAAACAATTGAAATGGCCCTCATCTGCCCCACCAAGTCCCCTGGGAAGGTGATCACCAGTGGTTGGAGAAGCTTCCACTGACCACACTCATCCTAAATTTCTTCTTTTGTCTCTTGGAGGGCACACAGCAGTCTGTGAGCGCTAAGCATTTGTTTCAGGCAAATTCTGAGGCTTCTCCTAGTGTTTGGCTCAGAACCACCTCTGACGCTGCTGTTCCTTTCTTCTCTGCCCCATGGGGTTTCCAAACAATGACCTGGCAATTAATATTGTCTGAGCAGGTAAAGAGTAGGAAGAGGAGGAGAAACCTTCTCATTAAAGTGCTGGGGGCTGCTAATCCCATCTGTTATTGAAGAGGCATCCTTAGAAGCCAGCTCCTTGTAGCTTTTTTCATTCAAACCTTGCTGCCCCTCCCAGAGGTGGTCACTGTATTCCCTGCGGACTTTAAAGCCCTGCGGAAATTCAAGCCAGCTCCAGTCCTAAAGTGAAGATGGATTGTGCTTTTAAAGCTCAGGAAAGGAAGTGCCTTTCCCAAGCCCACTGGACCACCTCCCACGAAACGGACTGCACACCATGTGAAAAACCCAAAGAAAAGATGGCCCTGAAACTAAAAAGTGGTGCCCAAGAACCTGGACTGCAAATCACAGAGCCTTCCTGAAATACAGATAGGGTACTTTGTGTTCTGTTTTGATAACGCTTTCTCACCCAGTTCTCGATTTTTTTTTTTTTCTAATCTTCTTTTTTGTTTCTCCCCCTTCACCCTTTTGATCCTAGCCGCTACTTCTACCTTTTCCCACCATGTTTACTTTTTTTTTTTTTTTTTTTTTGAGACAGAGTCTTGCTCTGTCACCCAGGCTGGAGTGCAGTGGCACGATCTCAGCTCACTGTGCAACCTCTGCCTCCTGGGTTCAAGCAATTCTCCTGCCTCAGCCTCCTGAGTAGCGGGGATTACAGGTGCATGCCACTGTGCCCGGCTAATTTTTGTATTATTACTAGAGACAGGTTTTCACCATGTTGGCCAGGCTGGTCTCAAACTCATGATCTCAAGGGATCTGCCCACCTCAGGCTCCCAAAGTGCTGAGATTACAGTTATGAGCCATTGTGCCTGGCTCATGTTTACATTTTTAAATGCTAAGGTTCTTCAGGGTAGTTAGTAATAGGTTTCCTTAAGTTAGCCCCAGATGGCAGTATGTGGCTTCCCACTGTCCCTCTTATTCATTCTCCTGTAAGAAACCTTGAGACTCTTTACTTTCACAGGATGGTGGGCATTCCAGGGGCCACCCTATACCTTGAACCAGAGGGTCAAGGGAGGCCCAGACAGTCAAGAGTAACCCAAACCCAGATCATTTCCATTGTACTCCATAGATTACCTCAAAAAATTTTGTTTAAACGATATGAATCATCTTTCCCTTGAGGTTAACAGATGTTAAATATAGGAAAGGAGCCCAAAAAGGAAGAAGCAACAAATTGGAGAAAAGCCAAGAATGGTAGAGGCCATATTCCTCAAACCTGTGAATCTTTACAAACGCCTTCTTTTTTTTTTTTTTTTTGAGACGGAGTCTCACTCTGTCGCCCAGGCTGGAGTGCAGTGGCCGGATCTCAGCTCACTGCAAGCTCCACCTCGCGGGTTTACGCCATTCTTCTGCCTCAGCCTCCCGAGTAACTGGGACTACAGGCACCCGCCACATCGCCTGGCTAGTTTTTTTGTATTTTTTTAGTAGACACGGGGTTTCACCGTGTTAGCCAGGATGGTCTCGGTCTCCTGACCTCGTGATCCACCCGTCTCAAAGTGCTGGGATTACAGGCTTGAGCCACCGCGCCCAGCCAACAAATGCCTTCTTTTAGTGATTTTCTATTTTGCTTGCCCCTTATTTTTCTTTTTTTTTCTTTTCTTTTTTTTTTTTTTTTTTTTTTTTTGAGACTGGGTCTCGCTCTGTTGCCCAGGCTAGAGTGCAGTGGTGCGATCTCAGCTCACTGCAGCCTTTACCTCCCCAGTTTAAGTGATTCTTATGCCTCAGCCTCCTGAGTAACTGGCGAGTAGCTGGGATTACAGGTGCGTGCCACCACGCCCGACTAACGTTTTGTTTTGTTTCAGACAGAGTCCTGCTGTGTCTCTTACACTGGAGTGCAATGGCACGATCTTGGCTCACTGCAACCTCTGCCTTTTGGGTTTAAGCAATTCTCCTGCCTCAGCCTCCCCAATAGCTTGGATTACAGGCACACACCACCATGCCAGGCTAATTTTTGTATTTTTAGTAGAGACAGAGTTTCACCATGTTGGCCAGGCTGGTCTTGAACTCCTGACCTCAGGTGTTCCGCCCACCTTGGCCTCCCAAAGTGCTGGGATTACAGATGTGAGCCACCGCGCCCGGCCTGCACACTTGTTTTTGACTCTCCATGTCCCTGCCGAGTTTCTGCATCTCCATATCTTCCGTGAACATGTGTCCCTCAGCGGCCACCCAGCTCCATTTTCCTTGCCCATTAAGCTCAAGCACCCACCAGTGGCAGGGAGCATGTCCTAAGATGAGGGAGTCGATTTTTTTTAACTTTGGTTTGGGGTCAGGTGGGAAGGCTATATTTTCAACTCAGTTTTCACAAGTTAGTCTATGAGGTGTTTTTTGTTTGTTTGTTTGTTTTTTAGGAATGCTTGCTGTGCTTGGCAGCCAGAGTTCAAAGCTCTGGTGGGAAATGGTAAACGCTAGCCTTTAATTGTAAATGACCTCTCCAGCACCAAGGGACATAGAGTCCGGTAAACAAATGACGGACTCTGCTCTCTGTGGCTTCCTTCTAAAATCTAGTGCCTACCCTCTCCCATCTTATAAACCAATTTGAGATGAAGAAGCACATCTTGGGGAAGGTAGCTGAGGTACTGGGAAAAGGGGTTACCCACAGGCTGTCTGGCAGATGAGGTTTCCCTGTTTGTCATCAAACTGTGTCTTATGAAGCTCTTTGGCATATATATTCCTACCCTGGGGCTGGCTCAAAATGCAGGGTTTTACCTAGAGAATTGCAGTTGCATTTTACTTCAGGAACATAAGATTTTATCTAAAATGCTTTAACATGGCTCATAATATTGCCTGTCCCCACCCCTCCCCACTCCCCCCCCCACTCCCTCTGCATAAACTGCAAATTCTTTCCATTGTTAACACTATTCATGGCACGCAGCGGCTCTTCAAGGCTGTGCTGGAATTATAGACACCTTTGTTTGTGGAATACCTTGGGAAGCTTGGCACCACTGATTTGCATCAGTGCCTCCGGAATAGCGTTTGCCTCCTCCTTAAAGATACTATCTAAACTGTGAAATTCATTAAATAGCCCCAGAAATGGATCAGGTTATTTAACACAACATCCCTAATGGTGCAATATCTCAGCTGTCTGCACTGATAGTGAACATTGTCTTGGATAGTGTTATCAGCCCAGGACACCCGCTATGAATATTGATCCTGAGCTTGTTACAGGCATCACTTGCCATCAGGACAGGTCAGGGTTGGAACCCACCTAGCATCAAAGCAATTTAAAGACAGCACTCAGGCAGAATTTTAATACCCAGGCTGAAAAAAAAAAAAAAAAAAAAAAAATCAACTCCATGCACAGAGGGAAGGCTTGCTGGATCTGGGTATATTTTATAGAAATACTGTGGGTATAAATACACATGTGAGGATGTTAGTGAGCCAAACACATGGCCAAATTGTACTGAAAGGGATGCTCATTGCCTCCTGGTCTTTTACAAAACAGGTGGCCAGAAAAAAAAATTACCTAGGACCTCCTCCTCCACTGTTCCCCATGTTGAAGAATGTTCTTTGGGTAGCAGGTTTCTCTTTAAGTTGGATGAGTAAGAGAGGACATTTCTATCCCTCCGGTGTTGATGGGAGACCCAGTGGAGTTTCTTGTGTGCCATCTATTGCCTGCAGCCAAGTACTAAGCATGAGCATTCACATTATCTTGTGCTACAGTGGACACACAGATCAGAAATATCTGGCCAGGCACAGTGGCTCATGCCTGTAATCCCAGCACTTTGGGAGGCCAAGGAGGGCAGATCACTTGAGGCCAGGAGTTCGAGGCCAGCCTGGTCAACATGGTAAAACCCCAGCTCTGTTAAAAACACAAAAAAATTAGGCCAGGCGCGGTAGCTCACACCTGTAATCCCAGCACTTTGGGAGGCCGAGGCAAGTGGATCACGAGGGCAGTAGTTCGAGACCAGCCTCGCCCACATGGTGAAACCCTATCTCTATTAAAAATATAAAAACTAGCTGGGTGCAAGAGTGCACACCTGTAGTCTCAGCTACTCGGGAGGCTAAGGCAGGAGAATTGCTTGAACCCAGGAGCAGAGGTTGCAGTGAGCTGAGATCATGCCACTGCACTCCAGCCTGTGTGACAGAGTAAGACTCTGTATCCAAAAAAAAAAAAAATTAGGCCAAGGGAGGCCGAGGCAAGTGGATCATGAGGTCAGTAGTTCGAGACCAGCCTGGCCAACATGGTGAAACCCTGTCTCTACTAAAAATATAAAAACTAGCTGGGTGCAGGAGTGCACACCTGTAGTCTCAGGTGCTTGGGAGGCTGAAGCAGGAGAATCGCTTGAACCTGGGAGGCGGAGGTTGCAGTGAGCCAAGATTGCACCATTGCACTCCAGCCTGGGCAACAAGAATGAAACTCTGTCTCAAATACAAACAAACAAACAAACAACAACAACAAAACAAGTGCAGAGCAGAGCGGAGAAGCCACGAGAGACAGGCAGACGGGTGGGCTCCAGCCGCCGCTACTGTTGCTGACTTCTTCCTAATGCTGGTTGTTCCATTCCGGGTTCCCTAGGAGCCTCACTGCATCCCTACAATACTATTTCTTCTTGAGGGCTTCCCTGACTGACCCCACGCAGACTGGAGCACTCCTTCCCACGTTGTTTCTGGGGCACGCTGCCGTCATAACCCTTGATGGACGTCTCTTGGTTTTGCCTGATCTGAGGATCCACTGCCCCTTTTCTGGTGTCTGTAGTTGATTTTGCTGAGACCCCCCCCGGGCCCTCACCCTTGTATGTGGTAGTGATGGGACTGCCAATGAGGCCCCCCAACCTTCTTCTGGCCAAGAGGTCAGAGTGAGCTCCTGCAGGAGTAGAGTCCTACTGGCCTCTCTCCCGGGAGTATCTGAGTCAGAGTGACACTGCTTCATTGTGGCAGTGGTGCCCAACACGAAATAATCTATTATTTCCCACTCTTGACATTGACGGTTCCAGTACTTGCCCGGATCTCGTTGTTCAGCATTTCCTTTGATTTTGTAAATTGCCTACACTCTACCCAACCTTCTCTTCCCCTCTGCAGTTTGGAATTCAATTAGCCAGAGTCAAGGAACCCTGACAGGCACAGCCTTTATCACACTGCCTGGCATACAGAATCTGGTTCTTGGATTGTCTTAAAGTCAGGGAGTGCAGAGCATACATCCCTGTGCCCATCAGTACCCTGGTGTTCAGTAGGTTGAAGAGTTGAAAGCAATAAATGGTGGCCTAATAACACAAACCCAAAGCCCCACAGTTTGACTAAGATAGATTGGAAACCCATACCTTAAGAGACCATATAGGCTGAAGACAAAAATCGGATCAAGAAATGTTTAACACATTTCTTGGATATAGGTTCATAAGGTACGGATTTAGGTTCATAAGGGGTCTGACTCCCACGCTGAGCATCTGTGTAACTAGCTTATGCTTTTATTCAGGTCATCCATGCTGGGTACCAAGCTCTTTATAAAGAAAAATGCAGGGGCCAGGCACAGTGGTTCACACCTATAATCTCTGCACTTTGGGAGGCTGAGGTGAGAGGATACTTAGCCCGGGAGTTTGAGGCTGCAGTGAGCTATGAGTCATGCCACTGCACTCCAGTCTGGGTGACAGTACAAGACCCTGTCTCAAAAAGAAAGGAAGGAAGGAAGGAAGTGAGGGAGGGAGAGAGGGAGGGAGAAAATAAAAATGCAGGCATAAAACAACCATGAATTTAACCCCACATGGCATTTCTGATACTGGTAGACGTGTTGCGGTATCTAGCCTCGAAAGATGGCCACCCCTAATCAACCATGCTGCTTAGTGCTCATGCCCCTGTGTCATCCACTCCCACACTGAGCCTGGCGTGGCCCTGGGTGACCAGTACAACGTGACTGAAGTGACTCTGTGACTTCCAAAGCTAAATCACAGGAAGCCCTGCAGCCTCTACTTTGTTCCCTGGGAACACTTGCCCTTGAGACATTTCCTCTTTGACTCTTGCTGTCATGCTGTGAGATACACAAGCCACACGCAGAGGCCATGTGTAGGACTCCAGAAAATAACCCACATCAACTGACAGCCGTCTTCCAGGTTCCCAGGGCCACCCAGACCTCCTGAATCTAAACCTATGTTTTAAAAAGCCTTCCAGGTGAATCTAATGCACATTAAAGTTTGAGAAGCTTTTCTTTTCTTTTTTTTTTTTTTTTTTTTTTTTTTTTTTTTTTTGAGACGGAGTCTCGCTCTGTCACCCAGGGTGGGGTGCTGTGGCCGGATCTCAGCTCACTGCAAGCTCCGCCTCCTGGGTTTACGCCATTCTCCTGCCTCAGCCTCCCGAGTAGCTGGGACTACAGGCACCGCCACCTCGCCCGGCTAGTTTTTTGTATTTTTTAGTAGAGACGGGGTTTCACCGTGTTAGCCAGGATGGTCTCGATCTCCTGACCTCGTGATCCGCCCGTCTCGGCCTCCCAAAGTGCTGCGATTACAGGCTTGAGCCACCGCGCCCGGCCGAGAAGCTTTTCTTTTCTTTTCTTTTCTTTTCTTTTCTTTTCTTTTCTTTCTGACAGTCTCGCTCTGTTGCCCAGGCTGGAGCACAGTGGCGCAATCTTGGCTCACTGCAACCTCTGCCTCCCAGGTTCAAGTGATTCTCCTGCCTTAGCCTCCCGAGTAGCTGGGACAATAGGCCTGTGCCACCATGCCCGGCTAATTTTTACATTTTTAGTAGAGACGATATTTCACTGTGTTGGCCAGACTGGTCTCGAACTCCTGACCTCAGGTAATCTGCCTGCCTTGACCTCCCAAGGTGCTGCGATTATAGGTGTGAGCCACTGCGCCTGGCCTGAGAAGCGTTTCTATTATCAATGGTGCTCTAATTTTTTTTTCCACTATAGCCCATCTCAGTAAAACAGAAGATTCTTTGGCTCATATGGGCCTCACTTGGTCTGGTCTCACTTTCCAGGGAGATGGACTTTGATAATAAGAAAGTTCTTGGTGACTGGTGGGCACCTGCTACTTTTGCCTGTACCATGTTGCTTCCTTATTCCTCTTTCACAGTGCCCTGCTTTTTTGCTTTCTTTTTACTTTTTCTTTTCTTTTTTTTTTTTTTTTTTTAGCGGAGTCTTGCTATATTGCCTAGGCTAGGGTGCAGTCGCCATTCACAGGTGCAGTTGCAGTCGTGTACACTACAGCTTCCAACTCCTGGGTTCAAGTGATCTTTTTTTCTTTTTTTCTGAGACGGAGTCTCGCTCTGTGGCCCAGGCTGGAGTGCAGTGGTGCAATCTTGGCTCACTACAACCTCTGCCTCCCGGGTTCAAGTGATTCTCCTGCCTCAGCCTCCTGAGCAGCTGGGATTACAGGTACGTGCCACCACACCTGGCTAATTTTGTATTTTTGGTAGAGATGGGGTTTCACCATGTTGGTCAGGTTGGTCTTGAACTTCTGACCTTGTGATCCACCCACGTCAGCCTCCCAAAGTGTTGGGATTACAGGCGTGAGCCACCACACCCGACTTCAAGTGATCTTCTTGCCCCAGCCTTCGGAGTAGCTGGGGCTTCAAGTAGGTGCTACTGCGTCCAGCTAATGTACCCTGCTTTTTGCTGGGGGGCTTTTCCTCTCCCTTTCCTTCTGGTCATGGTGGGACTGTAGGCACGTGCCCCGCCTCCAGCCCTGGTAAGGGCACAGGTCAGGCTGGAACATGACAGTATCCCTTCCGCTGGAACACATACAATGGGGGACACTGACCCAAGAGAGCCAATCAGAATTCTTTCTGGAACAGCCAGACCAAGTTGAGGAAAAGGATCCTCACCAGGTGGTGTACTGGAGACTCTGTGAGCCCAGAGCTGATAACCAGCCATGCCTGATGCTGTCCATTGGTAGACTATCTGGTTGTGTGAGCCAATAAATTCCTTTTAAATTTAAGCCATTTGAAATTTGGCTTCTGTCACTGGCAGCTGAAGAGTCCTGACTATGACAAGCAAATCTGAAAGGATGAGACATATGTCTAGTATAGCAATAGATGGTTGATGGATTCATAGTTGAGCTGAAATTCAGACATGAGTTGTAGATTTGTTACAACAGGCCGAAAGCTCAGTCAGTGTGTGTGCTTCCTGGCACACTATGGTGTTCATGTACCACCTGACTAGCTCTTGCCCAAAAGATGCAAACGAGAGTCCATTGGATCAGGGTTCTGGGGAAGCTTTTGCTTTCCGGGTATAAAGGGTAAGACTTGGCTGCCACATGCCCTTTTTTATTTTCTTTCCCCTCCTTCCTGCCTGAAATGCAGTCATGATGCCTCGGGTGGAGCAGGAATCTTGCTAGCATGAGGGGCAGGCTGCATGCCGAGAGGGTGGTGGAGTGGAAAGCAGGAGGCAGCCTGATGGTCCTGGGAGCTGTTGTCCCATCCAGGGTTGCCTCCCTCTTGGCTTCTTGATATATGAGGAAAAGAAAAATCTGATTTGGTTAAGCAACTATGGCTGGGTTTCTGTTACATGCAGCCAAATGCAACCCTAACATAGACAATGCCCTACACTCATTGCATCCCAAGAAAAGTCTGGAATTCTCATATCAAGTTTTAGCCTATCAGTGGCCCACACTTAGAGACTTGACACCTTGGACCAACTTGTCATTTTTCGGGAGGAACCTGGATCCCTGTATTTGTTTCTTGTCACTACTGTAAGAAATTACCATACACTTAGTGGCTTAAAACAACAGATTTATTATCTTACACTTCTGGAGGTAAGAAGTCCTAAACTTGAAGTACCAGCAGGGCTGCATTCCTTCTGGAGACTCTAGGGGAGAATCCAATTCTTTGCCTTTTTTAGCTTCCAGAGGCCACCTGCATTTCTTGGCCCATGGCCCCTTTGTATTCAAGGCCAGCAGTGTAGTATCTTCACATCTTTCTCCCTGACCTCTGCTTCTGCTGTCACACCGCCTTCTCTGACTCTGACTGTCTCCTGCTTCCCTCTTTCCCTTATGAGGACTCATGTCCTTACACTGGGCCCACCTGGACCATCCAGGATAATCTCCCTACAGGAGCATAGGCTCTGCAAGATCTAAGTCCCTTCTGCCATGTCAGGTAATGTATTTAGAGGTTGTGGGGATTGGGAGGTGGACATCTCAAGGGGGCACTATTCTGTCTACCGTAGTCCTAGAAATGAAAAGTGACTTGCTCAGGGGTACCCCACAGAGCTGGCTGAAAAGAAACAACTATAGGCAGGCTCACACCACTGGCAGAAGCACCCCTTTTCCTCCTCCTTGGCATGAAGCTAAAGCCCCCAGGAAATCTGTAAGCTCCTTTCACGTCCCATGTAAACAAAACCCCTCTAACTAGAGTGGCTTCTATTGTCAGCGACTAAGAACCCATATATAAGGTATACTACTCCCCAACCCCATTAGTGGAAATCCCCAAAGGGTAGGAATTCTAGTTTATTTCACTTGTAAACAGCTCACCTAGTAAGCGTATCAACAAAATATACACAATTCATTGAACTGGACTAAAGCTATAACATTTCAACGAATTCCTCATCCTTTCTGTGAATCAAGGGGCTTGTTTTCTGCGTTTCCTGCTCTTTGTCCGCTGATCTCCTGGGAAGAAAACGTCCGAAAAGGAATACCGATTCGGGGGCGAGCGACGCCGGGGTGCCCAGGCCGTGCCCCAGTTCCGGGTTTGCGCCCGGTCTTCCCGCCCTGCCCCGCCCGCGGGACTACAGTTCCCAGGCGCCCCTGCGCGGCGGTGCCGGAGCCGGTTGGGACGCGGAGCCGAGGAGCACTGCCGGGCGCCATGGCCCCGTGGGCTGAGCGGCTGGCTGGAGTGCGCGGGGTGCTGCTCGACATCTCGGGCGTGCTGTACGACAGCGGCGCGGGCGGCGGCACGGCCATCGCCGGCTCGGTGGAGGCGGTGGCCAGGTGAGTGGGCCGCGAGGCGCCGCTGGGGGCATCACTGCGGCCGCCGAGCTCTAAGCTCTGCCCGGTCCCCGGCTGCCGACAGGGGGCGGGGCCGCGGCTCAGGCCCCGCCTCGTTTCCCCCCTTCCCACCCCGGTGAGCTCACAGCGCTGACCCCGAACGACCCCACTGCTGCCCCGGGCGAGCACCAGGCCTCTGCTGGTTAGGGCTGTGCGATCAGACAGGGCGGCCTCCTAGTAAGCGGGCTGCTGAGCGCTTGACCTGCGGCCAGTCTGAGTTGAGATGTGCTGTAAGGGTAAAACGCATACCGATGAACAGGTCTTGGCCGGGGGCGGTGGCTCGCATCTGTGATTCTAGCACTTGCAGAGGCAAAGGAGGGAGAATGGCTTGAGGCCAGGGGGTTGGAGACCACCCTGGGCAACATAGGGAGACCCTGTCTCTGCCAAAAATTTAAAAATTAGCTGGGTGTGGCGGTGCACGCCTGTAGGCCCAGCCACATTGGAGGCTGAGGCAGGAGGATCGCTTGAGCCCAGGAGGTCAAGGCTGCAGTGAGCTGTGATCACGCCACTGTACTCTAGCCTGGACTGCAGAGCGAGACTGTCTCAAAAACAAAACCCCCAAAAACATCAGACTTCGTGAGTAAAATGTAAAATAACACATGAAAATGGGTTTATGTTGTTTGCCTGTTGAAATAATATATTTTTTGTTTGTTTTGTTTTGTTTTCTTCAGACGGAGTGTCGCTCTGTCGCCCAGGCTGGAGTGCGGTGGCACGATCTCGGCTCACTGCAACCTCCGCTTACCGAGTTCAAGCGATTCTCCCGCTTCAGTCTCCTGAGTAGCTGGGATTACAAGCACCCGCCATCATGCCCAGTTAATTTTTTTATTTGTTTTGTTTGAGAGGGAGTTTTGCTCTTGTCTCCCAGGCTGGAAAGCAGTGGTGCAATCTCTGCTCACTGCAACCTCCGCCTCCCAGGTTCAAGCGATTCTCCTGCCTCAGCCTCCCGAACAGCTGGAATTACAGGCATGTGCCACCACACCCGGCTAATTTTTTGTATCGTCAGTAGAGACGGGGTTTCACCATGTTGGCCAGGCAGGTCTCTAACTCCTGCCCTCAGGTGATCCACCTGCCTCGGCCTCCAAAGTGCTGGGATTACAAGCGTGAGCTACCGCACCCGGCCAATTTTTGTATTTTTGTAGAGGTGGGGTTTCACCATGTTGGCCAGGCTGGTCTGGAACTCCTGATCTCAGGTGATCCACCTGCTTCCATCTCACAAAGTGCTAGGATTACAGGTGTGAGCCACGTGCCCAGTTGATAATATTTTTAATATACTGTTTTAGTTTAAAATATTTGAAATTAGTTCTACCTTTTTTTAAAACGTTTGTTAATGTGCTTATTAGAAACCTTTAATTACCTTTGTGGCTCTCATTATAATTCTGTTGGACTGCATTGGTTTAGGTGAGAGAAGGAGGAAGAGAACATCGTGCCTGCCAAGACTTGACCATAGAGGACACTTTTTTTTTTGAGACAAAGTTTCGCTCTTGTCTTCCAGGCCAGAGTGCAGTGGCGCCATCTCAGCTCACTGCAACCTCTGCCTCCAGGTTCAAGCGATTCTCCTGCCTCAGCCTCCCAAGTATCTGGGATTACAGGCACCTGCCAGCACGCCCAGCTCATTTTTGTATTTTTAGTAGAGACCGGGTTTCACCATGTTGCCCAGATTGGTCTGGAACTCCTGACCTCAAATGATCCACCTGCCTCAGTCTCCCAAAGTGCTGGGATTACAGGCGTGAGCCACCGTGCCTGGCCGACACTTTTCTTTTTATTATTATTTTTTTTTTGAGACAAGGTTTCATGATGTTGCCAGGGTGGTCTTTAACTCCTTGGCTCAGGCAGTCCTCCTGCCTCAGTCTCCCAAAGTGCTAGGATAACAGGCATGAGCCACTGCGCCTGGCCTAATTTTTTTTTTTTTTTTTTTTTTTTTTTTTTTTTTTTTGAGACAGGGTCTTACTTTGTCGCCCAGGCTGGAGTGCAGTGGTTCAATCTTAGCTCACTGCAGCCTCCACCTTAAGGGCTCAAGAGATCCTCCCACCTCAGCCTCCCAAGTAACTGGGACTACAGATGCGTGCCACCATGCCCAGCTAATTTTTTTGTATTTTTTGTAGAGATGGGGTTTTGCCATGTTGCCCAGGCCAGTCTTGAACTCCTGGGCTGAAGTAATCTGCCCATCTCAGCCTCCCAAAGTGCTGGGATTAGAGGTGTGAGCCACCGTGGCCAGCCAGAAGGACACCTTCAGTAGCGTGGTTGGCACCACTGGACCTGGGCTCTGTAAGGCCTCCTGTTGGCATCCCAGGTCAGCACTGCCATATGTTGATAGGCAGTCGGGAAGGGCTAATTGCCAGGACTTGGCCTCCAGAGTCACTAGCTGGGGCACTACCTGGCTTGGTAGCCTGATGTCACTGGGCCTGAATATTCCTATCTGTAGGTGGCAGTTAAGTGAGTCTCTTGGTCCTTCTTAGAGACCCCATCCTGCCAATCTGCATGTCTGATGTCTGGGAGCTGCTGAGATAATAGGGACCCAAATGGTCCTGCATAGTGAAGCCTGAGGTGCTTGGGAGGCTGGGAACTGGGAACAGGGAGACTTGGCTTCCAGGAGCAAGCGTGAAGGGCAGCCCAGACCTAGGACACTCTGCTGGGTCCTGGGTGTGCTCTCAGTGTTGGCTGAAGTTCAGGGTTAAGTGGTTCCTGACCTTATTCTCCATTACTCCAAAGCTTTAGACTAGCTCAGTCACAGATAAGAGCATTCTGTGGGTGGCACTGGTGGGAATCCAGCAGAGTGCTCTGGGCAGTGTTTTGGGTTGAAGTGGGGCTCATTTGGGGAGCAGGAAGCCAGAGCTCAGTGCTGTGACTGGGGCAGGCAAGGCTTCATAGGAGACCTTGCCACTCATTGCTTATGGAAGATGCATTTGACATCATCTACCAGTGGTTCCACTTCTGAGAATTTGTCCTATCTCATGCGTAAGAAATGACACGAATACAAGGTCATTCCTGGCAATGCCTTTTAAATAGCAAAAGACTGGAAGCAGCTCAGATATCCATCAGTAGGGGAGTTTTAGGGTCTGTCTGTTTATACAGCAGAATAACATGCAGTATAAAAAGGAATGAGCACCCTTGTCTATAGACATATTACCAGTGGAGACAGCAAGCACACAGCAGGGTGCATGGTGCACTGTTTCTGGTATAGAAAAGGCAGAAATGCTTGAATGTATTTCTCTTGCTGTGTTTGCATAAAGACACTGGAAGGCTGCTTCAGAGTCTGGGAAGAGCTGGAGGATAAGGAAAGTGGGGGCCACTGTGTGGCTGGAGACAGGGTAGGAGAAAGACTCTTCACTGTATAACTTTGTATATCAACGTTTTTGTTTTGGAGACAGAGTCTTGCTCTGTCACCCAGATTGGAGGACAGTGGTGCAATTTCGGCTTACTGCAACCTCTGCTTCCTGGGTTCAAACAATTCTCCTGCCTCAGCCTCCCGAGTAGCTGGGATTACAGGCACCTGCCACCATGCCTGGCTAATTTTTGTATTTTTATTAGAGGTGGGGTTTCGCCATGTTGACCAGGCTGGTTTCGAACTCCTGACCTCATGTGATCTGCCCACCTTGGGTTCCCAAAGTGCTGGGATTACAGGTGTGAGTCACCGCGCCTGGCCTGCATATCATTTTTAAGGTTTTTAAACTATGTGAATGTATTTTCTATTCAAAATATTACAATTCAAATATTAAATTGAATATTAAAATTCAGAATATTAATGTTTGGGCACAGTGGCTCACACCTATAATCCCAACACTTTGGGAGGCTGGAGGTAGGAGGATTGATACCAACCTGGGCAACATAGCAAGACCCTATCTCTAAAAAAATACAAAAATTAGCCAGGCATGGTGGTGCACGCTTGTAGTCCCAACTACTTGGGAGGCTGAGGCAGGAGAATTGCCTGAGCCCAGGAGTTTGAGACTATGAGTGTGCTACTATACTCCAGCCTGGGTGACAGAGTGAGACTCCGCCTCTTTTTTTTTGAGGCGGAGTCTCACTCTGTCACCCAGGCTGGAGTGCAGTGGCGCGATCTCGGCTCACTGCAAGCTCCGCCTCCTGGGTTC
>NW_016819184.1:5339629-5346815 GCF_001698545.2 Rhinopithecus bieti | reverse complement strand
TGAGGCAGAGTATCACTCTGGAACCCAGGCTGGAGTGCAGTTGAGCTATCTCGGCCCTCTTCACTCTACGACTCCTGGGTTCACGCCATTCTCCTGCCTCAGCCTCCCGAGTAGCTGGGACTACGGGCGCCCGCCACCGCGCCCGGCTAATTTTTTGTATTTTAGTAGAGACGGGGTTCCACCGTGTTAGCCAGGATGGTCTCGATCTCCTGACTTCGTGATCTGCCCGCCTCGGCCTCCCAAAGTGCAGGGATTACAGGCGTGAGCCACCGCGCCCGGCCAAAAAATTGTTTTTTAATTAAAATATTTCAAGGAGATCTCTCTGGCTGCAGTGTAGAGAATAGTCTGGTAGAGGAGCAGGGGCCAGAGAGGACACAGAGTCACCAGTTAGATGGTTCCAGTGGTCCGGGGAGAGCTGGTGGGGCTTGGACTGGGTAGAGGGCAATGGAGATGGGGAGGAGGGCATGAATTAAAGAGGTGTGTTGGAAGTAGGACCTATGGGACCTGCTGACATATGAGGTATTGTTGGGGTCAGGGAGAACTTGAAATAAAGGGTGGTTTCCAGTGTCTGACTGGAACAACTGGCAGGGTGGAGAGGGGGCAGGGAGGGGGTCATGGGGTGGGTATCATGATGGCTCATGATGTATGTCAAGTTCCTGGCCTGGTGTTTGGCACACAGTAGACTCACAACAGTGTAACATTGAAGACCACTTTCTTTTCTTTTCTTTTCTTTTCTTTGAGACAGGATCTTGATCTGTCTCCCCAACTGAAGTGCAGTGATATGATCACAGCTCACTGCAGCCTTGACCTCCTAGGCTCAAAAAAGTCTTTCTACCTCAGTTTCCTAAATAACTGGGACCACAGGTATCCTTCCACATGCAGGTTTTCTTTTTTTATTTTTGAGACAGAGTCTCAGTCTGTCTCCCAGGGTGGAGTGCATTGGTACCATCTCAGCTCACTGGAGCCTCCGCCTCCCGGGTTCTAGCGATTCTCCTGCCTCAGCCTCCTGAGTAGCTGGGATTACAGGTGCCTGCCACCTTGCCTGGTTAATATTTGTATTTTTAATCGAAAAGGGGTTTCACCATGTTGACCAGGCTGACCTCAAACTCCTGACCTCAAGTGATCTACTCGCCTGGGCCTCCCAAAGTGCTGGGATTACAGGCGTGAGCCACCATGCCCAGCCCCCCAGGGACAGTTTGAGCCCTGGTCTGCCCAACCCAGACCCCTACTTGGAATCCTTGAGGGAGAAGGGGCTATTGGGAAACACCACAGGCTTCTCT
Source organism: Rhinopithecus bieti (assembly GCF_001698545.2). Taxonomy (NCBI): domain Eukaryota; kingdom Metazoa; phylum Chordata; class Mammalia; order Primates; family Cercopithecidae; genus Rhinopithecus; species Rhinopithecus bieti. Next base: position 5,345,535 of record NW_016819184.1, on the reverse strand, counting down.
AACAGCTTATTCTGAGAGATGGCCCCCACCTGATACAGAACTGTCCAACAGACATGTGCAGATTCCGGGTTGTGACATTGGAAGGGGTTCTGTTAACTTCTCTGGGTTCTGGGCTGGCGTCTTCTGACTGATGGATTGCCAGGAGGGTTTTGTTTTGATTTGCTTTGGCTTCTGCAGATTTATCTAGCTGGGGGTGTCTCTGGTAGCAGCTACATCTAACAGCAATATAATAATACTGAAATGTAAATCATCCTGTTAATGTAGCTGGGAGAGGCTAAAAGCTCCCTTCCCAAAAGCATATGGGATTATTTTTGGTGAGGGGACATCACACCCATGATCTGAAAGGTTTTGTTATTGTGCTGTGTGGGCCTGCAGAACTGATGGCCTGGTCTCTCAACCCTGTGGCTTCCCATGCCACAGGACCAAGTCTCCACGCCCTGCCGTGTCCACGGGGACCTTCTCCAGTGACCTTTATGGCCTCTCGCACAGACTTCTTGGTGGGGTTTTCACTGAAGGGGCCGCTGAGCTGTCCAGCACTCACAGACTGTTTCCGCCCACACCGGCGGGCCCTTCGGCTCCCGGCAGACCTTTGCAGGGCCCCTTTCAGCCTTTCTGTTGGCTTTTAAGGGCAAGGCCCCTCCACTCCGGCCCGGTGCTTCTGGGGCCAGATCATCACGCTCAGGGCCCAGGAAGCTCCCTACACCCTCCCTTGCATGCCTGTGGGGCCCATGACAGGTGCCCAAAGTGGCTGCAAAGGTGGTGCCGGAAGCTCCCCTTTCAGGAAAATGTGCCGCTTTTGGAATTTTCCCTGGGGATTTTCCAGAGGTACAGGACGCCTGTTTTCCTCGCCTGGTGATTGAACCAGGAAGCCTTCACGGAGCAGGCCCTGCTTGCCCAGGTGAAGCCTGTGTGGCCTGCAGCCACAGGGGCAAGGTGGCCCTGTGCCTTTCATGCTGTGGCCTCCTTGATATGCACAGCCTGCTTTGAAGTCCTGCAGGAGCTCAGAGGAAGTTCCTGGGGTGAGACCAGCCACCGCAGAGGGACAAGTGTGATGGGGGGTGGTCTTACGGTGGGCAGGGGGAACACAGGCCTCCCTGGTAGCTCCCGGCACTGTGGGCTCTCTGGCAGTATTGTCCGTTCTCTGAGCCTGTGAGGGATGACACACTGTCACCATTCTTCTTGGATTTTCTGTGGTGACAAGGGTCCTCCGATTTTATTGAGGGCCACGGAGCACAGGGGGAGTAGAAGCGCAGGTTTTTAAAATAATATCCACAGCCACAGCAGTCACCCTGCATCGAGGGAGGCCTGTCGTGCGCCAGGCAGGTGCTTAACCACCCGCCTTCCCTTCATACCAGCCCCTGAGGTTGGGGGCTTCCTCTTTTCAAAGTGAGGACCAAAAATCGGAGAGATTCAGAAACTGGCAGAAGTAGAAAAGGTTCCTGAACCCTCATCAAAGATGCGCGCACACACACACACATTCGTTCATTTATTCCTTTTTATTTTTTTTCATGCATTCATCCCTTTACTCTTACACTCAACAAGCATGCACTGAGTGCCTCTGCTGTACTAAAAACACCAACCTAGCCCCTGGGGATGTGCCGCAGTGAACAGGCAGATGGCAGCCCGTGCCCTGGTGGAGCCAACGCTGCAGTCGTGTGGGACCAGCAGGTGACAGCATGCACTAGGGAAGGCTAGAGCATCTGAGACATGCAGCGAGGTGGGGAGCCCAGGGCTAGGTGCCTGGCCTCGCAGATCCCATGGCGAGGGAGCCGGGATTGGAGGATGCTGGGGGAGCCAGCCAGGCAGGCATCTGGGCTAAGGTGGAGGAGCAGGAGGCGCAAACCTCTGAGGCCACACTGGTGCTGCTGGCCAGGCAGGGCCCACTTGCTGCTCTAGGACTTGTGGGTGGGCGTGGTCACAGGACATCTGTAACCTGCTGCGTCCCCCAATAGGCTCTTTATTGAAGCCCTTTCATGGGCGGATTGGGTTCCCCGAGGGGAGCCATTCAGAGGCAGGGCCTGGCACAGCGAGGGGTGTAGAGGCCCAGGCTCAGGGCCCTGGCCCTATGGCTGGGAGGCATCTGCATGTGAAAGAAGGTGGGCATTTACTGCATCCTGTCTTGGGCCACTAAAGCACATCTGCTGGGCCCAGCCCAGGCCTGGCCTGGCCTTTTTGGAGCCGGCGGAAGGAAGCAGGCTTGGCCCAGGGCAGCCTTGTAAAGCAGTTCCCACCCAGGACCGCCCCAATCGCCCTGGTGCTATGGGGCCAGGCCCACAGCCCTTCCCTCTAGTAGCACCTCTCAATCGCCTGTGTGTGTGGGTGTCTTGGGAATCCTGACAAAATGCAGGTGCCTCCCAGCAGGTCTGGAGCAGCGAAGGCCAGAGCCAGGGGATCTTTGAAGTCCAGCTGGTCCTGGCACCCCAGGATCCCCTCCTTCGTGCCTGGCTTTCCTGGCACCATCCGGTCCTAGGGACACAGGTCCCTGGGAGTAGCAGCAATAGTAACAATAACAATGACAACAATAGTAATACTAACATGGGCTGTGGGCCTGGGCTGGAGGTTCATCTGTGTTGCCTCATCCAACCCCCATACACGGTGTGGCACCTGCCGGAGGGGTCTGGCAGAACATTGCAGGGAGAGGGCCATTTGTTTGCATTTGTTTAAGCCAACAGGAGCTTTCCTGATGCAACCTGGACCTTGGACAAGGGGTGTTTGTTGAAAACGTGCTGTCGTCACCTGTGGTCCCGTTTGCTGTCAGGAGGTGAAGCACTTTGTCTTCAGAGATGGGAGCCAGTGCTCTTTCATCCTGGGTTCTGTGATTTCAGCTGTCATTTCAACATTTTAAGTTTCATAAGAAATAGGTGGCCTCCTTATGTAAACATTCTCACCAGCCAGTGAATATACAGAGTGAAAAGTCCAAGTCCTCCGTCCTAGACCAAGTCCCAGTCACTTCCCCAGGGTGACATGATACATCCTTTTCCTTTGTATTCTTCAAAAGCACAGAGGATTTTGAGACACAGCCTTCCCTGACTCTTGTCCAGGTCTGCAGGCACCCACCCCATCACTCTTGAATGCCACCGCCCCACCATTGCCTAAGGCATGTGTTTGGTTAGTACACAGGTCACTGGAGGCTGGAGACTCTTTGCAGGTCCCAGGGTCAGGGGTTTTGAATTCTTTGTAGCCTCAGAGCACTTATCCAACCAAATGAAATTATTATATATGTATATATTAAAATTAAATTATAAATTTAATTTTAATTATATTTTATTAAATTTAAATTATAAAATAAAATTAAATATATATATACACACACATACACATACACACCCACACACACATACACATATATATACACATATATGTATGTGTGTGCGTGTATATATATATATATGAATGATGTTTGAATAGTATATTATTTTTAATAGGGACGAGATCTTACTATATTGCCCAGGCTGGTATCAAACTCCTGGCCTCAAGGAGTCCTCCCAGCTCAGCCTACCCAGTAGCTGGGATTATAGTTATCTGCCACCGTGCCTAGCTCAGAATGGAATATATTTTCTATGTTCAAATTTATAATGTTTCTTCTGAGGTCAATTGATGAAAATGAAGGAAGTGTTTTTATGAATAACAATGTTGGGCCGGGTGCAGTGGCTCACGCCTGTAATCCCTGTACTTTGGGAGGCCAAAGGCGGACAGATCACATGGGGTCAGGAGTTTGAGACCAGCCTGGCCAACATAGTGAAACCCCGTCTCTACTAAACATACAAAAATTAGGTGGGTGTGGTGGTGTGCACCTGTAATCCCAGCTACTCGGGAGGCTGAGGCCAAGAGGCAGAGGTTGGGGTGAGCCAAGATTGTGCCACTGCCCTCCAGCCTGGGTGACACAGCAAGACTCTGCCTCAAAAAAAACATGTTGATCATGTGAACCGCACAACACAGTTTATATGCTTAGAAGTTTATGTGAGTGCTGGAAGTGAGCCTATTAGGAGGGATGAGTGAATGCGTTCTGGTTTATCCAGACTTCAGACTGTTAGGCAGCTATGAAAGAATGAGTTCACTCTGTTTGGGCTGACATTAGTTTATATGACATGAGTGCTGCATATAGCAAGTGAAAAATTGTAGAATAATGTATATAAACTTCCTTTTCTTTTTGAGACGCATCTCGCTCTGTCTTCCAGGCTGGAGTATAGTGGTGCGATCTCAGCTCACTGCAACCTCGGCCTCCTGGGTTCAAGCGATTCTCCTGCCTCAGCCTCCTGAGTAGCTGGGACTACAGGCATCTGCCACCATGCCCGGCTAATTTTTGTATTTTTAGTAGAGACGGAGTTTCACTATGTTGGCCGGGCTGGTCTTGAACTCCTGACCTCAGGTGATCCGCCCGCCTCGGCCTCCCAAAGTGTTGGGATTACAGGCGTGAGCCACCGCGCCCAGCCTAAACTTACATTTTTGTTAAGAAAAAACAAAAAAAGGAAACATAGCCACCCCCATATATCTGGGGTAGAGTCATAACAGAATCACGAACTTGAACTGTATGGAAGGAGACTGAGGAAAATCTGATGGCTGCTCGGAGGCTTTGCCGTGGCTCTAATGGCAGGAGTAAGGTCTGCTTCTCAGTTTCTGATCTCAGCCTTGGTTGGCAGGGGTCGCCCTGTGAAAATCAAGGGCAGCCAGGGTGGGTCTGGCACAGGATTATTGGTTTACCCTGCAGGTGCTGCCTCTGGTTAGAAGCCCTTGGCCAATTACAAAGTGAGTGTGGCACAAGTTACAAAGCTCATGAATGGAATCCTGCTCCTACCCCCAGTGCCCCACAATGTACAAGAATCCATATTGGCAAAGCAGTGCCACACCTGCCCACTGTGGTGTGCAGGGTGATTTCCCAGGCACCCGGCGACAGGCACGTTGCTGTCCAGCTTGTGGAGGAGGAACCTAAGATTCACAGAAGTGAGAGGACTTATTCAGACACCTTTCGAGAAGGAGTGAGGGCTGCTGCTTCTGCCAGGGCAGGCACCACATCTTACCTGTTGCAAAGCTTCATCCTGTCACGTAAAGTGCCAGGTGCTAGGTCTACTGTGAGAACGTGGGTTTCCAATCCCAGCTCTGCCCCATAGTTGCCATGTGGCCTCAAGGAAGTCCCTTAGCCTTCCGTCACCCCATTATGGCTGCGCTTCAAGGGCCCCAGTTTCCTATGTGTAATTCCTGTACCCAGGCTGCAAGAATTAAGTGAAATATTTTCTCCTAAATCAACGTTTGGGCTGGGCCAGGTGGCTCACGCCTGTAATCCCAGCACTTTGGGATGCCGAGGCAGGTGGATCATCTGAGGTCAGGAGTTCAAGACCAGCCTGGCCAACACAGTGAAACCCCATCTCACTAAAAATATTAAAAAATTGCCAGGCGCGGTGGCTCAAGCCTGTAATCCCAGCACTTTGGGAGGCCGAGACGGGCGGATCACGAGGTCAGGAGATCGAGACCATCCTGGCTAACACGGTGAAACCCCGTCTCTACTAAAAAAATACAAAAAACTAGCCGGGCGAGGTGGCGGGCGCCTGTAGTCCCAGCTACTCGGGAGGCTGAGGCAGGAGAATGGCGTAAACCCGGGAGGCGGAGCTTGCAGTGAGCTGAGATCCGGCCACTGCACTCCAGCCCGGGCGACAGAGCGAGACTCCGTCTCAAAAAAAAATAATTAGCTGGGTGCGGTGGTGTGCACCTGTAGTCCCAACTACTCAGGAGGCTGAAGAATCACTTGAACCTGGGAAGTGGAGGTTGCAGTGAGCCGAGATTGCACCACTGCACTCCAGCCTGGGCAATACAGTGAGACTCGGTCTCAAAAAAGCAAAAACAAACAAATGCCAACGTTTTCCTTTTTTTTTTTTAAGTTTTTGTTTTCTTTTCCTTTTTTTTTTTTTTTT
>NW_016819184.1:5311891-5339233 GCF_001698545.2 Rhinopithecus bieti | reverse complement strand
CGAGTAGCTGGGACTACAGGCGCCCGCCACCGCGCCCGGCTAATTTTTTGTATTTTTAGTAGAGACGGGGTTTCACCGTGGTCTCAATCTCCTGACCTTGTGATCCGCCCACCTCGGCCTCCCAAAGTGCTGGAATTACAGGCGTGAGCCACCGCGCCCGGCCTTCTTTTCCTTTTTACCTTAGACTATGAGGAGATAAAAGCCAATGCTGTACTTATTCCATATCCAGGAGCTAAAGGAGCATTTTGTTGTTGAAGGGGCAAATAATTTTGAAGAGTGGGTGGTTTTTCCAATAAGCAGACCTTTTTTTTTTTTTTTTTTTTGAGACAGGGTCTCACTTTGTCACCTAGGCTGGAGTGCAGTGGCACAATCTTGGCTCACTGCAGCCTCAACCTCCTGGGCTCAAGCAATCCTTTCACCTCAGCCCCCAAAGTGGCTGAGACTACAGCTGCACACCACTGCACCTGGCCAATTTTTGTATTTTTAGTAGAGACAAGGTTTTGCCATGTTGCCCAAGCTGGTCTTGAACTCCTGAGCTCAAGGGATCTGCCCACCTCAGCCTCCCAAAGAGTTGGGATTACAAGTATGAAGCACCGTGCCCGGCCACATGAAGTCTTGTAGTTGTTGAACTCAGTGCACATGCTAAACCGAAGCACGCAGTTCTGCTCAAGGAGCTGTATTGTCCACATCTGCTTATATTTCCATGAGGCTAACGTAAAAGGATTCTCATCCCAGTTCTGTCCCTAGATGAGTCACTGAGCCCCTCCAAACCACAGGTCCCATCTCCAAACCGCGGGTCCCATCTGTAAGTGGAAACTTGAACCCACCTCTCAGATTGTCAAGAGGATTTGACGTGAACATGCCGGTGGGGCTCGGTGGGGGAGGAGCCAGTCACTAGGCGCTGCTGTAGCCATGGTTGGGGCTCAGTTCACCCTGGGCTCCCTGCTGGTGTCAACTTCCCCCTCTTCCTAAAGGTGCCCCTGGGCAATGCATTCTGGGCTCCTCCTGCTGGCCTGCTTCCCTGGGCACCTGGCTTCCTCTCAAAATGTACCTACCCCAACACTGGGTTTGTCAGATACGTGGTTGTCATTGTCACCACCACAGTAATTACTGCCATTTATTTAGTATTCGAAATGTGCCAGGTGCTTCTCATGTCTTTTTTTTTTTTTTTTTCTTTTTTTTTGAAATGCAGTCTCGCTCTGTCGCCCAGACTGGAGTACAGTGGCACCATCTCAGCTCACTGTAACCTCTGCCACCCAGGTTCTAGTGATTCTCCTGCCTCAGCCTCCTGAATAGCTGGGATTACAGGTGTGCACCACCACACCCAGCTAACTTTTGTATTTTTAATAGAGAAGGGGTTTCACTATGTTGTTCTCCATGTTGGCCAGGCTGGTCTCAAACTCCTGACCTCAGGTGACCCGCCTGCCTCAGCCTCCCAAAGCGCTGGAGATTACAGGCATAAGCCGGTGGTCAGGAGTTTGAGACCAGCCTGGCCAACATGGTGAAACCCCATCTCTACTAAAAATACAAAAAATAAGCTGGGCATAGTGACGGGTGCCCTTAATCCCAGCTACCTGGGCGACTGAGGCAAGAGAATCACTTGAACCTGGGAGGCAGAGGTTGCAGTGAGCCGAGATTGTGCCACTGCACTCCAGTCCGGGTGACAGAGTGAGACTCTGTCTCAAAAATAAAATAAAATAAATAAAAAATATCTTCATGACAGCCCTGTCCAGTAGCTACTGTCAGTGCCTCATTTTACAGGTGAGGAAACAGGTTGCAGAGGGTTAGGTGACAAGCCACAGTCATACAGGGAGGAGGTGTGTCTGCTTCCTGAGCCAAGCTCCCACCTTACTTACAGAGGCCTGGCCTTTGTCCCCTGCAGCTGCCGTGGCCCTTGGGGACGTCGGGCTGCTGCTGAGGCTCCTAGGCTGAGGAGTGGAAGAAAGGACCCAGGATCCCCACCCCTCCACCCCCACGTGCCACGAGGCATTTCCTGTCCCTCTGGGCCTTCGTATCCCCCTCTGTGAAGTGAGCCACTCGGGCTGCGTGGTCTCCAAGGTCTCTGGCTGCCGATTCCCATGCACTTGATTCTAAATTGTGTTTATTGATTCCTGGGACATCAATGCTCATGGGATCAACATGCTCCTGTGATCTGGGCTCTGTGGCACAGGCACTTCAGAGAATACTCTAGATGGGAGTTGTGCGGGCAGGTGAGGAGGCGCAGGGACGGGAAGGTGTGCTGCGTGTTTGATAAGGGCCCTAGCTGGGGGCCTGCCCCAGCGTGACCTCATTGCCGCCCCGCTCAGGTCACTGCCCAGCTGACCGAGACCAGGAGGCCCAGCTAGGGCCCAGCTCCTGCGTCACTGCGTCTCTTCTCTCCATTCAAACTTTGGACACTGATGACACAAGACTGTGTGCAGCCGCTCAACAGTGTCTAGCGGACCATGGGGAGGAGTCCGTGAGTAGGGGCCGGGGAGCAGCTGGCTGCCCGCCTTAACTGCTAGGGTTGCCCTGGCCCGTCAGCTGGCAGGAGGAGCAAGTGCAGCAGGTTCAGCTGGAGCCAGTGTGAGGCCTGCACCGTGCCAAGGGCCCATAGCGTTTCCACTGTGCGCAGCCTTTACCTCGTCTCCTTCATGACAGCCCTGGAGAGCTGAAAGGCTGGGCACCACCATCACACCATTTATGGCTAGGGCTCAAGACTCCATGAGCCTTGTGCGCGCACCAGGGTGGGAAGCCAGACCCCACTCCTGGGGGACAGATGCCGATCTGTTGCTACTCCTACTTGTAGGTTGTCCCTCAGCCCAAGCTGGTGTGCATCATGGTGCGGGGCACAGGGTGGGCTCATCCCCACATCAGCGTGGGCATCCCCGGGGCGTATGTGAATAACTGTATATTTCTATTGAAAAAACAACTCTGCCCTGCTTACGGGGCTCCTGCTCGACCTTCTGTTGTGGAAAATTGGATTTTTGGAGGAAATGAGCACTTTGTGGGTTTCAGTTCTCCAAACGTGCATGTTCAATCTCCATTGCTTTCCAAAGGGGAGTGACTGAAGATCTGAAAATTAGACAGTGGCTAGCACTGCCCAGAGGCCCCGTTATTAAAAACATTTCAAGGCCGGGTGCGGTGGCTCACGCCTGTAATCCCAGCACTTTGGGAGGCCGAGATGGGCGGATCACGAGGTCAGGAGTTTGAGACCAGCCTGGCAAACATCGTGAAACCCCGTCTCTACTAAAAATACAAAAATTGGCCGTGCATGGTGGTGCGTGCCTGTAGTCCCAGCTACTTGGGAGGTTGAGGCAGGAGAATCACTTGAACCCAGGAGGCAGAGGTTGTGGTAAGTTGAGATTGTGCCACTGCACTCCAGTCTGGGCAACAGAGCGAGACTCCATTTCAAAACAAAACAAAACAAACATTTCGGTGCCACTGGGGCTGCTGAGGGCCTGGGGCTGGTGCTGTGCCTGCATCTCCTTTCACTACAACCCCTGGGAAAGGGGGGTGGTCAATGTCCTTTCCCCTCTCTGAGGAAACTGAGGCGTTGAGCTTGTATTTCTTTGCACTGGTTCCCATTTCAGTAGTAATAGGGACCCTCCAGCGCACCAGGTGATGTCTGTGATGTGGCCCCAGCAGGCAGGAGCAGGCTGGGAGTTAGGGAGGCTGAAGTCTGAAGTCTGATGTGGGAAAGTGCTGCCCCTCCCAACCTCGCTCCCTGGGAACCAACCCTTCACCCCTTTGCCCCGCTGCCTCCACACCCCTTTCCTCTGGCTGTGAATTTCTCCATTGCCAAGTGAGCCCATCAGATCTGGAATTTGGTCAGTTAGGTGCTTGCTTCTCCCAGTAAAGCACCTACTATGCTGGGTACTGGGTACTGTGCTGGGTAGATTTTGGACAGGATTCTAGAGAGCATCCGGCAAAGTTGCTGCAGGAAAGGGCCAGTCACTCACTGCCTGCCAGTCTCGGCACCTGTGAACCCGTGAGTTGACATTTCTCAAATTCCAGCCTCACTCTGTGGGCCAGACAGCCCTTCTGACCTATGAGCTGCCAACCTGAGCCTTTTGATGACAATGACCCCAAGGGTTCCCTGCAGCCCTGTGTACTCCTGAGAACCTGGTGGCCCCTCTCTGGCCTCTGAGACCCTGACCTGGGTGCCCACTGCCCCTCATCCCTACACAGGAGATGCTGGAGTGACTCCTCTCTTGGTAAACCAAGGCTCTGGTCGCTGAGGATGGGGCTGGTCCTGTGCCAGGGTGCCCCCAGGTGCTGACCTTGGCTCCACTGTGGTTGGACACCAGGCATGGTGGGAGTGCTGAGCAGACAGAGCCCTGCCCTTCCGAGCCCCAAGCCCCGGGCTTGCAGAGGAGGCAGAGGAGGGAGGTGGTGATGGCAGGACCAGAGCAGCACCAAGGGCTGTGTGAGCACAGCTGGGAGGATGGGACCTGCCTGGGCGCATGGCTCTGGGGCTTCCAGGAGAAAGAGGCATGTGAACCCTAATTTGTAGGATGATCAGGGCCAGCTCCCAGGGGAGCGTGAAGGCAAGGACTCAGGGTGCTGCAAGGGCCTCTGGGTCACACAAAGGTGACCAGTACCAGGGCTGGAGGGCAGGGGGCCCAGCTGGGAGGGGCTCATCCTGCCCTTTTCCTGCGGCGCCCCACCTCCTGTCCAGCCTCCCCTCCGAGGGAGCCCCTGCTCCCTCCAGCCTCAAGACCTTCGGCAGTCCTCAGAAGGCCAGCTATTGAGCTGTCCCAAGGTCACTCAGGATGTCCAATAATTGTCCTAACACTTTACCTGCTGTGGAACAGTAATGAGAGGGTTTTCATTATTTGCGGGTGAGTGCTCCTGGCAGATGCCGACAGCCAGCAGATGTGGAGAGTCCGAGGTGATTTGTAAGGGCCGGTTCATCTGATGCACGGTAATTGCCCCAGGCGACGTTGTCACTCAGAGGCTCGTCCTGGCCTGCTGAGATGAGGTAAAGGTCAGTTCAAAGATCCAGTTTGGGCTGGGCGTGGTGGCTTAGGCCAGGCGCGGTGGCTAACGCCTGTAATTCCAGAACTTTGGGATGCCAAGGAAGGTGGATCACCTGAGATCAGGAGTTCAAGACCAGCCTGGGCAACATGGTGAGACCCCATCTCTACTAAAATACAAAATTAGCCAGGCATGGTGGTGGGCACCTGTAATCATAGCTACTCGGGAGACTGAGGCAGGAGAATCACTTGAACCCGGGAGGCGGAGGTTTCTGTGAGCCAAGATTGTGCCATTGCACTCCAGCCTGGCTGACAGAGTGAGACTCTGTTTCAAAAAAAAAAAAAAGATCCAGTTTGGCCACAGGAAGTGGGAGCAAATCCCCACTCTCATGGGACTCCTGGGGAGGAGGCAGCATGTTGAGGTGGGGGCCACGGTCTCAGAGGGGCTGTCTGGCAGCCAGGACCCTGCAGAAGGCCCCTTCCCCAAAGTTCTTGGGTGGTGGGGTGGGAAACAGCCCATCCCAGAGCTGGACTGGTCCCTCTTTGCAGGGGCTCTTGGTGCAGCTCTTTGCAAGGCTTGCTGGGGTCCTGGAGCTGTACCTGACTAGGGCTTTCCTGATATTTTGGAATTCTTGTACTCCATGCCTCCCAAGGCCAAGTCTGTGGCATCCTGTGGCAGGCCCCACTGAGGGATAACAAGGATTTGCTTCCTCAGCTGTCCTAGTCGGCCTGGGCTGCCATAACAAGTGCCATTGACGGAGGACTTCAACAGCAGATGTTTATTTTTTCACAGTTCTGGAGACTGGAAGGCTGATATCAGGGGTCAGCATGGCCAGTTTCTGGTGAGGTCCCTTTTCTGGGCTTGTAAGCAGGTGCCGGCTTGCTGTGTGCTCACACGGCCTCTTTGTGCCTTCATGGAAAGAGAGAGCAGGAGTGCTCTTTGGTGTCTCTTCCTCCTAGGACACATCCTATCATGAGGAAGTCCCACCCTTATGCCTTCATTTTATCTGAGTTACTCCACAAAGGCCCCATCTCCAGATGCAGTCACATTGGGGGTTAGGACTCCCCGTCTGGGCTCACAGGCCTTGCTGCTTACAAGCTGTGTGACCTTGGTCAGGTCTCTGTCTCCTGGGGCCTCCATCTTCTCCTTCTAGAGTGGAGATAATGGTTCTTGCCTCATAGGCTCATTTGCCCAGTGGGTACGACTTATTGAGGGCCACCTGCGAGCCAGGCACCTGGCCCTTGGGGATGTGCATAAGGGACAGCAAATACCTTGGGCACGAGGACAAAATCAGATCATGGATCTTGAGTGACACCACCGTCCTTATCCAGAGGCAAGGCTCAGTGTAATGTTGTATTAATATTTTACTCTTTAAACAATAGTGCCTACTTTATTTTCAGTAGCTTAAAATAAGGAAGAGGCAACCTGGGGCTGGTCCCTGGTGGTCAGAATGGGTCTCTGGTGACTGCTCAAAGGGGGGTGTGGTCCGGGGCACAGAAAGACAGAACCCAACGGGAGGGCGCTTACCCTAGCATTTCACATCAGATTTTTCAGGGACAGATTTCATCTCTAAAACTAGTACTTGCTATTGTAAGAACATATAGGTTGAATGAACTTCTGTCAGCATCTCAAAGGAGGCCTGTGGCTCCAGAGTCCCAAAGTGAGTTCTGTGACTGACTCATCTTTCGTCCACATCTGAAGTTGTGTTTGGAATAACAGATGTGAGGCACTGTCATCTCACTGTCACATCGATTGCTCACTGTTCTGAGAAGGTCACATCATCATTCATTAGCAATAATTAGTCCCCGGGGACCCCCTGCACTTCTTCACTCAACTGCTCCATTAACTGGGGTCCGAGTCACACGTTCCCGGTGCCAATCAATGGAGATCTATCCATAATGTACAAGGTGATGCTATTAGTTACAATATATTAACTGCCTAATTTAAAAATTAAAAAAGCTATCTTTATGAAGGGCAATTAACCAGTAAGTGTAATTGATAATTCATAAACCTCTGATTAGGAAAGACAGATAGTAAGAAAGGAATGAATCACTTGTGCTATTGAGGAAGACGTTGCCAACCTCTTGTCTGCATTCACTATGTGGTCAGCAGATCTACACATTTCTTCCTAAATTGCACCTGTCAGCTCCACGACTGGGGGTCTGGAGGCTTATTTCAGCGCGGAAACATGTTTTTCATCACGGAAGCCTGTCTGTTTCTGGTGGGGGTTATAAGGAGGCTGCAGGCTTAGGACACCCTCAGGGAAGTAGCGGGTGAGGTCATTTAGACTTCTCCATCAGTCAGTCATTCAGCAAATGTTTTTGAGGGATTGTAAAGTGCCAAGCCCTGTGGAAAGCCCTGGGGATGCCAAGGAGACCCGAGCAGACTCATGCCTAAACTCCTGGAGTTCGTAGGCCAGTAAGAAACACAACAGATGCATAAATCAGATGATTGGAGACGCTGGTTAGTGTTATACACAAAAACTGACAGAGAGAGACGGGGTGTGGCAATGTTACACCGGACGGTGGGAGGAGGAGGGGACATTGGCCTGAGTCCTGCCACCTTTTCCCAGTAGCTGTCACTACCACTCAGGGCTGTATTTGGGGCCCTCCCTCAGTAGTGGGGAATCGTGCCTGGCCTATCTACCTGTATTTTTGTTCTTGTTTTTTGTTTTGAGACAGAGTCTCACTCTGTGGCCCAGGCTGGAGTGCAGTGGCTCAGCTCACTGTGACCGCCTCCTGGGTTCAAGCGATTTTTCTGTCTCAGCCTTCTGAGTAGCTAGGACTGCAGGTCCCCGCCACCACACCTGGCAATTTTTGTTTGTTTGTTTTGGTATGTTTAGTAGAGACAGGGTTTCTCCATGTTGACCAGGCTGGTCTCGAACTCCTGCCCTCAAGTGATCCACCCACCTCAACCTCCCGAAGTGCTGGGATTACAGGCGTGAGCCACTGTGCTCTGCCTTATCTGCCCTCTCAGTGGTTCTCCACTCCAGCCTCATTTTCTGGCTCCACCTTCCACATACCCCACGCTGCTCGGATAGTTCTTTCTATCCGAGAGGGCGGGGCCAGTGCACACCTGCCTGTGCGCAAGGTGGGCTGCCCTTCCCACCACCTGGCCTGCCCTTTCCTGCCATCTCCTTGTCCGTCCCTCAGGTCTCCGGTTGGGCCTGAATCCCAGTCTTTAAGACCCCACACTGGGCTGTGTCCTTTCCCCACTATGCGGGAGAGCTCCAGAGTGCCGATTTCCTGTTCCTGACTCCACTGTGAGTAGATATCAGCTCCACCTCCAAAGTCTCAGGCTCAAGAGGAGGAACAGAAAGCCCTTGACATTTCTGGGCTTCGGTCCCTCACCCATAACATGGATAAATGCCATTCACTCTGGGTTCAGTTTGAGTTGAGTTTTTAGTTGGGTCTCACTTGCTCAGATGGAAGTTGATTTCAAGCTGTAGTTCTAGTAACTGGGTTGAATGTGCATGTACTCCTTTCCTTGGGGCCACATCTGTAAACAAAACTTGAGCACATGCCTCCTCTCTATGTGTATTTTCTATAAATTTTAAATGACACATTTAACACTGTTTTGCTGTTTTGCTTAGATTGTAAAAAATATGCAGCTTGAAAGAATAGGTGAAGAGCCAAGACATCCACATCTTTGGAGCTCAGTGAAATGTGTGTTTCGGACCTGTCTGAGAACGGCGCCAGATGCAATTAGCACGGCCGGTTAATTTTACTAGGGTTTCTTAAAACCTTCGGCCCTTGGGCTTGCAGCTTGATGTCTTTTCCACGAGTCCACACTGCAGCTCGATGCAGATGTCAGATATGACTACTGCCTTGTTGGGGCCAGTTTGTCCAGAGAGGGCTCTTGTGATCTGGGTGAGGGAGCCAGGTCTGGCCTGTCACCCTCCCCCCAGGTCTGAGTGACCCACCCCGCCCACCTCTGCAGGTTCCTCTAACGTGCGCGGGTCCCTTCCTGGTGGGCACCAGGTCCTCCAGCCTGCTCTCCCTGCACAGAAGCACCACACCCTGGCCCTCTCTCTTGCTTCCCCAGGGAGGCCTCCCCTGGTCTTCCTACCCCACCTTGTCACCCTCTGTCTGCTCACCCTGTTTATGTTCTGCAATAGCGCCTCTCTCTTATCAGTCACAAATTGCCCTTCCTTCGTGGGGTCTCTTGTTTGGTGCCCTCCTCCTACCCCACCCTGGATAGTGGCCTGGAGATCCAGGACCTTGTCCATGCTCATGACTGGCCAGTGCCAGGCATGTAGTAGGCGCTCACTGATAGTTTGCAGAAGGGTGGATGTTATTTCATTTGGTGCATTCTGAGAACTTGCCCAGGTGCAGCCTGGATTCGCGGGTCTCCTGTGAAGTCAGGAGGGAAGAAGCTCGGTGCCGCCGGCCAGTGGCAGCATCCTCAAGTTCATGAGACCTCCAGGCTGGGTTTGAGCAGGGTCCAGGTCCTGTTTGTCCGTTCCGGAATAGTTGGTGTCCCTGATGACTTTGGCAAACCTTTCTCCATTGACAGTGAAGAGAAGACAAACCTTGTCTCAGGCCATCTGCCTTTGTACCTTTTGGGAAATATGGATCCAGAGTTAGTAAGGCGTGGATGTGTACAGCTCGTTTGCAAGTGGAAATGCTAAGTGTGGTGGAAAGGGACAGAGAAATAGCTGTGGACACTCAGAGGTGGCCCCTAGCCAGGCTGAGCAGGATTGTGGAGAGGAGGTATTGCATGGCTCTCAGGGGCTGGGTAGAAGTGGCACAGGTGGGCCAGGCACGACGGCTTACACCTGTAATCCCAGCACTTTGGGAGACCTGAGGTCAGGAGTTCGAGACCAGCCTTGCTAACATAGTGAAACCCCGTCTGTACTAAAAATACAAAAAATTAGCCTGATGTGATGGCAGGCGCCTGTAATCCCAGCTGCTCTGGAGGCTGAGGCAGGAGAATCGTTTGAATTTGGGAGGTGGAGGTTGCAGTGAGCTGAGATCATGCCACTGCACTCCAGCCTGGGCAACAAGAGCGAGACTCTGTCTCAAAAATAAAAAAAAATAAAAAAATAAAGAAGTGGCACAGGTGGAGATGCGGGGGGACAGAGCTGCATCCCAGGCAGGGGGAGGGGCAATGAAAAGGGAGGTCAGTGAGGAACCTCAGGGAGCCTCAGGTGTATGAAGTCCAGTGAGGATGGAAAGAGTTGGGGCGTGGTATGGGGTCCTCTGAGAAGGGGTCTGCTTCAGCTCAGAAATCTCAGTCCAAACACACCCGGGGTCAGCCAGGGCCCCCTCAGGGGCTCGCAGTGGCCTGGCCTGTTCTGGACTTTGCTGGATGCCCTCCGAGAAGCACCGCGTAGCCTCCTTCAGAGGCCCCACACTCCACGTACTGACTCCCCGGGCCTGTGTCTCCCTTGCTGCAGACTGAAGGGCTCCCGGCTGAAGGTGAGGTTCTGCACCAATGAGTCGCAGAAGTCCCGGGCAGAGCTGGTGGGCCAGCTTCGGAGGCTGGGATTTGACATCTCTGAGAGGGAGGTGACCGCCCCGGCACCGGCCGCCTGCCAGATCCTGAAGGAGCGAGGCCTGCGACCATACCTGCTCATCCACGACGGTAGGCCTGCTGGGCACCAGGACCTCACGGGGGTGAAAGCTCGCCTTTCCCAGGGTGGGGGCTGTGCAGAGGGCCTCTTTCATGGGGCTGGACCGCTGACTGAGCTAGGCCACCAACACTCAGGGGTGGGGGGCAAAAACCTCATGGGACTTCTTGCTGGGAGCTGGGGAAGTTAAGACCCAGCCCCGTCCATTCCTTGGCCTCACACCAGAGGGTCCTTAGAGCAGGTTCTGGATGGCTCCTGGGAGGAAAATCCTAAGCTCTCTTTCCTGATCTAGGATGGACCAAGGGACCAGGGAATTGTCAAGGGGGTGGAGTTCTAGCTCCTGTTGAGAAAGCGACAGAGAGAAAGCGCGAGAGACTATCAGTGAGAAGCTACATTGAGGTCCATAGCTTCTAACGTCTGGCACCATAGCCTTGAACTATGTGAAAACCAGCCCTGCTCTTTGGAACAGTTTGCAAATGGCTGTAGGAACAAGGTTTGCATCCTGATTTTAGTCTGAATGCAAGAACAGAGAGCCCCTTTGACCCTCAGTGGGGAGGATTTTTTGGAATGAAGCAGAAGGAACAATATTATCTGGTGCCTCCTGAATATTTAAAAAGAAGAGACATTAGCTATTCCAGACACTTCTCCATTGGTCCACTGTGCCTTCTCCTTCCTCTGAACTTGATATTTTTTTTTTTACAAACCACTAGGCAGAGGCAAGCATGGTTTTCCTTTCCAGGGCAAGGTGGGGCTCTCAAGAAGTGGCGGGTGCCCCTGGAAAGCCCGAATGTTGACTTCATAGACCTAGTGCCAGTGAAGGCTGACATGCCCGGCCTTTAAAAATCATGTTTCTCAAAATGCTTTCTCTGTAATTTAGGATCCCTGCTAGTGTCTTTAGAACATGGTCTTCAAAGAAAGAAGATTTAAGAAAAATTATCTTCCCCTATCCTTCAGTAAAGGGTTGCTGGACCTGGGAATAGAGCTGGAAGAAGCCAGCAGGAGAGGGAGGTGGGCATCTGCTTGGAGGGTGGCCTTGGCCAGTGAATCAGACAAGCAGATGACAAAGCTGGGAGGCTGGAGGGAGGATGAATACCCTTCCTCAGCTGTAATCCTGCATCCGTGTTTTCAATAACTAGACCCTTGTTTTCAGACTTGGAATTTTTTTTTTCAATTGGTGGATTTTCTGTCTAACATTTTGTGAAAATTTTCAAGCATACAACAAAGTTCAAGTAATTTTTACTTGGAATAGTTTATTTTTTATTATTTTGTGTGTGTGTGACAGAGTCTCGTTCTGTCACCCAGGCTGGATTATAGCAGTGGTATGATCTTGGCTCCCTGTGACCTCTGCTTCCCGGGTTCAAGTGATTCTTCTGCCTCAGCCCCCCAAGTAGCTGGGGTTACAGGTGCGTGCCGCCATACCTGCCTAATTTTTGTATTTTTAGTAGAGATGGGGTTTCACCATGTTGGCCAGGCTGGTCTTGAACTCCTGCCCTCAGGTAATCCACCCACCTCAGCCTCCCAAAGTGCTGGTATTACAGGAGTGAGCCACCGTCCCCTGCCTTGGCATAGTTTTATACCCTTTACCTAGGTTGTCAATGACATTTTTTGATATTTTCTTCACTTTATATCTGTCCATCCCTCGATCTGTCTGTCCATGTTATTACTTAGATGCATTTCAGAGTAAAATGCAGACACAGGTATACTCCCCTAAACACTTTAGCATAGCATTAGAGTTCAGTATTTGTTTACAGTTTTTCCTGTTGATGTAAAATATACATACAATGAAATGTACACACGTCAAGTGTACTTTTGCTGAGTTTTGACGAATACATGCTGCACCCATGGAACCCAGCCCCGTGAAGAGCTAGAGCTAGACCATCACCATCACTGACAGCTCTGACAGCTACCTCGCGCCTTGCCCAGGCAATCTCTACCTCTTGTCCCCTTAGAGGCAACCACTGTTTGGATTTTTTTTCATTATAAATAAGTTTTCCTATTCTAGAATTTTATGTAAATAGAATCATACAGTTATAATTGTACTGGGGCCTCCAGTGCTACCCCCAGGCTGAATGATTCATTAGAAGGACTCACAGAACTTTGAAAAAGTATTACTCTCAGTTAGACTTATTACCATGAAGGAATAAAGATTAAATTCAGCAAAGAGAGGAGACACATGGGGCAAAGTCTAGGAGAAGACAGGAGTGAGCTTCCAGTTGTCCCTTTGAAGTGGAGTCCTACTGGGCACACTTGATTCTCCCAGCAATGATGTATGACAACACGTGGGAAGCACTGGCCACCAGGGAAGCTCACTGAAGCCTCAGTGTCCAGGGTTTTTGTGTAGACATTAGCACCTGCATGACTGACCTTAGCAACTCAGTCTCCTGCCCTGCAGAGTCCAAACTGATACAGCTCAGCCAGGGCTTCAGGCATACACAAACAGGTGTTCACCATAAGCCAAGCTGTTAGCATAAATGATCTGGCCAGACTGAGAGAGCAGGGCCCAAGGCCTTGAGCATAACAAAACCCCTCCTATCAGGTAGGACATTGCCGTGGTTCAGAGGTTATCTCCCAGAAGCCAGTCCTGAAGACAGGCCTTTTTTGGAATGTACAGGGTTTGAGCAACCTAGTCCTGCTGAGTTAACCCTTTCTGTCACAGTAGTGTTTTGTGTAAGGCTTCTTTTACCCAACATAATGTTTTTGGGATTCATCAATATTGTTGCTTGTATCAGCAGAGTTGTTCGTTTTTATTGCAGAATAGTATTCCATTGAGTGAACAGACCACAGTTTATCCATTCACATGTTGTTGATACCTGGATTGTTACCAGTTTTAGTCTATTATGAACAAATCTGCTCTGAACATTCTTACACAGTTCTTTTGGGTAAATACCTAGCAGTGAAATTACTGGGTCATAGGGTACGTGTATGTTCACCTTTATAAAATACTGCCAGACCTTTTTTACAGAGGGATTGTACTATTTTACACTTCTTCCATCTGTTGCAGCTGTTCAGTATCCTCACCAGACCTTGGCGTTATCAGTCTTTTTAATTCTCACCATTCTGGTGGGTATGAAATGGTATCCCATTGGGTATTTCAGTTCCTTCCTTCCTTCCTTTCTTTTTCTTTTCTTTTCCCTTCCCTTCCCTTCCCTCCCCTCCCCTCCCCCCTAATTTATGTATCTAATTTATTTTCTTGTAAATATGTTTAAGTTCTTTATAGATTCTGAATATTAACCCTTTGTCAGATGGGTAGATTGCAAAAATTTTCTCCATTCTGTAGGTTGCCTGTTCATTGTGATGATAGTTTTATATAAATTGAGTTGTGTAAGCTTTGCTTGGTATCTTTCACTCAACATACTTATTTTGAGATTTATCCATGTAGCTGTGTATTAATACTTCATTCTGTTAATTGACTTTGCTAGTATTCTGTTATATGCATGTAACACAATGTTTGTTCATTCACTTGCCCAGAGACATTTNCCTCCCCTCCCCTCCCCTCCCCTTCCCTTCCCTTCCCTTCCCTCTTTTCTTCTTTCTTTTCTTCTTTCTTTTCTTCTTTCTCTCTTTCTTTCTTTCTTGTCTCACTCTGTTGCCCAGGCTGGAATACAGTGGCACAGTCTCAGCCCACTGCAACCTCTGCCTCCCAGGTTCAAGTGATTCACCTGCCTCAGCCTCCTGAGTAGCTGAGATTACAAGTGCCCACCACCATGGCCGGGCTAATTTTTGTATTGTTAGTAGAGACAGGGTTTTGACAATGTTGGCCAGGCTGGTCTCGAACTCTTGACCTCAGGCGATCTGCCCACCTTGGCCTCCCAACGTACTGCGATTACAGGCATGAGCCACCATGCCTGGCCTCAGTTTATTTTTAATTTAGAAAGGTCGACAGGTAATCCTAAGAGATATGACAGCATGTTTCTTCTAGGATCTGAAGACACAAAGCCAATGATTTGATGTATCCTTGCAAATTTTCCTATTTTAATTTAAAATGGGAGAAGACAAAGAAGGAGAAGGAGGAAGAGAGTTTCCTAAGGGAGCTGGTGAACTGGGCCTGTGGGGATGGATTCTGCTTTTTCTTCAGGACATATGTGTGGGGTCGCCTGAAATGTGTCAACGGTTCTTACAGTTTGGGACCAGTAGTGCCAACCCTCCAAGGCTTGCAAGCAGCCCCGTTTCCTCCTGCTGCAGGCTCTCAGTGTCTTCTGAGCAGATTTTCCTTCTCAGTTGCAAAGCTGTGGGTTTCCTGCCTGCGATAGTGACCTCAGGGAGCTCCTGGGGCTGATGCGGTATTGGGATGGAGGGTCCTGGGTGGGTCCACCTTTCTCCTCATAAGCCCTCAGTGAGGAGCCAGATTCCCTCCTCTGTCAAATAGGAATAACACCCTTCTGTGTCCACCTCCCATGGTAGCTGTGAGGATCAGAAAGAAATATACCTGAGAAAGGGGGAGGACATGTGAAAGGTATCCCTGTAGGAGACGGGGAGGTAGGCCACATCCTCCCAGGGCTCCGTTGCACTCTCTCTCTCTCTCTTTCCAGGAGTTCGCTCAGAATTTGATCAGATCGACACATCCAACCCAAACTGTGTGGTAATCGCAGACGCAGGAGAAAGCTTTTCTTATCAGAACATGAATAACGCCTTCCAGGTGCTCATGGAGCTAGAAAATCCTGTGCTCATATCACTGGGAAAAGGGTAAGTTGGCTCCAGGGAGAGTCATTTCTCAGTGCTTTAGATGAGGCTGTGCTAGTCTCTGACTTGTGGAATCAGGCAGAGAAGGAAGCAGAAGGGTATGTGGGGGGAGCACCGGTGACCTTCTTCTCCCTCCCTTTTTCATGCTTTCTCTCTTCATTTCTTTATTCCTCTCCTTTAATCATTTCTGTAGGAAATAGGAACACTCTGTCTTCAGGAACTGGTTGATGAGGCTTCCACGTGGAGTCTAGACGAGGAGAGGGCGTCACTGCAGATGGAGATCCTCTGGAGATCTCAGAGGCCAGCTGTTGATTGTCCCAAGTTTAGAGCAAAGAAGGAGAAGGTGCATTTGCATAGGCTGCAGCAGGATGTTGCAGAATGCTCTCCAGGGTTGTCTAATTAGTAAAAAATAGGCTTGAGGCCTACCCAGTCTGGGCACTGACAGTCTCTGGCCACAGATCACTGTCTCTGTAAAGGTGTGATTTTGTGATCAGTGTTTTATCTGAGCCTCTAGCACGTGCCTTGCCATCTCTTTCTTAAACAAAAGTGTTGGTTATTTTTAACATTTTCTTACACTGTGATAGCACATGTTCATTGAAGAAAAATTAGACAATACTGATGAGCAAAAGAAGAAACCAGAAAATATTTTTAGTCCCACCGCACGAGGAAAACACCTGTCACTATTTTGGTGTATGTCCTCACAAGTAGCTTCCTGTGCGAATAGACCATTATGGATGGAGGTGTTCACAGCGTTGGTGTCACACTTGACCTTGTTTTGTCACCCATTTTTTATTGTTCACCAAACAGTATTTGTGAATGACTTAGCATGCAGCAAATGGATATGTCTTGGGGCACAGTTATCTGTTGTGTGGCTATCTTGTTTTTTTTTTTTTTTAGACTGAGTGTCGCTCTGTCACCCAGGCTGGAGTGCAGTGGCGTGATCTCAGCTCGCTTTAACCTCCACCTCCCGGGTTCAAGCGATTCTCCTGCCTCAGCCTCCTGAGTAGCTGGGACTACAGGTGCCCGCCACCACACCCGGCTAATTTTTGTATTTTTAGTAGAGACGGGGTTTCACCATGTTGGCCAGGATAGTCTCGATCTCCTGACCTTGTAATCTACCTGCATCGGCCTTCCAAAGTGTTGGAATTAGAGGTGTGAGCCGCCACACCCAGCCTCTTGTAATTTTTTTCTTTTTTTTTTTTCTGCTTATAAGTTTATTCAATGCAAAATAACCTTCGCCAGTTTTACTGAGGTAGCTGACCACATCCACGACCAAATACTCTAAACTGAAATTCGGTTGCTGACCCAGCCCCAGCCTCAGCTTTCTCATTGACACCAGGGGGGACAGCGCTCCATCTGTGGGTGTCTTTGTCTGTGGGTGTCTCTCTCTGTCTGTGGGTGTCTCTTTCTGTCTGTGAGTATCTCCATCTGTCTGTGGATGTCTCTGTCTGCGGGTGTCTCTCCCATCTGTGGGCATCTCTCTCTGTGGGTATCTCTGTGGGTATCCATGGGTGTCTGTCTCTATGGGTGTCTCTCTGTGGGTGACTCTCTCTGTGAGTGTCTCTGTGTGTGGGTGTCTGTGGGTGTCTCTCTGTATGTGGGTGTCTCTGTCGGTATCTCTGTGAGTGTCTCTGGGTGTCTCTGTCTGTGGGTGTCTCTCCCATCTGTGGGTGTCTCTCTCTGTGGGTGTCTCTGTCTGTGGGTGTCTCTGTCTGTGGGTATCTCTGTGGGTATCTGTCTGTGGGTGTCTCTGTCTGTGGGTGTCTCCCATCTGTGGGTGTCTCTGTCTGTGGGTGTCTCCCATCTGTGGGTGTCTCTGACTGTGGGTGTCTCTGCCTGTGGGTGTCTCTCAGTCTGTGGGTATCTCTCCCTGTCTGTGGGTGTCTCTGCAGGTATCTCTGTGGTTGTCTCTCTCTGCCTGTGGGTGTCTCTCTGTCTGTGGGTATCTCTCCCCATCTGTGGGTATCTCTCCTCATCTGTGGGTGTCTCTGCCCATCTGTGGGTATCTCTCCCCATCTGTGGGTATCTCTCTGCCTGTGGGTGCCTCTCTGTCTGTGGGTGTCTCTCTCTGCCTGTGGGTGTCTCTCCCCATCTGTGGGTGTCTTTCCCTGTCTGTGGGTATCTCTCCTCATCTGTGGGTGTCTCTTCTCATCTGAGGGTGTCTCTCCCTGTCTGTGGGTGTCTCTGTTGGCTTCCCCTCTTGTGGGTCTTGCAGGTTGGTCACGCTCCAGACCTTTAGGCCGCAGCCTGCCAGTTTCCGGATGGCTGTGGCATGGGATAGCAGACACCCTCTCCAGGGGCAGATGGTGGTAATCACAGAGATTCTGGATACCCAGGTGGGTGAGGTACCAGTAGAAGTGTCTCCAGGCAAACTTCCTTCACGCAGCCTTAGGACTTGAGAGACTGCATGACCTTCATGACATGAAGGTTGGGCACATTCTCCTCTGCCAGCTCTGGGTCTTAGGCAGGTGGACATACTTCTTGGCCACCATGACTTCCTCCTTAAAAAGGAGTTCATAAATAGCAGTCTGGTTCTTCTTAGGCATCAACATCTCTGCAGCTGTAGGGTCCAGGGCTGGAAAGGGCAATTTTTTTCTAACTGATCCCTGCTAATGGCATCTAGATTGTTCCTGGTTTTTCACCATAGTAGGGCTGTGATGAGCCTCTTGGTGCATTTCAGATGACATCTCCGGATACAGTTATAGAACAAGTATTTTTGAAGTTCTTGAGGCATGTTGCCAAGTTGTTTCCAGAAAGCTGCACAGATTTATTCTGCACAGCCTAGAATTCTAGAATCACAGGGTTCTGCACAGCTAGAATTCTAGAACCGCAGGCTCCTAGGGTTGCAAGGATCCTTTGGGGTGTCTACCTCAGCTTCTCATGAAGTGTGGGAATTCCGAGGCCATGGCAGAGGAAGTGTTTTCCAGCTTTGGTGCTTCTGGTGACAGTGCTCACTGCCTCTGCTTGCTGTATGGGACCAACTGATGGAACAGATGGAGGGACTTTTTATCTGGCCATTGGCCATTGCCGTGCACTTTGTGTACCCCATTTTGTGTAATTCTGACTACAACCTTGTGGGCTCTAGGCAGGTCATTGCCGTTTTGCAGGTGGGGGTGTTGAGGCCACAAGAGATGAAATAAGCTGCTGTCCCCAGCCGTTGAGTGTTGATAGGACCAGGAGCGCCCCTTGGCATGGCCGACCCCAGACCCTGTGCTTGTTACCTCTAAGCTACATTCTAGAGCAGACTTTTTGCCCACACAAGCCTTAAATGTGGGCTGGGGACAGTGGCTCATGCCTGTAATCCCAGCACTTTGGGAGGCCAAGGTGGGCAGGTCACCTGAGGCCAGGGGTTTGAGACCAGCTTGGCCAACATGGTGAAATACTGTCTCTATTAAAAATAAAAAAATTAGCCAGGTGTGGTGGTGCACGCCTATAGTCCCAGCTACTCAGGAGGCTGAGGCATGAGAATTGCTTGAACCTGTGAGGCAGAGGTTGCAGTAAGCCAAGATCATGCCATTGCACGCCAACCTGGGTGACAGAGCAAGACTCCATCTCAAAAAAAAAAAAAAAAAAAAAAAAAAAAAACCTTAAATGTATTTTTGAGGCTGTGTTTAAAAATGGGGAGATTTTACACAAAATATCCAGATTTCTGGATTCTTTGAAGAATCAGAAGGTTTGAAGATAGTGAGCCTCACGTTCCTGCACACGCAGCGGCGTTGCTGGAGCCACTGCCTCCATTAGTTTCAGTTTACCACAGACCCCACCCCTCCCTGTTGTCCCTGTCTCCAGACCGCAGAGTCAGTTGCCATTGATCATGCGCCGTTTGCTGTTTTTCTCAAAGTAGAGAAGTATTTCTTCACGCTTGTTGTCTCTATCAAAAATGGGCAAGTGAAAGATGTTTCAAGAAATCAAAGAGGATTTTCTTTATAGTAACTAAAAATTCCTAGTGTGTTTCTCATATAAATAAAATGTGTCCTGTATGTAGTCAGGGTTCCTCAGAGAAGCCCGAAGCTACAGAACATAGATATAGAGAGAGATTGACTGTGGAGGCTTGGTGAGTCCAAAATCTGCAGGGTAGGGCTGGCAGGCGGGGGACTCAGGAACGCATGGCCGCGGAGTGCTAAGGCCGTGCGCTGTGGAATTCTTGCTCGGGGAAGGTCAGTCTTTGTTCTAGTAAAGCCTGCAACTGGTTGGATGCGGTCCACCCACATTGTGGAAGGGAATGTACTCTCCTCCTTCTAGTTCACCAGTTTAAATGTTAATCTCATCCAAAAACACCTTCACAGAAACATCCAGAATAATGTTTGACCACATATCTGGGCACTGTGACCCAGCCAAGTTGACATATTAAATTAACCCTTGTAGTCCCTTTTTAAACTTACACCCATTGCAACTTAGGTCGCTGCTATGGAGCAAGCCACAGAACCTGGCCTCTTCCCTCATTTCCCCGGGCTGACCCATTAGGCCTTTGAGGCACCAACACCCACCTCACTAGAGAACAAGCATAAGGAAGAAGCTCTGTTGTGATTCGTCAATGTTAACACTTTTTTCTTTAAAGATGTCTCATGCCAAGCTTGGTGGCACATGCCTGTAATCCCAGCACTTTGGGAGGCTGAGGTGGGAGGACGGCTTGAGCCCAGGAGTTCAAGACCAGCCTGGGCAACATACTAAGATTCCATCTCTACAAAAAAGAAAAAAATAAAAGTAGTCTCATAATTATTACAAACCACTATTCCAGATCATGGATAATAATAGTCAGAACAGTTATATTGTTGAAAAAGGAAAAAAAAAAAAAAACAAAAACGGAAGCAGTCTCTTTCAGCTTTGTAATACTGCAGCAAATGTCATAGTAGACAAGGATTTGTTTAAAGTGGGAGATTAGTGGGATCTCTGCTGACAGGGGTTCTGGTTGTTTAAAAACCAGAGAAAGGAACTGGCAGTTTTCGGGGCTAGGTCCCAGCTTTTCAGGACAGCCCTAGGACCCTCGCAGAGCTGCCATCACCGTGCTGGCCTCGGCTGTGGGTCACTGCTGGTAAGGCCTGTCCTACACTGCAGGACGCAGGGGCACAGGCTGAGCGGTTCACACCAAGGAGGCAGGAGCAGTGGGTGGAGGCGCCGGGGCAGACTGTCCCTCTCCTGGAAATGGAGTGATTTACATTTGGCATCTGTTTGGACCGGAGAGTGGGAATTGGCTTTGTAATTTCTTCTGTCATGCCGCTCTCAGAAAATTAAGCTGTTTACCCGACAGACTATGGAAGGTTAATGGCTCTTCTGGGAAAGGTCAAGTGGTCATTTGCAGGGAGGCCCTGCTGAATAATCGGAAACGGCAGAAGAATAAAGCCTAAAATCGCATCTGACTCCTCCTCCTGGGCTTCCCCCTTTCTTTCCAGCATCCACGGGTTCCTCTTTGTGGCTAGAACATTCACGTCCTAAGTGGGGCTGTCATTGGCTGGGTTAAACCAGTAACAGGAGAAATACGTCGCATCTCGTGTATGTGGAGATGACCGGACCTTCATATTAAAAAAAAATTTAAGTGCTTATATTTGCTGTGTCTCTAAAAAAATGTTTTCAGGTAACAGTTGGCCTCAAGATGCCTTTTGGTTTTTCTGAATGAATGAGGAATAAAGAAAAATTCTGGGCACTATAAAATCAAGCCCAGATTCAGTTTTTTAAAAAAGAAATGTCCAAGTTTCTCATTTTGATTTCTGGAAGTTCGTGTTCTCCTTGGACTCTAAAGATTAGCATGCAAAGACAAGGTTTTGATTGTGTATTTCAAGTTGCACGTTCAGTTTTTTTAAAATCCCATCCAGGACTAAATTTAAACATAAGAAAATCCAGGTTTCTTTCACTTTAGAAGAGGCTGCAGGGAACATGAGGCCAGCAGAAGTGACGCCGCGTGGGTCCCCTTGGGAGGTTTTGCCAGATGATGGGAGGTGCTTGCTCCCGTCCACCCAACCTCCAGCTCCTCCAGCTGGCCCCAGGGTAGCTGAGGGACAGGGTTCTGGGCCCAGAAGCCCCCAGAATCCTCAGCTCCAAACAGAGCTGTACCTGTCACAATGGAGTAGTTGTGTTGATTTCACGTTTTCTTTTGTTGCTGGGTAAGCATTTCCCATGTGGGGTACTTTCTTTCCTCCGTCCTGGCTTACTTCCACACATCACTTCCTTAGGGAGGCCCTGCCTACCCACCTCCATGCCCTCCTTCTCCTGGCACAGGTGGGCAGGAGGGGACGAGGGTCGTGGCCTTCGAGGGCCTGCAGAGGGCCTTGCCTGTGGTGGCGTGGCCACCCTGGTCCTCAGCAGGGTGCTCAGCAGATTCCAAGGTGCTCCCTGGACCTCGACCTCCCCTTCATTCCTTTTAACTTAGTCTCAGCTTTCCATGCCTCTCCTCCCTCCCTGTCCCCAGCCCGTCCCCCGCCCTGTTCAAGCAGACTGCCCATCACCTGGGTCCTGCCCTTGAAAGTTTGTCTGTGGACCTCTGTGCTTCCCCACCAGACTGTGAGTCCCCGGGGAGCAGGCCTGGGGCTGGGAGTGTCCCCGAGTCCTGCAAAGGGCTGTGGAGCATCTGGGATCGTTAATGCCAAGGGAGACAAAGGTAACCTGGGCCATTTGCAGCACCAGCCAGTGGAGGCCCCAGAACCTGGTGTCCCCTCACCATTTCCTGAGAACTCTGGACCCCACCAGGGGTCCAGAAAATCAGGAAATCATCAGACCAAAGTAGCTGATTGTCCAACTGGGAAAAAGAAAAGGCAGTACTTTTTTAGGCCATGTAAATGCAAAATATACATTTGAAGTCTGCGTCTAAGACATGAACTTAGGGATTTCTAAGCCTGTGTTTGGGGGTCACTCTAAAAAGGGGAGCATTTTCAGGTCCCCTCTCTGTGAGCATGTTGACAGCATCCCAGCCAGCCTGTATCCCTGTGTCGTGACCCCAGAGCACGGAGCCTCAGAGGCTGTGGAACAGGCCTGGGGTTCACGTGGAGAGTCCCAAGCCCATGTCACGACAGGAGATGCCCGCACCTTCAACAAAGAGACTCCAAGCTCCAAAGATGCCTAACAAGGGAGTGGTAGGGGACCAGCCCTGGCAAGGCCCGGGTTTGGCTGAAGCGGGTACCTGCAGCCCAGCCTGTAAGTTTAGCTGGGAAGTGTCTGAGGCAGGCAGTGGAGGATGCCCAGGGGTGAGCGGTTCATCCAACAGGAGTGGCCGGGTGGCTTCTACAGCTTCAAGGCGTCAGGCGGGGCAGAAAGGGACAGGCAGAGTCCCCGGGAGTGGCGAAGTTGGAGGAAGCACACAGACCCGGGGCAGCTCCCAGGGAGCTCAGTTTTCACACCCCAGGTGGTCACATAACACATTTCAACCCCCCAAATTGAACAGGACTGTGTTCATTTTTTCATTCCCTCAGCTTATATCTTATTGCCTGTGTCAGCCTGGGTGAGCGGTTATTTATAATAATATTCTCCTATCTCATCTGGGCAGTTTCTGCATGCAAGGTACCAAGTTAATAACTTTGCATGCGTTATTTTGTTCAAGCTTCACAGCAATCCGTGAGGAAGCAATCCATGTTGTCCATTTTACAGATTAGGAAACAGGCCCACAGGCGTAAGCAACCCAAAGTCACACCGTTAGAAGGCAGCGAGATCTGAATGCTGAAGTCAGCATGCGCTTTTCTTCCCTCTCGTTCTCTGCATACGTGCTTTCTCCACGTCTCCCAAATCCGAAGGGCGTGGCAGGAGGAGAGGGAAACCGATGGGATGGTGGATGGCAAAACATTTTACTGGTTCCAAGAATCAAGCCCCCTTGCGTATTCTTGGGTTTCAGTGAGTTGCGTCTTCAGAGCAGTGCAGGTTAAACCACTTTCTCCCCTCGTTGTAGTCTATTGACTTTGTTCAGCCAGAGCCGGGTCTGGCCCGCCATGTGTCTGGACTGTGGGTGTCCTGAGGCTCAGTGTGACGCCATCGTAGGGTGGGCCAGGCCGGGCTGCAACCAGCCACCAAGCCAGCCCTGGGCTCAAAGAGCAGTGAGGCCATTTTGAAAAAGGAATGCCCCCTCATGCAGAGCCTGTCTCCACCTCCGTGAGACAGGGGAGAAAATAGTTGTCTTCTCATAAAAACATCTGGCACCCATGAAACCTGGCACCTCGCTTGACCTCTGGCTAATAGGGGATGCAGCAGGGTGCTGTGGAACTAATGGAGTTCCCTTCTTCAGCCAGCAATTAGGGGTTAATTATTAGCAATTAGGGGTTCGCCACATGCCCTGTGGACCTGCTGTTCCTTCCCAGGACACAGGTCACTTGTCATTCTCTGTGTTAGCAACTGGAACCATCTGCCCTCCGGGTCCCCTGTTAATCATTGCAGCAGGGTCCCCAGGAGGCTGACAGCAGGGGCACGTTCTGTGTGACCCATGGCGTTCCTGGAGCTGCTGGCTGCTGCGCTCTCCCCACTGGGTGTGGCGGCCTGCCGCCGCCGCCACCGCCACCAGGCTCTGTGGTGCGGGTCCTCTGCGGTCATTCTCAGCGTGGTGCCTGGACAGCCCCTCAGCCCCGGCTTGGCTCTGCAGCCAGCAGGACAGGCCCGGTGCTCAGCTCCAAATGCTTAGCATCCTGCGCTCAGCTCCTCGTGCTCAGCTTCCTGTGCTCAGCATCCCGTGCTCCCTTCTGTTCTCTCCTAGGCGTTACTACAAGGAGACCTCTGGCCTGATGCTGGATGTTGGTCCCTACATGAAGGCGCTTGAGGTACCAGCCCTGGTTCTGTCCCGAGCTCTCTTCAGACCCGAGGGCACCTGGGACTTTTTGGGTCTTTCTTGAGAAGAGGCTGTGCTTAATTAACGTATGAATGGCCTTTTGTGTTTCCACAAAGGCTGCCCTCCTATTCCGGGCTCCCCTGGCCAGCCCTCGCTGTCCTCCTCCCTCCCCATCTCTCCCTCCCGTCCTCCCCATCCTCCAGTGGGCACAGCCCCTCTCCCGCCATGGACCCTGCCACTCTCCCAGCTGCTCTCTGCCACACTCTTCTTGGGCTTGTGGCTTCTGTATCAGTGCTGACCACTGGTCTCATTCCTGATCCTGGGCATCTGCAGCACCTCAGGCTTGACGGGTCCTCACTGGCCTCCTTCCTGACTTCCCCTTCAGTTTCCAAGAGCATCTGTGGCCAGGCCTCTGGGAGGGTTCCCCCAGGTCCACTCTGGCCCAGGTCCCATCAGCTGCCCCAGGTCAGCCTCACATCCCATCCCATCCTCACAGCTGTAGCAGCTCCTGCCTGCTTGCCGTCAGGTGGGAAGGAGAGGCAGATGAGCAGATGGAGCCCCGGGCTTGACGCAGGAGGCCTATGATGAGCTGGGAGTGGGCTGGGGAGAAGAGGGGAGAAGGGGAGAAGGGATGAGAGGACGGAATTGCAGGTGAGTGAGCAGAGCACTGCTCTGCTGGCCCTTGGGAGCCCTGTAGTTTTGCCAGCTCTTGGATGCCTTCTGCTGTGGGTAGGCCTTTGAGTGAATGGCAGGGTGCCTGGTGCTAGACGACCTGAGCAACCCGAGCAGCCCTTTCTGGAGTTGTGAGGCTCCCGCCTGTGAGATGTGTTCTCAGGCCCATAGCATCCTGCTGCTTCAAGGCCCTTGACTCTTGGGGGCACATTTGGGACAGGGTTTCCGTGGCTGGGCATACACCTGTTCCTTGATCCCAAACCCATGCCATGTCCCTCTCTCTTTTCCCAGTATGCCTGTGGCATCAAAGCCGAGGTAGTGGGGAAGCCTTCTCCTGAGTTTTTCAAGTCTGCCCTGCAAGCGATAGGAGTGGAAGCCCACCAGGTAGGTTGGCGCCTTGTGAAGTGGGTCGGGGGAGACAGCCCCGTCAGGGAGGCCCTGGAGTTCAGAATGGATTGCAGGACTCAGGCAGCCTGTGGGGTTGGCCGGGCAGCCAAGCGTGGGCTCCCTGTGAGAGCTGACCCGGCTGGGAAGGAGGGGAAGGCAGCAAATGAAATCCACTGAATAGTTTCAACAGTGAAGTTACTTTCAATGTGAAAGCAGGAAGCAGAAATGCCTACGGCTTTTCTGAGTTTTTGCTGCTTCTCTGAAAGGATAAGAATTGATGAGTCCTCTCAGTGTATTAATGTATCTCACTGACAAGACAGTGTAACAGCAAGATCACAACAATACGGAAGAAATAATAAAGTGACTCATTTTGCAGCCTTTATATTTTGACTATTTGGGGATAGATTGCCTTTCAAACTTCTAAATTTTAGAAAGGAAAAAGAATCAGTTATGATTTTATTGTCTACACCTACCCTGTCCCCACCCTAAGTGAGTCTGGCTTCGTCCTCCAGTGGGTTTTCTTTTCTTTCTTTCTTTTTTTGTTTTTTTGTTTTTGTTTTTGTTTTTTTTTTGAGTCAGTGTCTCCATTTGTCACCCTGGCTGAAGTGCAGTGCAGTGTAGTGGCGCTGTCATGGCTCACTGCTGCCTGGACCTCCCAGGCTCAAGCGATCCTGCCACCTCAGTGCCCCCTTACCAACCAAGACCCCCCACTGAGTAGCTGGAACTACAGGTATATGCCACCATGCCCGGCAAACCTTTTTTTTTTGAGTTGGAGTCTCACTCTGTCACCCAGGCTGGAGTGCAGTGGCACGATCTCAGCTCACTGCAACCTCCACCTCCTGGGTTCAAGCAATCCTCCTGCCTCAGCCTCCTGATGAGCTGGGACTACAGGCGTGTGCCACCACGCCCAGCTAATTTTTTATCCTTAGTAGTGACAGGGTTTCACCATGTTGGCCAGGCTGGTCTCGAATTCCTGACCTCAGGTGATCTGCCCACCTTGGCCTCTCAAAGTGCTGGGATTTCAGGTGTGAGCCACCGTGCCCAGCCTCAGCTAACTTTTGTATTTTCCATAGAGATGGGGTTTTGCCATGTTGCCCAGGCTGGTCTTAAACTCCTAGCCCAAGCCATCCTCCTCCCTCAGCCTCCCAAAGTGCTGGGGTTACAGGCATGAGCCACCACACACAGCCTCCTCCAGCAGGTTTTCTGAAAGATTGTAAGAAACTGGGCAGCTGGCATTGTGGCTCACACCTGTAGTCCCAACACTTTGGGAAACTGAGGTGGGCGGATCACTTGAGGTCAGGAGTTTGAGACCAGCCTGGCCAACATGATGAAACCCCATCTCTACTAAAAATACAGAAAAAAAAAAAAAACTTAGCTGGACGAGGTGGTGCATGCCTGGTAATCCCAGTTACTCAGGAAGCTGAGGGATGAGAATTGCTTGAACCTGGGAGGCAGAAGTTGCAGTGAGCTGAGATCACACCACTGCACTCCAGCCTGGGTGATAGAGTGAGACTCCTTCTCAAAAAAAAAAAAAGGAAAGGAAAGAGTCCACAGCTGCCCCAGGCTGTCCTGCTGCCTTCCTGGAAGTGGGCAGCAGAAGTATGGGTAGGGGTCCCCCCGGTGTCAAGCCTGGTGCATGTTTCCCTTGTGTACATTTCAGTCCAGAACACTGGTGCCTCATGGTGCTTTGAGTCTAGACACTGTACCTTCACCTGCCCTGAGATCCATAGAGATGTCAGAAGATGCAGGCTCTCTGGAGTCCCCAGAAAACACCTGGGAAATGTCATGTTAGTCTGTTAGAGAAGGAGAGGTTTGTGTTTTGAATGAATGAGAACTGCAGCAATAAATAACCTGGCTTTTTACTACCTTGCTTCATAGAGCGGAATTTCTTTATTTTGAGAGATTTCAAACATACAGAAAAGTAGAGAGAATGATACACATCCCCCATTGTATCCATCACCCAGATTCAGTGGTTAAGATTTTGCCACATTCCTTTCTTCTATCCTCTTTTTTTTCCTTTTAAAAAATTTACTGGCTGGGTGCAGTGGCCCACGCCTGTAATCCTAGCACTTTGGGAGGCTGAGGCAGGTGGATCACCTGAGGTCAGGAGTTCAAGACTAGCCTGACCAACATGGTGAAACCCTGTCTCTACTAAAATATAAAAATTAGCTGGGCGTGGTGGTATGCACCTGTAATCCCAGCTACTCAGGAGGCTGAGGCAGGAGAATTGCTTGAGCCCAGTAGGTGGAGGTTGCAGTGAGCTGAAATTGTGCCACTGCACTCCAGCCTGGGCAACAGAGTGAGACCCCATTTCCAAGTAATATTAATATTAATA
>NW_016819184.1:5306143-5309837 GCF_001698545.2 Rhinopithecus bieti | reverse complement strand
GTGTGAGCCACTGCGCCTGGCCTTAATAAGTGTCTTGTGGGAAAGTACTTTGACATTATGTAAATATTCTCTTTCTGATCATTAGTTCTAATTTTGGCATCTCTTGATAATTTTTTTTTTTTTTTTTTTTTTTGAGACAGAGTTTCACTCTTGTTGCCCAGGCTGGAGTGCAATGGTGCCTCGGCTCACCACAACCCCCGCCTCCCGGGTTCAAGCAATTCTCCTGCCTCAGCCTCCTGAGTAGCTGGGATTACAGGCATGTGCCACCATGCTCAGCTAATTTTGTGTTTTTAGTAGAGACGGGGTTTCTCCATGTTGGTTAGGCTGGTCTTGAACTCTCAACCTCAGTGATCCGCCTGCCTCAGCCTCCCAAAGTGCTGGGATTACAGGCGTGAGCCACTGCGTCTGAATTTCATTGGTGTATTTTATGTGTGGCCCAAGACATTTCTTCTTCCAGTATGGCCCAGGGAAGCCAAAAGATGGGACACCCCTGCTCTAGAGGTTTATGACCAAAATACTGTATTTAAAGTTGCTAGGAATCATTCTTTTTTGTGGGTGGTATTCCACCAAGTGGACGCTTTTTGAATTCATTTTCATTTTGATATTTAGAGAATTGGCTTAACATTTACATTTGTTTTGCACTTATGTAAAATATTTATATGATTCTAAAATCAGATCCACAAAGCAAGACATATTCAAGGAAGTCTAACTTCTGTTCTTTTCCTTCTATTTTGTTTTTACCTGTCTCTTGTAGGTAGCCATGTTTATAAATATTATAGCTTATTTTTTTATTTAAAAAATAAGCAACTATGTATTTATTTATATTCCCCTCATAGGATGAATTTAAGAGACAATAAATTCTCAAAATAATTTGCTTTATATATATAGAGAAAGGCTAATGCTTTAATCTGAGTTTAAAAATCAGTATTTAAAAGTTTATAAGTAGGCTGGGCATGGTGGCTCACACCTGTCATCCCAGCACTTTAGGAGGCCAAGGAGGGCAGATCACCTGAGGTCAGGAGTTCGAGACCAGCCTGGCCAGCATGGCGAAACCCCATCTCTACTACAAATACAAAAATTAGCCGGGCATGGCAGCAGGTGCCTGTAATCCCAGCTACTGAGGAAGCCAAGGCCGGAGAATCACTTGAACCCAGGAGGCAGAGGTTACAGTGAGCCGAGATCATGCCACTGCACTCCAGCCTGGGTGACAGAGTGAGACTCTGTCTCAAAAAATAATATAAGTGGTATGATCACAACCGTCCCAAACAGCCCCCTTCCCCCAACCCAAAACCCAAACAAAAACAGAACCCTGCCACTGCCTGGAATATAAGACCTGACCGTGCGCAGCGGCTCATGCCTGGAATCCCAGCACTTTGGGAGGCTGAGGTGGGCAGATCACTAGAGCCCAGAAATTTGAGACCAGCCTGGGCAACATGGCAAAACCCCGTCCCCACAAAAAAATGCAAAAATATAAATAGGCAGATGTGGTGGCATGTGCCAGTGCTTCCAGCTACTTGGGAGGCTGAGGTGGGCAGATAGCTTGAGCCCAAGAGGTTGAGGTTGCAGCAAGCTGAGATTGTACAACTGCACACAAGCCTAGGCAACAGTAATACCCTGCTCAAAAAAAAAAAAAAAAAAAAAAAAAAAAGAAGGAAAGGAAGGTGAGGGGAGGGGAGGAAGGAGGGAAGGAGAGGGAAGGAGACGAGACTAGCTGTACAGATGGCATTGCTGGTGATATTTGGATGGTCTGACCTTGGGTGTTCTCCCTGCCTTTTTCTTTTGGCATTTTCAGTTATTTTCACAGATTCCTTCGAATTTCAAGTGAGATACAGCCCATCCCCCAAAGAAGACCCCTCATGGGTCTAGTGAATCTGGGTTTGTCATTTTCGGATGCTGGGGCAGTGCGTCCGGGAGGGAGTGGGGCTGTGGATTCCTGGTGGGTCACCGTGGCTGCTTGCGGTTTTGGTCACTGCCGCTGCCATCCACCCTGAGCATCTGTGGCCCTGGAGAGCGAAGGACTTGTTTCCTCTGGTGGCTCCCAGCATATGTGGCAAAGCTGTGTCTTATTTACCTCCCACATCATCCTCGTCTCCCACCCTCATGTGACATTTCTGCCTGTCCCTTTGACAGTGGAGCAGCAACTGCATGTTGCAAACGTCCCCACCCTGCCGTTTTCCTAAAATGCTCACTAATGTTATTTGATTCTCAGGATGTGTAGACATTTTAAAGCAGTATTTCAAGATAAGGCCGTTTCAAATGAATGTGTCTTATGCACAGGATAATAATTCTCTGTTCCTGGCTTTTTTATTTTTAATGAAAAATGCCTGCGAGGACTTCTCTTGCTGCTCAACTGCCAGGCTGTGGCAAACCTTACATTTTTCCAGCTGCTTTAATCAATAAAGTTACCACCAGTCATTTCCCTTGATCACTGCTGCTTCCCGAGACCCTGACCTGCTTCTTGCTGCTGAGTTTTCAGTGTGCACTCAGAATAGACGTGACTCCCCAAATCCAATTTTCATTTTAACCTTTCCTCAGTAGCCTAGAAATCACAGATTGCTGGTATTACGCTAATAGATTGGAAATTCAAACCTTTTAGAGGCACCCTGGCCCTTTCTAGGATCCAGCAATAAGGCAAAGAATAACAGACCTTAAAGGTTACTTCTAGAAATATCTAATTCTCACGGTTTGAGCTTCTGAA
Source organism: Rhinopithecus bieti (assembly GCF_001698545.2). Lineage (NCBI taxonomy): Eukaryota > Metazoa > Chordata > Mammalia > Primates > Cercopithecidae > Rhinopithecus > Rhinopithecus bieti. The sequence goes on along the minus strand of NW_016819184.1, from coordinate 5,307,139 downwards.
TCAGTGGATGGTTTTATGGCTTCATGTGAACGTCCAAGTGATGTGACGGTTTTGGCAGTTTTCCATCATCATAAGAAGTTCTGTGGGATGCAGGTCGTGCAGATTTGGTGGAGATTGAGACTGTTCAAACCAGAGCACTTAGTTATATGTAGCAGCCAAGGAGCCTGGTCCAGAGGGGCCCGTTTCACAGGTGAGGAGCCTGAGGCTTAGAGATGAAATACCCTGTCATAGGTGCTTTGCATTCCCACCATGAGGTAAAGACAGGATTTCTCAGGCTGGGCGCAGGGGCTCACACCTGTAATCCCAGCACTTTGGGAGGCCGAGGTGGGTGGATCACGAGCCCAGGAGTTCGAGACCAGCTTGGGTAACGTGGTGAAACCCTGTCTCTACAAAAAATACAAAAAATAACTGGGCATGGTGGCTGGCACATGCCTGTTGTCCCAGCTGCTCAGAAAGCTGACGCACGAGAATCGCTTGAATCTGGGAGGCGGGGGTTGCAGTGAGCTGAGATGGCACCACCACTGTACTCCAGCCTGGACAAGAGAGTAAGACCTTGTCTCAAAAAAAAAAAAAACCTGGATTTCTCAACCTCGACATCTGACGTTTTTGGGCTGGATCATTTTGTGGTGAGGGGATGTCCTATGCGTTGTAGGGTGCTAAGCAGCCTCCCACTGTCCACCCGCTACATGGGACCGCCCCCTTCCTCAGCTGCGAAACAAAATTGTCTGTAGACATTGCCAGATGTGCCCTGGGGAGAAGCGCAGCTTTAAGAGAACGGTCACAGAGAATTCTAGTACTGAACCCAAGATTACTTTGCCAATGAGGAGTGAAGCCGGGCTCCAAACCATCGTCTTCCAGCCCCATCCAGTGCTCTTAGCCATAGCCCAGCTCTCAGGAAGGGCCAGCGGCGCAGCAGAATTTCTTAGGGAGGTGAGGAGGTTAGGGAGGATTTCAGGTGGGGGGTAGGGAGGGTTTCAGATGGGGGGTAGGGAGGAT
>NW_016819184.1:5238058-5305256 GCF_001698545.2 Rhinopithecus bieti | reverse complement strand
GAGGATTTCAGGTGGGTGGGTAGAGAGGATTTCAGATGGGGTAGGGAGGATTTCAGGTGGGGAGGTAAGGAGGATTTCAGGTTGGGGTAAGGAGGATTTCAGGTTGGGGTAAGGAGGATTTCAGGTGGGGAGTAGGGAGGATTTCAGATGGGTGGTAGGGAGGATTTCAGGTGGGGATAGGGAGAATTTCAGATGGGTGGGTAGGGAGGATTTCAGATGGGGGGGATAGGGAGGATTTCAGATGGGGGGTAGGGAGGATTTCAGGTGGGGTGGAGTAGGGAGGATTTCAGGTGGGGAGCGTAGGCAGTGGCTGCCATGATCCCTCAGGACCTCCTCATGGCTTGTGCCCTCAGAACTGCCTTGAAAAATGGGGGTGAGGTTTGCAGGCTTATCCAGAAGCCTGGCCATATAAACTGGAGGGTGCCCTACCATTTCATTCCATGATTCTCAGGGCATCAGTCCTAACTATAGGGGTCTAGGGACAGTCTGTACCCCTAGGGGGAGGCTGGTGAGTGGGGAGTGCATGTCCGTCCACGTGGGGGCAACTCCAGGCCAGTTCTTTCTGCTGTGGCCTCCCTCCCCCATGGGTATTTCCACTGAGGCCTCCCTGTGAACTCTGTTGACTGAGCCCCGCCTCCTGGCCGTGGGCATTTTCTTTGGGTGTCAGTGTGGGGATGACCCTGCTTAACTCCTGACTGGGAGCAGGCTGGCCTGCTGGGTGGTGCCCACTTCCAGCACTGAAAGAATGGGCCTAGGAGGGTTTCAGTCCTCCTGCATCCTTGGTTTGAATTGGAAACGCTTTCCACCGATGCCTGGCACCTGGCACCTAGCCCTGCAGCTGTGGGTCTGAAACTGACCGGAGTTGCAGGAGCTCCCGGCCCTGGCCTTGTCTTTGTGATGTGTCCTAGTCATAAGGTGCTGCGAGACCTCAAGGCTTAGTTTTCTTCAGAGTTTTCTCCCTTGGAGGCTTTTTTTTTTTTTAGTAGATTTTATTTTCTTCTCAAAACACAAGTATTTAAAATATCTGATTATGAAGCAACTCATGCTCATTAAAGGAGCTAGGAAAAATTCAGAAAAGTACAAGATAAAAGGAAACCACTCATCATCCCACCAGCCTAGAATAACACAAATCATGCTTGATCTTGCCAACTTCTTGTGTCTAAATATACGTTTTTAACACAAAATTGGGATAATCTTGTATCTGCTGTTTGAAATCTGAGTTTTCCCCCTTAATATCCTATTGGGAACAATTTTTTTTAACTTATATTTTAGGTTCAGGGATACGTGTGCAGGTTTGTGATACAGGTACATTGTGTGTCTTGGGGGTTTGCTGTGCAGATTATTTTGTCATCCAGGTCATAAGCGTAGTACCTGATGGGGTAGTTTTTCAATCCTCACCCTCCTCCCACCCTTCACCTTCAGGTAGGCCCTGGTGTCTGTTGTTGCCCTGTGTCCATGTGTATTCAGTATTGAGCACCCACTTATAAGTGAGAACAGGTGGTATTTGGTTTTCTGTTCCTGCATTAGTTTGCTTAGGGTAATGGCCTCCAGTTCCATCCCTGTTGCTGGAAATGACATGACCTTATTCTTTTTTAGGGGACAGCTTTCTTTGTGCTTATGTAGGTACCCTAACAAAGCAGTTTTCACAGCTGCATACTATTCCACTGTTCAGACTCCCATCATGTTCTTGACCATTCCCTATTGATGGAGATGAGGCTGCTTCGAATTTCGCTCTTGTGCATAACCCTGATGAATACATCTTGTATGTACATCCTCTTGTACATTTCTGATTATTTGCTCCAAATCCTAGTGATGTGGCTGGGAGGCTGTGATGCATGTTGCTTATTTCTGTTTCAGAAAGGTGTGTCCCTTCACCTTCATCACCTGCTGCGTATACAGATGCTTGTTTCCCCACGTCCTGACCAACACCGTGATTTCTGGCTTTTTTTTTTCAAGTAGTCTTTGAGTTTTGCTGTTAGTCTTGTTCCTTATGAGGGTGTCCGACCACAGTGACAATCACTCAGCATCGCACTGTCTCCAGGTCTCTGTGGGAGCCTGGGTTCCTTTGGGGCCTGGGTCCAGGGCTGATCCTAGAGTGAGCTGTTATCTCAAGACATCTCCCTGGGGGATATGAGCCCCCTGGGGCTGCAGTTACAAACACTGAGCTCTCTCCACCTTCACTACCCAGCCCTGCTGCTTCCCGCCCTAATCCTCCTGGCAGAGCCCCAGGATAAGGGAAATATTTGTGAACCACGGAAGCTCTTCGGCGCTGGAAGTTTGCACTCCAAAGCATTGCCGCCTGTTAGACGAGGTTTCCCTCCAGCACCTAGGACGCTGAAGAGGCGACCAGGGCAGGCAGGCAGATGTGTAAGAGGGAGGATTGACAGCTGTGGGGCCCGACCCGGGACACCTGCCTCTGAAACTGTGGCGCCTCCCTCCGGCTCTCTGGATTCTGGGTTCTGCAGGGTCCGACCTTTCATTTTTTCTCCACCTCACCCCCAACCATGTTGTGTCTGAAAGGAAGCGAAGCCCAGCCCTGGCAGGTGGAGTATTTTTATTTCCCCTGACAGTGCACCTCCTGACCTCTATCTTCTTGCCAGTGATTTTTTAAATCCTAAATGATTTGGCAATAATTGCTCCTCCTTGCGTGATTATTGCCCTTCACCGATAGTAAATCTGGGAATCCCCCGGGATCCTGAGTGCACTTTGGTATGCGGAGCCCACAAGCTGGCCTGGACAGGCATCGCTGCTCCAGGCAGCTGTGCACCCCGCCGGACCTGGCGCCCCGGCCCCCAGCCTCCACCTCCCTCGCCGACAGCTTCCCGGGGCTCTGCCTGGATGCAGCCTCGCTTTATCCCACAGAACCTCCATGCTGTTCCTGCATGAGAACTCTTCCTCCGAGTGACCATGTTCCTCTGGTCCCGTCTCCGTGGGCCACATCCACAAATGTCCCAGCCCAGGAAGAACCGAGAGTCTCTATTCTGGGAGGGAAATGTGTGTGCTGTCTGGTTGTGTGTGTGGGAGGAGCATGCACACAGTTTTATTTTCCCCAGAAGCAGGGAGGTATAGGAAGACATGTCATATTTGAAGACCCATTCCATTTCCCAGGAACCTTCTAGCAAGATGGCCCTGGAGTCTCTGGCAGCAGTGGACATGGTCCTGAACTGGAGCGCTGTGAATGTTCACCACGGACCTCACAGTTTGAAGACAACTCCTTGAGAAGGGCAGAGGGGACTCATATACGGGAGCTCTGGCCAGCCCTGCTGCCAGACGCCAGCAGCCATGGGGGCTGCCCAGCCAGCCCTGGCTTTTCCTGACCCTTAGAGTGCCCTGTGTGCGTGCAGCGGACACTGGGGCTGGTCCCATTCCAGGAAGCACACGGTGCCACTGGCTGTTTCTTGCCTGGCCAGGAGCTGGTTTGATAGACACAAAAACCTCATTTGGATTTGGCAGGATTTTCCCTAACATCAGTCATTCTGGAAAAGCACTTTGAATTTTACCATATCTGGGTATTTTACCGTATCTGGGTACTTGCCACTAGCTCTGTTTACTTCACATTTCTTAAAATTGATTCATTTTATTACTTAAATAAATGTATTTTAAAAGGAACTTTTGATGACTACTATAAATGGAAAACCAGAATCTCTCACTTACCATAATAGATTAATCTAAAAATAAAGACCACATGATTACATTAAAATGTATGTCCTTGCTCTGCCTGGAGTCAAATAGTATGTCACCCGTGTGCATGACACACTCTGGGAAGCACAGGGGTAGGAGGAGGAAAGACCAGAGAAAATCCGTGGAAAGTATGAAGTATAGAGCACCACACCAGGAAGATGTGGTCTTATTTGAAGTACCTCATGTCTCCCAGTGGCTTGCGGCTACCAGCAATTGGCAGAGTTCTCAACATTGCAGCCCTCAGCCACCTCCTCCGAGCTCTCTCTCAGCACCACCATCCCCCATGGCTTCTCTGAGGGAGGCCCCTCTGGCCTCTGCTTGACTGTGATACCTGACGAGTCCATGCCAAGTGGCAGAAAAGCTCCGGGTTCAGCTGAAACTACCTCCCTGGCCTCAGGGGGCCTCACTGGCTCTGTCTTTGTCCTTTATCAGGGCTCCTGGTGATTCCTTGGTTATCTGAAGGCCTGTTTGGACACAGTTCCCAGGACAGTTGCTTCAGGTTTATATGTGTGTGCTTTGTGGAATTCATGGCATGGCCTGCCCTGGTGAATGGTGGGGAGATGGGTAGTGAACACATGTGTGGTAGCCCCTGCTGGGTGTATCCCACCTCTCCTCCATGTCCTACAACCTGGTTGACTCCTTTTACCTATCAGACGGAGCAAAGCTCAGAACCTCACCTCTTCTGGGAAGCCTTTCCTGACCACCCCCAAGTCCAGTAGGTCAGGAGATCAGGCCTCACAGCCTCCTGTGCGTTATCCCAGGCCCTGATGATGAGACTGTGGAATTACCTGATTAACGTCTGTCTTTAGCACTTGTTGTGAGTTCCATAAGGGCTGGGACTCATCTGTCTGATTCACACTGTGCACCCACTGCCTGGCCTGGCACTGGCCCACGAAGGCCCCGGGCAAAGGTATCAAGTAACCAAAGCAAGGGCGCCTGCTGCAGGTCGTGGGGCCTCTCTCTCTCTCTGATGTGGTGAGGTAGAGAATTTCCTCAACAAAACCTTTCCTCATGTTTCTGTTTCCTTTTTAACATGTTCAGATAACTTATTATGTCCTGGCCCTGTGCTGGGTGCTTCACTAAGATGATTTCCTTTAAAGGCCACACCAGTTATACCCGTTTTATAGATGGAAGTAGAGGCTGGCCCAAGATCACACAGCCAGCAAACAGCAGAGCTGGGATCTCAACCCTGCTGCTCTAGCTCAGCGTGAGACAGGAGTGAGTCTGTGTCTGCTGGCCACATCAGGCCCAGCCCTCCTTTCTGTGGTCCCCTTCCCCCAGATGGAAAGCAAATTTGGACCCATCCTTGCAGGCAGAGTCCAAATCATAGGCCCCACACTCAGTATGACTCCCCCGGCTTGGGCGTGCTTCACAGTCCTCGTTTCATTTTGTCTTGATTTTTTTGGTTTGTGTATTTATCGCTTAGCCCCACTTAGCATCTGAATTCCAGGGAGGAGACCTGTAGTTTTTTGTTTGTTTTTTTTTTTTTTTTTGAGACAGAGTTTTGTTCTTCTTGCCCAGGCTGGAGTGCAGTGGTGCAATCTTGGTTCATTCTCCTGCCTCAGCCTCCCAAGTAGGTGGGATTATAGGCGTCCACCACCATGCCTGGCTAATTTTTTGTATTTCAATAGAGACAGGGTTTCACCGTGTTGCCCAGGCTGGTCTGGAACTCCTGAGCTCAAGTGATCTGCCTGCCTCAGCCTCCCACAGTGCTGGAATTACAGGCATGAACCACCACGCCCAACCTATTTTGAAGCTTTTAATCAGATTTTGGAGTAGGAGTGAGAGGAGCTGGTTGGGTTTTTTTTCTTTAAAATTATTACTACTTTTTTTTTTTTTTGAGACCGAGTCTCACTCTGTCATCCATGCTAGAGTTCAGTGGCACAATCTTGGCTCACTGCAACCTCCACCTCCTAGGTTCAAGCAATTCGTGTGCCTCAGCCTCCCAAGTAGCTGGGATTACAGGTGCATGCCCGGTTTGTATTTTTATTAGAGACAGGTTTCAGCATGTTGGCCAGGCTGGTCTCGAACTCCTGACCTCAGTTGATCTGCCCATCTCATGGGATTACAGGTGTGAGCTACCACTCCCAGCTGTTTTTTCTTTAAATTACATGTATTTATGTAAAAAAAAGAGCATGACTCCGTTTAAGCAATAGCACATGTTAACGTGGCAAAAGAAGACCCACAAATGACTGACATTTCAGCCACACTGGTGGGGACTGTACGACTCCCTCCACTCTATGTAGGTGACCAATGGGAAGTCTTGTCTGTGCCTCATAAGTGTGTTCAGACACAGCCGGCCTTGCCATAATGCAGAGCACTCATCTGCTGAAGACACATTTGCTGAGCATCAACCAAGTGCCAGTTGTCAACCCAGATTTCTTGTCCTGAAGGAGCTCTTACTTCTGGAAGGGTGGGATGAGCAGAGTCCATGACATGGGTGGCACCAGGGTGTGATCCCAGAGTGCTTTGGGAGGGCCACGCAACCCAGCCTGGGGGCAGGGGAAGGGTGGTGGTCACCGGAACTGAGTCCTGAAGGCCTGGGAGGAATTAGCCAGCAGAGGAGGGAGCTGAGCAGGCAGAAGGTCAGCACATGCCCACAAGCTATTTTTTTGGTGTTGATGTGTATTTCCAGCTATTGTCATTTTCCTTCGCCCGAAGGACTTCTACACGTCTTGTAGGGTAGATTTCTAGAGCAGCGGGGTGGAGATCCCAGCTCTACTATTTGTCGGCTGTGTGACTTTGGGCCAGCCTCCACTTCCATCTGTAAAATGGGTATAACTGGTGTGGCGTTTAAAGGAAATCATCTTAGCGAAGCACGCACCCAGCACAGGGCCATGACATAATAAGTTATCTAAATGAGTCAAGATTGTACCACTGCACTCCAGCCTGGGCAAGAAGAGCAAAACTCTGTCTCAAAAAAACAAAACAAAACAAAACAAAAAAAACTACAGGTCTCCTCCCTGGAATTCAGATGCTAAGTAGGGCTAAGCAATAAATACACAAACCAAAATCAAGACAAAATGAAACGAGGACTGTGAAGCACGCCCAAGCCGGGGAGTCTTACTGAGTGTGGGACCCATCGATTTGGACTCTGCCTGCAAGGATGGGTCCAAGTGGTGATGAATTCTTCCTCTCGGATGTCTGAAATATCTTTATTTCATCTTCGTTTTGGAAAGATATTTTTGCTGGGTACAGAATTCTAGATGGGCATTTTTTTCTTTTACTGCTTAAAAGATGGCACTCCACAGTCTTCTCACTTGCATTGTTTCCAACAAGAAATCTAACATCTTATCTTCGTTTCTCTGTATATAAGTATATAAAATGTCTCTTTTTTGTCTGTTTTATAAGATTTTCTCCTTGTCACTGCTTTTGAGCAATTTAATTATGATGTGCCTTAATACGGCTTTCTGTGTGTTTTTTGTGTTTGGTGTTCATTGGGATCTTGGATCTGTGGATTTATTGTTTTTATCAAGTTTGGAAAATTTTCAGTCACTATTTCTTCAAATATATTTGTGTCTTCTCTCATCTCACTTTTTTTTTTTTCTAATTTTGAGACACGGTCTTGCTCTGACACTTACGCTGGAGTGCAGTGGCACGAACACAGCTCACTGCAGTTTCAAACTCCCAGGCTTAAGTGGTCCTCCCACCTCAGTCTCCCAAGTAACTGGGACCACAGGCTTGAGCCACCACATCTGGCTAATTTTTAAAATTTTTATAGAGACAGGGTCTTGCCGTGTTGCCTAGGCTGGTCTTGGACTCCTGGGCTTAAGTGATCCTCCTACCTCAGCTTCCCACAGTGCTAGGATGATAGGTGTGAGCCGCTGTGCCCCACCTCATCTCACTTTCAGGAACTCTAATTGCATGTACATCAGGCCACTTGAAGTTGTGCCATAGCTCACTGATGCTCTGTTCATTTTTAAAAATAATTTTTCTGCCTCTGTTTCATTTTGGGTAGTTTCTATTGCCATGTCTCCGGGTTCATTAATCTTTTCCTCTGCAGTATCTCTTCTGGCGTTAATCCCACTCAGTGTATTTGGATCCTTGTCATTGTAGTTTTCATCTCTAGAAGCTTGATTTGGATTTTTTCTTTTATCTTCCATTTCTCTACTTTTGGAACATATGGAATACAATTACAAGGGCTGATTTAATGCTCTTGTCTGCTCATTCTCACCTCTCTGTCAGTTCTTTCTCAGTTTGGATGGACTCATCTTTCTCCTCCTTCTGCATGATATTTTCCTTCTTTGCACGTCTGATCATTTTTTTATTGAGTGCCAGACATGATCAATTTTACCTTCTTTTTGGGTGCTGGATATTTTTGTGTGCCCATAAAGAATTTCGAACTTTATTATGGGATGCAATTATATCACTTGAAACAGTTTGATCCTTCCAGATCTTGCTTTTAAGATTTGGGGGCAGCACCAGAGCAAGGGTTGCCCTGGATGAATTATTCCTCACTGCGAAGCAGCGGCTTTTAAGATCGCACTCAATGCCCTGTGCATCCTGAGTGAGCTTTCCCAGCCTGGCTGGTGGGGACATATGCAGTCCTGTGTGAGACACAGGCACCGTTTTCTCTAGTCATTTGGTGTGGCTCTTTCCCAGACTCAGGGAGTTTCCTCCCTCACGTGTGCTGGCAGTGGTCTGCTGAGCACTTGAGGGGACCCTCCACTTTCTCCACAGCTCTTTCTCCATGCAGCCTTCTCCTCTCTGATTCCCTGTCCTGTGGACTCTGCTCCTGGGTCTCCCCAGAATCCTAGCTTTGTCTCCCCAATTCAGGGATCCTACTGGGCTCTACCTGGGTTTCCCTCTGTATTAGTCAGCCCAGACTGTCATACAAAACACCACAGACTGTGTGGATTTAACAGCAGAAACTCTTTTTCTCACTGTTCAGGAAGCTTGAAGCCTGAGATCAGGGTGTCGGCAAGTCCAGTTTCTGATGAGGGCTCTCTTCCCGGCTTGTAGATGGCCGCCTTCTTGCTGTGTCCTCCCATGGCCTCTCCTTTGTGCTTCTGTGGAGTGCACTCCAGTGCCTCTTCCTCTGGTAAGGACAGCAGTCCCATCAGATCAGGGCCCCCTCTGACCTCATTCAGCCTTAATGAATTACCTCCTTACAGGCCCTGTCTCCAAATACAGTCACACTGCAGTCTAGCGCTTCTTCTTCAAGTGAATTTGCGGGGGACGCACTTCAGTTCACAGCACCCCTCCTATGCCCACAGTCTGGAAGCATCGAAGGCAGTATGCTGGGGGCAGTCACAGGAGCCACCTTGTTTGTTTCCTGCGTCTCAGAAGTCATTGTCCTTCATTGCTTGATGTCCAGTGTCCTGAAAGCTGTTGTTGCGTAGTTTGGTTTTCTGGTTTTATTCAGGTGAGAGAGTGTATTCCAGAGGCTGCTTTTTGAAATGATACCCAGTCTGCGAGCATTTCCTCTGTGTATGTGTGAATTTTGGTTTGTCTATTATTTTGTTTTTAAGGCAATACCTTCACCATTGAGAGCAAAACCTACATAAAGCAAAACTTACAAAGATAGGCCAGAGATTTGCTTCACTTTCACAGAATCAAGGGCAAATAACCAGGTTACAGAGTCTTTAGGGTTCGGTGAAATTTAGCCTGTGTTCCAGCGGAGGCCAGGCAGCGTTCAGCATCCCTGCACGTCCTTGGGGTGCCAAATCACTTTGACGTCTGCTGATTGATTTCAAATTGCACAAATATATACCATTCAAAGCCATGGCCTACAGGGGCTGTGTGAGATATATTCAAGGTGGGTTGACTTTTAATCAATACGATGACAATATTATCTTGTTTAATTTGTATGATGGTGATTTTAAACATCAAATCAAGCCATTTATTACGTCAAAAAAAGATGAAGGAGCCCAGGAATAAAACTCTCCTGACATCACTTCTGAGCATATTTCACTGCCGTGACAGGCCGTCATGATTGGGGACGATATCGTGGGTGACGTCGGCGGTGCCCAGCGGTGTGGAATGAGAGCGCTGCAGGTGCGGACTGGGAAGTTCAGGTCAGTACCAGCGGGAGTCATTTATTCACCTTCCTTCCAGGGGATGACCATGTTCTCATTCTGTTTTGTTCTTCAAAATAAAGGGGGTATTCTTTCCAAATCAAAGAGCAGTATGTGGGCATTCGCGATCTTGTACATAATGGACCTCTAAGAACAGAGCTGGGTGGTCTTTTATAGCAGGCAGTGATAACGTAGAGTGGCTTTTGATACAGGGTCTGGGGTTTTGAAACGGTGTGCAGTGCAGAGAGAAATAAGCAAAGGCACTGTCCATCCTGGCGGCGGCCCACCGGGGAGTTAGGCCAAATTTGTGCGCTGTCCCTTCGGCAATTTGATCAGACCGTGCACTGTGACAGTTACAGCTGTGGGCACTCAGCCCCTTGGACAGCCTCCCTCTCCTTTTGTTCACCGTCTCCACTCTGTGAGACACAGACAGCCTGGAGATGACAGAGGGTTGCTCAGGGACGCCCTGGAACAGAACCTCCATCTCGAGAAGAAACTTGTGTTTTATTTGCTGGCAAAAGTCTGCCTGGTCGGAGCAGCTGTCAGGGGTTGGGAGCTCCCGGGCATGTGGAGGGCCCTGTGGTGCCCGAGCTCCGGCTCACCTGGTCATCGAGAGGATCTTGGACATCAGAGTGTTGCCTTACCTTATGCTAGATGGTTTCTGTTGCGGCCATTCAGAGAAAGCACATCTTTTCTGATGCTGGGGAGACTTGGTTGAAGCATGGTTACCTGAGGGTACTTGGATTTGGGGTGGGCTGGGAGCAATTATATACGTCCTGAGAGATCTGCCTAGGCAGGACCAGAGAAGACAGATCAGAGGGCCTGACCATCGCGCTGAGGTCTCTCCTGCAGGTTGGGGACCATGGCTGAGTGCGAGGTGAGTGAGGAATGCTCAGCGCACCTGGGTCTATGGTCAGGAAGTTGGTCCCTTCCAGCTATCTCCCAGACCCTCCCAGGCTTGGGGGCCCCCATGGAGCCCCCGACATGTATGACATATGGGCCTTCTTTCTTTCTTGAAGTTGGGTTTTGTAGCTCCCCTTGGTTAGGCCTGGCCTAAGGGAGTGAGGGAGACCCCACTCACAAGCCACAGGAACATTTTTTCTAAGAGACCAGCCAGGGGTCCCCCAGTCCCCAGTCCTGCCTTTCCTATAAAGGTCGCAGAGGCTGGTCCTGCTGCTGCTCCCAGCCGAGGGGCTGTCCACTGACAGTGGACCTCGGGGCCCTAAAATTGATGCCAGGTGCTGCCTGGCATCAGCCATCAGGAGCCCAGCCCAGCACCTCGTGCATCTCAGGGCACATCTGTGACCCGTGAGCACAAGTGGCGCCTCCCTGCTTGGGAACACAGCGGTGTGACTTGGCAGGAAGTGGAGAGGGAGAACCGTACCTGTTGTATACTGGGCTTCTTCTGGTTCCCTGGAAGAGAAACATGTTTGTCCTGAATGCCACCTCAGTTGGGGTCTTTCTGGCCAGCCCAGGCCAGGTGCCCCTATAAACTGATAATGGGCCTCTGAAGAAGGCCCCTCACAGCCCACGAATGCAGGTGGGCATGAGGGAGGCTGTGCCCACCCTATGCCAGCAAGGGTTGGTGCTTTTCAGATTCCGGTTACCTGCATGCCATTTAAAGAAGAATATGAGGTGGACTTTCCCCCATGACACTATCTCCCGGAGGGAGATAAACTGTTTTTTGTTTGTTTGTTTGTTTGTTTGTTTGTTTTGAGACAGAGTCTCACTCTGTTGCCCACGCTGGAGTACAGAGGTGCAATCTCAGCTCACTGCAACCTCCGCCTCCCAGGCTCAAGTGATTCTCCTGCCTCAGCCTCCTGAGTAGCTGGTACTACAGGTGTGCACCACCGTGCCTGGCTAATTTTTGTATTTCTAGTAGAGACGGGGTGTCACCATGTTGGCCAGGCTGGTCTCGAACTCCTGACCTCAGGTGAACCACCCGCCTCTTCCTCCGAAAGTGCCGGGTTGATAGGCGCGAGCCACCACGCCTGGCCCCAGAAAGAGAAATTCCGTCAACAGTTTGCTGAATCCTTCCACATCGCCCTCTCTACATGGATAAACAGACTGGTAATATTTTGGTTTTTTTCTTTTTACAAAATGGGATGATATTGTTTCGCAGCCTCCTTTTCCTTGAACACTGTTTTATGGCCTCTTTCTACAAGCGTCTTCATAATGGTTTTTTTGGTAATTTTAAAATTTCAGTAGTTTTTGGGGAACAGGTGGTTTTTGATTACATGAATAAGTTCTTTAGTGGTGATTTCTGAGATTTTGGTGCACCCATCACCCAAGCAGTGTACACTGTACCCAGTTTGTAGTCTTTTATTTCTCACCTACCTCCCACCCTTCCCCACAAGCCCCCAAAGTCCATTGTATCATTTTTATGCCTGTGCATCCTCATAACTTAACTCCCATTTATAAGGGAGAACATACAGTGTTTGGTTTTCCAGTCCTGAGTTACCTCCATTCCTTGAGGTCTCCAACTCCATCCAGGTTGCTGTTAATGCCTCTTTCATTGCTTTTTATGGCTGAGTAGTATTCCATGGTGTATATATACCACATTTTCTTTCTTTCTTTCTTTCTTTTTTTTGAGACGGAGTCTCGCTCTGTCGCCCAGGCTGGAGTGCAGTGGCACGATCTCGGCTCACTGCAAGCTCTGCCTACTGGGTTCACACCATTCTCCTGCCTCAGCCTCTTGAGTAGCTGGGACTACAGGCGCCCGCCACCACGCCTGGCTAACTTTTTGTATTTTCAGTAGAGACGGGGTTTCACCATGTTAGCCAGGATGGTCTCGATTTCCTGACCCTGTGATCCACCCACCTCGGCCTCCCAAAGTGCTGGGATTACAGGTGTGAGCCACTGTGCCCAGCCTCTTTCTTTCTTTTTTTTAACTTTTAAGTTCAGGGGTACATGTGCAGGTTCATTACATAGGTAAGCATGTATCAAGGGGGTTTATTGTACAGACTATTTCATCACCCAGATATTAAACCTAGTACCCATTAGTTATTTTTCCTGATCCTCTCCCTCCTTCCCTCTCCACCCTCCAACAGGCCCCAGTGTGTGTGTTGTCCTGTGTATCTATGTGTTCAGATGCTGTAGGAAAGGAATCAGTGTAGTTCCGGGCACACAGCAAGCCCTCAGCAAATGGCCAGGGTGGGGAGCACACGCAGCCACTACCGTCTGTATCCATCCGTATCTGTCCATATCCACCTAGCTCCAGACATGGAGTCACCTGCCTCTGTTGAAGAGAATGGGACTTAGCCCGTTTGTTCCTAACAAGATTTGAAATGTCGGATCTTTTGATTTGTTTGTAAGGATGCAAATCTCTCTTTGTTAACATGCAGGACAAAGGGAGAAGAGTGTTAGCTTGGCTAAGGTGGGGACCCAGTCACTGGGGGAGGCCACACGGGCATCAAAGGAGGTGGGGCTCTGCGTGTGTGGGTGCGCCCTGGCTAAAGGGATGGGAGGTCTCCCAGCCTCTGGAGCTGCGCTGTCAGACACAGGAGCTGCGAGCCGCAGGGGTGACTTGTAGCTCATCCACAGTGAGACGCACAGGAAGTGTAAAATACACACTGGATTTCAGAGACTGGGTGGGGAGAAAGGATTGTTAAAGAGCTCGTGAGTTTTTTTAATATCGGCTACATGTTGAAATGCTGATATTTCATGTTAATTTCACCCGTTTCTTTAAATTTTTGTTAACGTGGCTACTAGAAAAGGTTCACTGGCCTCCGCAGGAGTGTTGGTGGCCTCAGGTGGCAGCTGCCCTCCTCCTGCACTGTCCCCTTCTCCCTCCAGATGGTACTCTCGGTGCACAGATATACTGAAGTGCTGGAGGGGCATGGGGTCCTGGATGAGCCGAGCTGCGGACCCTGATGGGATCTCGCTCTCTGGAGGGCCGTGCTGGGACTGGAAGGGCCTGCGTGGTGCTCCCTATGGATGTGTGGCTGGCCCGGGGCCGGCAAACAGCCTCTGGAGTCAGCCGGGCACCTACCACTGGGCCAGCATTCCTTGCTTGCAGGAAATGCCCCTAGCCAGGCTCTATCGAGCAGCACCTCGCCCTTCCAGGGCACCCCCAGCCCTCTGGCACCTCAGCACGGCCCTGTTCTGCACAGAGGTGAGCCCCTTAGGGGCAGCAGCTGTGTCTCCTCTGCAGCCGAGGCATGTTGTCGCAGCCCTTTGCTGAGCCTCTCCTCTCCTGTGAGTGGCCCAGAGAGGCCTCACAGGAGCCAGTGACCACTGGATGGGTCAGCTGGGCATCAGAAGGCCTTCCAGGCTCTGTCCTTTGTTGGTGGCCTTGGCCTAGCCTTGGCTGAAATGGGAGAGTGAAGGGGGGAGGAGGGGTGTCCTTGTCCTGGGCCCAGGTGGCAGAGAGCCCTGCAGTGAGTAACTGCGCCCACACTTGGTTTGAGGCCAGGGCAGGATGGGGAGGCCATCCAGGCTGGAGCAGCTGGCGGGTGGGGGCAGTGGTCAGTCCTGCCAGTCACTGGCACCAGGAAGGGAGGGAAGCTGGAGGGCTGACTGAGGCCTCCCACTGGTCCTGCTGCAGGACGTGCCCTCAGCCACGGTCTTCTGGTATGGAGCATGCACATGTGCATTCACTTACATGTACACACACGTACACACACACATGACTGTGTTTCTGAGGCAGCTGTCAGGAGTCTGAGAGGCCGAGAGGTGGCTGAGGAGTGGGATTCGGCCACTCACTGGCAGTGAGATTTCCTTGTCACCTTGGATGTATCCATTTCTCTTGATTTCATTATAAAATGGCCCAAGGAGAGTGAAGCCTCGGGGTTGGGAGAGACTGCGGGTGCTTAGCTCCGGAGGGCAAGTTTTGCAGGGCCTGCTCCCCAGGAAAGCATCATCCCTGGGCAGGGGGGTCTGGAACTTGGCCCAGCAGGGCTGCCCAAGAGCCTGGACAGGGAAGCACAAAGCTTTCTTTTCATACCTGCTCCGTGTGGAAGTCCTGCCCAGCCAGGGTGCGGCCCTCACCTGGATGGCAAGTAAAGGCCTTCTGGGTGTCCCCCGCCTGCCCTGTTCCCAGGACTCCTGGTGCATTGGACATGGCTGCTCCCCAGACCCCTCGAGGTCCCATCCAGCCACAGCATTCCTGCTGCCCAGGCCCTGGACAAGAGTGTCTCCTCCGTGTGGGGTCCCGTGCCGTGGGTGGCAAATCCTCATGGTCCCATGAGTCCTGCAGCCCCAGAGGGTGCTGCTGCCCTGCTGCGAGAGGCTTTTTCAGATGGGACACCTAGGACCTTGGCCAAGGCCGTCTGGCAAGGTTTTACGGAGGCTGGACTGGAACCTTGCCGCCCCCAGTCCCCTGGCGGGTGCTTTTGCCTGCACTTTTCCCTATTGGAATGTCCTGCCCTTGGGGCCACATTTTGCAGTAGTCACAGGGCCTGCCTCACTCCAGGGCCCAGGCAGGGCTCTACGTTTGGATGCGGGCCCAGTGGGTAAGTGCACTGTTGCCCATGCCCCGCAACACTGTCGCCCCTCCCTGCTTGCCTGCCTGTCAAGGCAGCCCTCATCTTCCTTGGAGGATGGGGCTGGGCTGGGACCCCGTGCCCTCCCATTCTGACAAATGAATAGAGGGAAGGGACATTTTGCCCAGTTCCAAGGTGCCCTCTCTGTTCTCTGGAGAAGGAAGAGCCACTGGCACGTCTGAGCCACAGACCTTCCTGTCTCTTATATCCCCACCAACCTGTCTCCTGTGGACATGCCAGAAACCAGGCAGTGTGGCCCCTCAGCATCCCCGCCACTCTGTTCCCTGTTCCACGCCACACCCCACAGCCACCACCCAGTCACAGGCGCCACTGCCTGGGAAGCCCCTGCACTAGTCCTGGAACTGCTGTGTAAATAAAGCAGCCGTGCGGAACTCGCCTCAGGGCTTCTCTTATTGTTTATCCAAGGCTGGGAGATGTTTTATGAGCCCAGAACGTTCTTGACAAACAGTTTGCCCTTCTGAGAGGGAAAGTTTCCTGGACCGTGATTCCCGATGTCCTGCAAGGTCCCTTCTAGCTGGGGCCTGGGTGCTGACGAGGTTTTCCCCCAGCGGAGCGGCCAGCCGATCTAGGATTCCAGCTGTCTTGCACAAAGCTGGAAGACGAGGGGCTGCAGGGTGCGTGGCTGTGGAGCTGGCTGGGTGGGGAGAGAGAGGGCCCCCATGCCTGGCCTTTTACCTTGGAAGCGGCTGCCGTCAAAGCGGCACCTTGTCCTGGGGCTTCCAGACTTCGCAGCGATGGACTTCAGAGTGTTTCCTGTTAAGAGAAAGCTGTGGATTCGCTTTGGAACATGACAGATTTTTCTCCTGTGCCACGTGGGGTGTGAGGGAAGGAAGTGAACCTGGTGTTAATTTTTCAGCAGTCACATGTCAAAGTGAGTGACTAGCAAGGGGAGGTCCAGGCTGTGGTGGCCCTGGTCAGCCTTCCAGGAGTCAGGACCCTCCTCCTGCCCTCGTGTGTAAACAGACCAGCCAAGGAAATCCCGGCCAGCCCAGGTGGAGAGAAAGGGCTTGGGAGACCACCCCAAGTTCCTCAGGCACTCCTCCTGGCAGTGCAGGGAAGGGCAATGGGAACAGGCCTGTGGACAAATCCACTGTGCAATGAGTCCGTGAATCCCAAACATCCCCTCTGCAGCCCTCTGGTCCTGCCCGGGGTAGAGGCTGTGGCTTCTGGTGTAGGTGGGCACTTCTGGGCTCAGAGGGGTCACTTAGCTCACCTGAGGTCACACAGAGTGGGACACA
The DNA here is from genome assembly GCF_001698545.2 of Rhinopithecus bieti. NCBI lineage: Eukaryota > Metazoa > Chordata > Mammalia > Primates > Cercopithecidae > Rhinopithecus > Rhinopithecus bieti. The sequence continues at coordinate 5,288,816 of NW_016819184.1, read as the reverse complement.
CCCAAATTTAAGCCTGTACATTTTTTTCTTTTGTCTCGTTTGGTAACAGCTTTATTGAGAAATAATTCCCATGCTGTATAACTCAGTGGTTTTCATATATTCACAGAGTTGTGCAGCCATCACCTCAATTTTATAACATTTCATCACCCCAAAAAGAAGCCTCAAATTGTTGAGCTATTATTAGCAAAGCGCCCCCGCATTCCACCCAGCCCCAGACAATCACTAATCTACTTTATGTCATGCTTGCTTTTTTTTTTTTTGAGACAGAGTCTCACTCTGTCACCTAGGCTAGAGTATAGTGGCATGATCTTGGCTCACTGCAACCTCCACTTCCCAGGTTCAAGCAATTCTCCTGCTTCAGCCTCCCAAGTAACTGGGATTATAGCCACGCACTACCACGCCCAGCTAATTTATGTATTTTTAGTCGAGATGGAGTTTCACCATGTTGGCCAAGCTGGTCTCGAACTCCTGACCTCAAATGATCAACCTGCTTGGCTTCTGAAAGTGCTGGGATTACAGGTGTGAGCCACCATGTCTGGCCTTATGTCATACTTTCATTTGAAAAATTTTAAAAAATTAAATTGGCTCAGGAGTTTGAGACCAGCCTGGGCAACATAGCGAGACCTCATTTCTTTTCTTTTTTTTTTTTTTGAGACGGAGTCTTGCTCTGTGGCCCAAGCTGGAGTGCAGTGGCCGGATCTCAGCTCACTGCAAGCTCCGCCTCCCGGGTTTACGCCATTCTCCTGCCTCAGCCTCCCGAGTAGCTGGGACTACAGGCACCCGCCACCTCGCCCGGCTAGTTTTTTGTATTTTCAGTAGAGACAGGGTTTCACCGTGTTAGCCAGGATGGTCTTGATCTCCTGACCTCGTGATCCGCCCATCTCGGCCTCCCAAAGTGCTGGGATTACAGGCTTGAGCCACCGCGCCCGGCCTGCGAGACCTCATTTCTATTAAAAATAAAAATTAACCAGGTGTGGTGGCACCTACCTGTGGTCCCAGCTACGCAGGAGACTGAGACAGGAGGATCTCTTAAACCCAGGAGGTCCACAAGGCTGCAGTGAGCTATGATCATACCACTGCACTTCAGCCTGGGTGACAGAGCAAGACCTTGTCTCAAAAACAAATTTTTAAAAAATGTGGTAAAATATATATAACATAAAGTATGCCATTAAACAATTACGATGTGATGTGAATACATTTGAATACATAGCATAATGAATAACAAAGCGAACACTCTCAGGTCAAGAACTAGGAGGCTATCAGCTCCCCAGAAGACCTAGTCCGTGATTGACACGCGCAGTCCTCCAGAGGCTGCCCCGCCCTGCTGCGGGCACAGTGGCTGCAGTGACTGGGCCTGCTTTGTTCTCCCACGTGGCCACCTTCCCTCCAACATGATGCTGGCTCTTCCTTTTCTGACCTTTATCCAAATGGAATCACACACTGTACCGTTGAGCTGTGGCTTGTTCATTGTGTCCTGTGTGGCTCGAACACCCCTCTCTGCCCATCCCTTGGAGGGAACATCTGGGTGGGTCCCAGCAGGCTGCCAGGAATGTTCTGGTTTTTGTCTCCTGGACACATGGGCGTGAGTCCTTCTGGGGCACATCTGCTGATAGATGGCAGTGCTGGGTCATGGAGGAGCGTATGTTCAACTTGAGCAGATGAGGTCAGATGAGTTTACGTCCCCACCATGGGGGGGCCCTGTTGCTCCCCGCCCCGACCATCACGAGCTGTTCTGGGAGGGAGGTCCATGTTCTTCCCAGTTTACGGTCCTGGGAGGTTTCTGGACATTGTCGGCACGTGGCAGTCCCAGACGCTGGGCCTCCTGAGAGAGCGGGGCGGAGACCTGAGGCAGAGGCGGGGGTGTGAAAGGAGGCTGGCAGGGTCCACATGGCTCAGCAGGTGAACGTGGGGTTTCCAGGGGCAGACACGCCGTCGTGGCCCCCATGGCTTTGTCTGGTTGGGGCAGCGTCAGCTTCCTCCTCCTCTGCTGGGTTTCCTGCCTTCTGTTGGCTGCTGCGGCAGGGGAGACAGGATTAGGAATAGTCGCCCTTCCTGGTACTGACCCTGTTTAGCATTCTTGGTTCCTGACCAAGGCTGCTTTGTGTCCAGGGCACGAGGGGAAAGATGGTAAAACCTGAACCCCCCTGCTGGGCTTGGTGCCGCCTGTGGGGAAACCAGTGGACTGAGGGCTGGTGGGCTCTGAGCTGGGGAAGGGGGTCCCAGGTGGAGGCCGGGAGGTGGCCGCAGAGTGAGGCCACAAGGCCTGGAGGTTGGCCTAGAAGGTAGGACCCCTGTAGGCAGCCTGCCAACCCCAGGAATTTGCCTCTTGGGAACGTGCAGGTCCTTTGAGGCTCTGGAGTGGTGCGACAGGGATGGAGGGAGCATCAGCAGGGCCCTCTCATCTCCCTAGAGCCGCTCAACAGATGTTGCAAGGCGCGTGCTCTGGGCCCGGTGCTCACACGTGCTCTTCTCCCAAGACACTCCCTGAAGCGCGTTCCCCAGGAGCTGCAAGGGAGATAACGCAGGTGTGCCTCATGGTGGGGCCAGTGCTCATGCTTACATACACTCGGCCTCAGCTCGTCTACACCCTGCAACAGCCCAGAGAAGCCACTCGCCTTCTTACCCCTACGATTTAGATTTGCAAATGGAAGCTCAGAGAGGTGGAGTAACTTGCCCAAGGCCACACAGCCTACCAGTGTCAGCATCGGGATTCAAACCCACCTCTGCCTGATTCCAAGACCTGTGCCCTTGAACATTCTCAGGCCACCCCCCAATTAACCAAGTGTTGCTGGAGCTCTGAGCAGGGTCTGGGCCTCATAAAACAAGAGTAGCCAGTGTGGGGGCCTCACAGGACTGGTCAGCTCCTGCCCTCCCCAGCTTTGGCCCCCTCCACATACACACACACACACACACACGACCTGCTGCTGAGCTGGACATAAGCAGGACCTGGCTCTGGGGGCTTCTGACCTAGGGCAGGCCCTGAAGTCAGTCATTAGACCCCACCCACCCCACCTGAGAGCCTGGGGGAGACGTGACAGGTGACAGCCCCTGAAGCGCCATCAGTGCTGCCTTTGTGGTTAAAGTCCACGGAACCCGAGTGCTGTCTTTCCCTCCAGTGTGTGGTGGGGAGGTGGGGAGGGGACCCAGGAGGATCTGGGCAGCTGTGGCCCGGCCCCAACGAGCAGGGGAAGAAGGGGCCCATAGTGAGCTTGCAGCAGGAGCTGTGGCCACCATCCTAGCCAGGCCGGCCGCCTGCCCAAGATGTTCTCAAACTTTAACATGAAGCTGGGCCACTTGGGCTCTGCTGGATGCCCCCAGGGCTGCCAGAGCCTGTCTGCCGCAGGGCCCCTCTGAGAGCTGGAGTCTCACCTGAGTCCTCTCGCTGCCCACAGGGCTGGCCTCTGCCTTTCCGCTGCTGCTCTGCGACTCGGGGACATGGCCAGAGCTGGTGGCACTTACAACCCAGGGGCAGGGGAGGGCACATCCCCCACAGCATTCACCGTTGCTGCTGTGTTCTCATGCATCAGGGAATCTGCATTTTTTATCCTTTGATTGCTACATCTTTTCCAGCCTGGAAAAGTAAAGAAGGAGGGAAAGGGGGCTCAGAGGCCCCTGACTCCTGTCCCTGCAGACACAGCTGGACGCAGTTCTTATTTTCAGCCACCTTGCAGCAGTGGTCTCATTTGTGCGCAGGTTCCTCTGTGTCATGGGTGGGACCCAGATGTGAACCCAGTGTGCTGCTCCCCTAGCTCCATAGTCCTCAGGTTGGGGATAGCCAGGAACAAGGCCCCCTACTCCGGCCTCCAAATGCAATTCCAGGCTGGAGTGCCCTGTGCCCAGGCCCAGCCTGGTAGCCCCGGGTGCTCTCCCTGACTTTTCATGAGCCTGGGGGCTGAAACCAGAGCAGCAAGGAGACACCACCCTCCAGAGGGGGAGTCCAGCTGCCTGGAGACCCCAAGAGCACCGCCAGAATCTGGGTGTGAGACCCAGTCCCCTGCCGTGTGCTAACCATGTAACCTTGGACATGATCTCTTTGTGCTTTTTTTTTGTTTTTTTCTTTTTGAGATGGTGTCTTGTTCTGTTTTCCAGGTGGGAGTGCAGTGGCACCATCATGGCTCACTGCAGCCTCTAACTCCTGGGCACAGGTGGTTCTCCCGCCTCAGCCTCCCAAATAGCTGGCAAACAGGTGTATGCCACCATACCCAACTTATTTTTAAATTTTTTGTAAAGATGGAGTCTCCCTATGTTGCCCAGACTCCTGGGCTCAAGTGATCCTCCCACTTCGGCCTCCCAAAGTGCTGGGATTACAGGGGAGCCACTACGCCTGGCTTGAGCATGATGTTTACCTTGCTTGGCTCTTGGTTTCCTCATGTGTCAAGTGGGGCTGAGCCCCAGCTGTGTGGACTGAACGGGAGAGGGTTAAGCTTGGCCCCTAGGGTGAGGGCCTGCCATGGTGGTAGCTCCCGCATGGCCTGTTTCCCTAACGGTTCCCATTTGGTCTGTCCTGCTAGACCAGGCTGGGGGGACGTACACTGCCTCTGGGGTTCTCTCCACCCTGTGGGTGTGGTCCACCACATGGTCATGGTGGCTTTCTAGGGCAGGCTTGACCTTCCCCACTGCCTTTGTTTATTTATTTGTTTATTATATTATTTTATTGTACTTTTTTTAAAATGGAGTCTCACTCTGTTGCCCAGGCTGGAGTGCAGTGGCACAATCTTGGCTCACTGCAACCTCCGCCTTCCGGGTTCAAGGGATTCTCCTGCCTCTGCCTTCCAAGTAGCTGGGAATACAGGTGCCTGCCACCACACCCGGCTAATTTTTGTATTTCCAGTAGAGACAGGGTTTCGCCATGTTGGCCAGGCTGGTCTTGAACTCCTGACCTCAGGTGATCCACCCGTCTCAGCCTCCTAAAGTGCTGGGATTAGAGGCGTGAGCCATAGCACCTGGCCTTCCCCACTGCCTTTAAAATCTCGATGGTCCCCACTGCCCATGAGAGGAGACCCAAGCCTGTCCTCTGTTAGCCCCCTGGTCCCCATATTTACCAAGCACCTACTATGGCCAGGTGCTGTTGAAGATGTGGGGGATCGAGTGAATGTGGCAGGTGTCCCCTGCCCTCTAGGACTGTTCTTCTTTCCAGGGAGGGAGGTTCAAGCCCCTCTCCTGACACCCAGCTGGCCTCCCAGTGTCATGGATCTCTGCTCTGCTGGTCCCCTGGAGTGGCCCTGGGGCCACCATGTAACACTCTTATAAGAATAAGAGTTATTTTTTATGGCACAATCGCCCCTGCCCTAGGTTTGTGAATTTGGGTGATTCTTTTTTTTTTTTTTGAGACAGAATGTTGCTGTGTCACCCAGGCTGGAGTGCAGTGGCGTGATCTCGGCTCACTGCAAGCTCCGCCTCCCGGGTTCATGCCACTCTCCTGCCTCAGCCTCCCGAGTAGCTGGGACTACAGGCACCCACCACCATCACACCCAGCTAATTTTTTTGTATTTTTAGTAGAGATGGGATTTCACCGTGTTAGCCAGGATGATCTCGATCTCCTGACCTCGTGATCTGCCTGCCTCAGCCTCCCAAATTGCTGGGATAACAGCTGTTGGGGGAGTCTTAAGAAGGAAAACCACCTGAAAGTGCGGGGTTATTAAAAACAGAAACCAGCCCACGTACCCACCACTCGTGAGCAGCCCGCACAGCTCCCACCTGACCAGGACCCCTTCTCATGGGCAAGTGAAAGTAGCTGAAAATAGGCCTCCTGGTGAGGAATCTCCCAGCCAGCTCCGGCCCAGCCTCCCCTATCAGTGGCACTGAGGCTGCGCTCCAACTGCAGCATCCCCCATGTCTGTCCTCGTTGCTAAGCAAAGATTTGTGCAGAGGGGTGCTCTGCACTTTCCAAGGGTTTAATCCAGGAGCTCAGGGCCAGGGGCTCCATGACCGTAGACTCGCACAATCTCCTGGGCCACAGTCATCCGTGGCGGGGAGGACAAGGGGCCACACCCTGCACTCTGTCCCAGCATCCCCTCTCCCTGGAGCCTGCAGGGATGGCCTCATTTTGTCCCACACTCACATGCAGGTCCTAGACACGGCTCATGCACACACACACACATGCGCGCGCGCACATACACACGTGTGCACATGCACCCACGCTCTCTCTTTGGCCTGTGGGAGGGCAGGATCCCAGCTGCCCCAGCGGGGAAGGGGAGTGGGGAATCAGCCCCACAGATGCGGTGGGAGGGGCAGACGTGGCATGCTGGTCTTTGGCAGTGTGGTCCCAAGTGGGTGTGGCTGGAGGGGTGCCTTGCTGCAGGGCCCAGGCCACCCACATGCATCCCATGAGGCTGTTCAAGCCAGTCTGCCCTTTATCAGAGAGGACACCCCTGATGTGGGGAGGGAGGAACCTGGTGAAGCCAGGAGCAGTGGGCAGGGGCCAGCGAGGACCCCCAGGCTCCCAGGGCAGTGCACATCTGGCCTTCTTGCATACCCACCTGGCATCCTCCTTGCTGCTTCCTTCCTTCCGCTTCACCCCTCCTCCTGCGTCTCACCCTGGCGAGGTCTCGGGATTCTCGTTTCCTCCTCCCCACCTCACCTGCTCGGGCCACAAGAGGGCGCCTTGCTGCCAGGGATGGGACGGGCCGGGCCTGCTGGAGCCAGGGCTGATGCATGCACAGCCACATACACTCACCCGGGCCCACATGTGCTCACAAGGGGCCCCCATACCCACACGATCCCATATCCACATGTAAGCACGCCAGACCCCACAAGTTCTCAGGCCCAGGCCACACATCCATAGGCGCCCACTCTCATGCTGGCCCCATAGTGTATGCGCGCGCGCACACACACGCCCAGCCTCCCCACACCCCAGGCTGCACATGTGGGCCTGCTCACACTCCACTCATTCCCTCCCAGATGCCGCGGCACCCCCACGCCCTGTGTGCCCTTTGCCTCTCGGGGCCCTGGGGGCCCCAGCTCCAAGAACCACGGAGTTGCTTTAGCCAGGCCTCCTCAAGCCTGCCGACTCCTCCGGACACCGGCCTTCTCCTCCACCACCCTTCACAGGTGCAGACGATGAGCATGGAGAACACCACAGCGCACAGGGCCAAGAGCTACCATCAGAGTCTCCTGCAGCCCTGGAGTCCCCAGGTCTGAAGCAGGCAGAGCAGCCGAGGTGGCCTCACCAGCCCATCCTCCTAGTCCCCCTGTCACCTTCTCAGAGAGAGGCCTAAGAACATGCTCTGTGCGTTGAGGCCTCCCAGTGTTCCCTGCAAGTGTGGAGAGGCCAGGTCCCTGGGATGAGGACCCCCCCCCACACCCGCCAAGCTCCCCTCCTGCCCGTCCCACCTGGAGCCTTTGTGCATGCTGTTTGTGCCCTTCACCTGTCCCGCCACCTCTTCCTCAGCCTGCCTGGATCCTGCCATATCCTCAAGGCCTTCCCTGGTGATGGAATTCCAGTCTTCCCAATTGCAAGGGACCCACTGTCCCATGACCCCCTACCCCGTCTCAAGGCCATGTGCTAATCCCATGCAGGCTGGGGTGTGGTCTGGCTGCGAGGCCAAGCTCTTTTCTATTGTACCCAAAACACAGTCTCACTTCCAGAAGAATTACCCGGCACTCCCTGGAGTTCCCACAGCCTTCTCATTTTCAAATAATTTTCAGATTTCCGGAATAGAAAGAAATTCCATACACCCTTCTCCCAGAGAGAGACCCCATTCAAGCTTTGCCAGTTATTCCATGAACTGCTCTAGAGAGAGGAAGACCCAGTTCGGGGCTAGGCAGCTCTCTCTGGTTTCTCTGGACTCTGTCCTGGAGCACTTCCCTGTCCTCGCCTCAGCTCTCACAGATTGCCAGTTTTGAAGATTACGAGACAGTCATTTTGTGCAATGTTTTCTCACGATACAACCCAGGTTGTGCGTTTGGGGCTAGCATTGCACAGAAGTGGTGCTGGGCTTGTTCTCATAGGCATGCAATGTTGGTTTGGCCAACTATTGGTGATGTTAACTTTGACCTCTTGTTTAATGGCGACCACGTAACATTGTGTTTTTCCCCTTTATGGTTGATACATATTTGTGGGGTGATGCTTTGAGGTGGTGCGATGTCCTACTTTCATCTGCCAGTTTTAGTGTCCCTTAGCATTTCTTGTTTGAATGAATTATTTGTATGACAGTCGCCAAATCACTCCATCATTCTTCCTTGTATTTACTCCTGGCATTTTACTTTAAGGAAAGATGTTCTCTTCTTTCCACTGATGTATGTATGCCAATGTGGGCTCCTGGCTTCCTGTGTAATTCAGTGGGTTATCATCTGTTAACCATCATTATTGGGATATTCAGATGGTCCCCGACGCAGGCACTGGCAGCCCCTCCAAGCTGGCCCTGTGTCCTTTGGGCACATCCTCACCATTCTTTGAGCCCTTCCTTGCATTTTGGCCCAAAAAGATGTTTCAGGTTCATTTGTTCTGTTTTCGCTTCAGCCCTGGAATCGGCCGTTTCTCCAAGGAGCCCCAGTATCTTCCAGTGGAGAGCGCTGTTTAGAGTCTCAGCCCAGGGCGCCAGGTGTGCTTGTGTTGTCTCTGGGAGTTGCTGCTCAGGCCCTGGCAGGGGACAGAGGTAGGAAAGATGCTCATGGTATGCAGGCATGACACACACATGTGTTCGTGCCCACCTGGACCTGCCCAAAAACCCGAGCTCACACTAGTGCCTCTGATTCCAGTCCAGCAGCACAGGGCTCCTTCTCTCCTCATGCCTTTACACGTTCGTGCCTTCCTTCCAAGCAGGAAGAAGTCCAGCTTCCTCATTCTCTTTCCATCTGCTTGTTGCTCCATCCCATGTAGAGCCAAGTCCCTGACCTTGCCTGTGGTGGACACTCTGCGTTTGTTAAACTGAAGAACAACAGTCCTCCCTATTGGGAGAAGCCTTTTCAGCTTCCCAGACCATTTCTGCATTTGTGGTTCTCATCCAAGCCTCGTGGGTAGGCACAGAAAGTCTTCTCTGTTTTCCAGGGAAGCTGCAGACTCACCCAGGGTCACGCAGCTGGTAAGGGTGTAGTGGGACAGTGTCAGCATGTCTGTCCCATTGTCCCTATGGACCCTATAGAAGATTAGCCACATGGTGGCAAAGTGTCCCAGGGAAGTGGCATTCTGGGCTGTCCAGGTGCTCGTCTGGGCTGGGACTACCATGGAAGGACTTGTACTCTGGAAATGAGAAAACCCCAGGCTCAAATCTTGGCCCACTGCTGGCTGACAGGAAGACCGCTGAGCCTCAGTTTTCTCATCTGTAAAATGGACTTGTTTTGGACTTATTTCCAGGGTATCCTCAGCACCTTTATTACAGGAGCTCCCTTAATACCTGGCTGCAGGAGGTAGTTCAGGATAGCAATGGGAGTGGAGTGCCGGGTGCATCGCGGCCTGGTGCTGTCGGCCTGGCCTCTGAAGATGTCTGAGATATTCCTGAGGGCAGATTCAGCCAGGCCCACACTTCTGGAGAGAACCACAGGGCCATAAACCGAGACCATCAAGGGAGACCACTTGGCTTGGAAAACTCGCCCAGAGACCATGTGCTCTGATTTGCAAAATACACCCCCCAGAGCGACTTCCTGCCTTCACTTTGTGTGGAGTTGGGGGGCAGTGGGTGGATGGACTGTGTCACCCGGAAGTTTGTGTCCTCGGTTGGGGAGGGGAGAGTGTCTGTCCAAGCACAGCCTGGAGGCTTCCCGTGCTCCCCATGACCTTGTGGCAGTCAGTGTCGCCGAGGCAGAGTATGGCACGCCTTGGGGACCAGCCTCTCCCAGATGGATAGGCGCTTGATTGGAAAAGTTGACTTTTCACTTAAATAAGTAAAAGTCAGGGCCTACTGCATGGCGAGGAGGAGATGGCTCTTCCCTGCCTCTGTCCTCCCTTGCCCCTGTGAGTGGGCAAACCCCCTGTTCTCACCCAGGTGGCCCGCTCCTGCCACCGGCACTGTATCCAAGACACAGCCCAGCTTTGCAGGCACCTGCCGTGTGCTCAGCAGTGTGAAGGGTGATGAGATGAGCAAGACCATGTGGCCCGAAGGGTCCCGCAGTGCAGAGGGCTCCAGCCCAGTGCCGGACCCCAAGTGTGTGCCTGGAGTGACTCGGGTGCATGAGGAGGACTCAGTGGGATACAGAATGCAGGGGCTGAGGCGTAGGAGGTGGCACAGGGGCTCATTGGATTGGCAGGGACCACATCTGCCCTGGTAGATGCCCTGCCCATGCAGGCTCTAACGGCGATTTGGGGATTGGGGCGGGGGATGCAGGGGGCCTGGGGTGGGAGCTCAGGGGCAGTGGGCCAGGCAGAGCAGAGCCCTTTGCTGTGTCGGAAACCTGTCAGAGGCCCTAGATGTGATAAGTGAGTGTGACGCAGGAGAGTCCCGCTGCGTGGGCCACCCGTGATTCCAGAGAAGACGCCCTGCGTGTCATAGGCTTGGCAGTGCCTGCCGGGAATTTGGCATCACTGTCTTTCCTCCAGTGCTGGGGAGCTCAGCAGCTGGAGGCAGATGCTGGATTGTCTTTCTCTGCCACAGCAGGGTAGGTGGCTTGTCTTTTAGTTTGTTTTTTTAATCTCCTGTATCTGTGACTGTGCAGAGAGCCGACAGCAGGAAGAGGGCAGCACCGGCTCATCAGAGGCCGAGGACAGCTTAGACAGGAGGTTTGGAGGCTCTCAGCCTGACCAGCCCTGGCCCAGGGCCGGGGAAAGGCTGGGGCTTTGGGGTCAAGGGCAGGGGATGAGATCTCAGACCCATGACCTAACTGTTGACCTGCCTGGGCCACTTCACCCCTGCGTGCTTCCTTCCCTGTCTGTAAAAGCGGATCGCGTGAGGGGCCTTGCAGGAAGCTCTGAGGCCCAGTGAGGCCCCCATGGGGACAGACGAGGCTGCCATAACCGCCCGTCATTCCCGCCTAGTGCCTGGCAGGTTCCTGAGCGCTCTCGGAGCTTCAGGCTGGGGCACTGCTGTGGCAAAGGGGGCTCTCCCCAGGCTGGTGCTGTCGGTGGTGTGGCTTTGGGCCCCAGGCTGGCACTGTTGGTGGTGTGGCTTTGGGTGACACGAGGTTGGATCTTGTTGACTTGACTGTATAAAGTAGCAATGACGCCTTATAAGTAGTTCTAGGCCTGGAAAGAAAAGGGAAAGAAAGAGCGATGGAATCTGGTATTTTCTCAGGTGTCCTGGACACCACCTGAAAGATTTCTCCATGGGAAACATTCCCTCCTGGGTCCTCGGCGCCTATTGTTACAGCACTCAGGCACCCGGGCTGCGGCCTGGGGGTGAAACCTCGTTCGATTGGCCATAGCTGGTTACTTAACTTCTCTGTGCCTCAGCATTGCCACTGTGGGTGGTGGTAGCAACATGTCTTCTTCTAAGGTTGTTGGGAAAACACCGATTGCAACAGCGACAGACACAGGACCCGCTCCACCAGAAATTGTTCCATGAGCTTGTATGAGACAGAACTGACATGGTCCTCACTTTGCAGAGAGGTCAAGTAACTTGCCTAAGGTCACATAGCCTTTGAACCCTGGGAGTCGAACTCCATCATCTATGCTCTGAACCACTCTCCCACGTGCGGTGGTTATGGTAGGTTCCATTTCTTTCCACACAGTTTTAAATTCGTCCTGTGGTTTGGTTTGATTTTATTTTATTTTATTTATTTATTTATTTTTGATGGAGTCTTGCTCTGTCGCCCAGGCTTGAGTGCAGTGGCGCAATCTCAGCTCACTGCAAGCTCCACCTCCTGTCACGCCATTCTCCTGCCTCAGTCTCCAGAATAGCTGGGACTACAGGCACCCACCACCATGCCTGGCTAATTTCTTTTTGTATTTTTAGTAGAGACGGGGTTTCACCATGTTAGCCAGGATGGTCTCGATCTCCTGACCTCGTGATCCGCCCGCCTCGGCCTCCCAAAGTGCTGGGATTACAGGCTGGAGCCACTGCGCCCGTCTGGTTTTATTTTATTTTTAAGACATGGTCTTGCTCTGTCACCCAGGCTGGAGTGCGGTGGTACAATCACAGCTCACTGCAGCCCCGACCTCTGATGAGATTCTCCCATCTTAGCCTCCCAAGTAGCTGGGACTATGGGCACATGCGACAATGCCTGGCTAATTAAAAAAAATGTTTTTTTGTAGAGACAAAGATGTTGCTATGTTGCCCAAGCTGGTCTCGAACTCCTGGCCTCAAGTGATTCTCCCACCTCGGGCTCCCCAAGTGCTTGGCATGAACTGCCATGCCTGGCCTAGTCCTCACCATGCGGGGTCACCATGCGGGGTCACCATGCGAGTCTTACCATGCAGGGTCACCATGCGGGGCTTCAGCAGCCTGCTGAGCACCCTCCCCACCCACGGTCACTCTCCCTGGGGTCTGTAAGCCTCCCTGGGCCTGAGCAGCTCCCAGCGTTGCTGCTGCCTTTCCTCTTCCTGGCAGTGAGGTCTCCTGGGTGCCTTCTCTCAGCCCCTTGGGATGTTTTGCATGAGGAAGGGAGGCTTTGGTGCTGTGGAACGTCTATACTGCCCACTCCAGTGGCTTCACAGGAGCAGCTGGCTGTTTGTTCTGAGCTGTTCCACCTTGTGCCTGCCGGAGGGGAGACAGTGGACAGGCCTCCCTCCCCCGAGTGGTGGGGGTGGACCCCCTGCCCGCTGTGGCCCCATACACAGGGGCCACGCACCACTGCCCTGGGCCGTGCAGCTGCTATGGGGAGTGTGCTGCTGAGACCCGGAAGAGATGGAGGGTGAAGTTGTGTTGCCAGATAGTCCATTTTTTCTGAGACTCGCTTGCCTGTGAGAATCCTGGGAATTAACTAGCTCCTTCTCTCCCATCCCGTTTTACAGAAAAGTGAGACCCAAAGTGGTTTCTGACTTGCCCAGAGGTCATAACTGCTTGGACGCTCGTGGTCCTCAGAGCCTGGGTTTGCTGACCAGCGCAGGCTCTCACAGCCACTCAGCTCCTGCAGCCGTAGCGTGGCAGAGGAGGGAAGCACTTCCTGGGATTTGTGCTGCCTCCCTGACATTTCCAGGCCCTTCATTTCTCTAAATATTGGAGGAGTTGAATTATTTTTAGTTCAGCCTCAAGGGATCAGCGAATAAGCTTGCAGCAACGTTGGCAGATGGGCTTCTAGTGGAGAGTGGTTACTCAGGGCCTCTTCTGGAGAGAATCGGATGATTTGAGGAAATCTGGGATGTCCTGAGGTGTACCAGAGGACCCCCAAGTTTTTCCTGTGGCTCATCTGCCATCGGGAAACCAAAATGTCTCCCCTCATCCTGAGTTCTCCAGGGTGTGGACCTGGAAAGCTTGAGGGGAGGCAATGGCATATCTTTAAGACGAGCACAGCTCTGGAGCTGCTCAAGTGCCCAAGGCCACATCCTGCTCAGGACACTTTGGGCCTCAGTTTTCTTATCTTTAAAACAGACGAAGTTGGCCTGGTGAGGTGGCCAATGCCTATAATCCCAGCACTTTGGGAGGCCAAGGCTGGCAGCTTGCTTGAGTCCAGGAGTTTGAGGCCAGCCTGGGCAACGTGGTGAAACCCCGTCTCTACTAAAAGTACAAAAATTTGGCCAGGCATGGTGCCTCATGCCTGTAATCCCAGTGCTCTGGGAGGCTAAGGAGAGCGGATCACTTGAGGCCAGAAGTTCGAGACTGCCTCTACTAAAAATACAAAAATTAGCCGGGCGTGGTGGCTCACGCCTGTAATCCCAGCTACTCGGGTGGCTGAGGCAGGAGAATCACTTGAATCTGGGAGGTAGAGGTTGCAGTGAGCTGAGATCGTGTCACTGCACTCCAGCCTTGGTGACAGAGCAAAACCCTGTCTCGGGGAAAAAAAAAAAAAAAATTAGCCAGGCATGGTGGCACACACCTGTAGTCCCAGCTACCCAAGAGGCTGAGTTGGGAGGATTGTTTGAGCCCAGGAGGTTGAGGCTGTATTGAGCTGAGATTGCACCACTACACTCCAGCCTGGGCAACAGAGCGAGACCATGTCTCAAAAAAATAAAGTAAAATAGACATAATAAGAGTACCTACAACATAGCACTGGGGAGACCAGAATGAGATATCCTGCCGAAAGCACTCACCGCACTTCCTGGCACACAGCAAGGGTTCAGCAGTTACCAGCTTCTGCTCATTTTCTTGGTGTTCTCATCAGTATGATTATTTGGGGAAACTTGGGTCCGCAGATAACCGTTGGGAGGGAGGGCTTTACCCAGGTGCCCCGGCCCAGCTGTTCCTGCAGCGCCGTGCTGTTTGTGTGTCTGTGCACCTCGGTGGAGATGCTGTGGGTGGGTGAGCAGGTATTGCCTTGTGCTGTGGTCTCCAGAAACAGGGAGGGCTCTCACCGAGGCAGGGCCCTGCAGCCCAGGCACATAGCCCCTCCCTGTCCCTCCAGGTCCACATGGCTGTGGGTTCCCACCAGGGGGCGGCAGGGCCTTGTGGTCCGGGACCCCGCCTGTTTTCTCACCCTTCGTGGCCAGGTGGGCTGTGCAGGACGGGGCCTTTTCACCACTGCCTGGAGCCGCTCGCCCACCAACCCCACTCACAGCTCTCAGTCCCCTTTTTCCCGAGCGCCGTTCACTCTGAGGCACAGCACAGCCTCGTGTTCCTGGCCCCGCTGGCCTGCTCCCTTAAGCTTCGTTTTGCCTTTGCAGTTTGAGTGACATTTTTGCTGGGGATTTGGGGCTGCTGGGGGTGGCCTTGCACACCCCCTGCACTTTGGCTGCCTGGAACATGGCTGAGGGTTCACGGTGCTCCGTGGTTTGGCTCTCACAGGCAGGGTTCCAACGGCCACAGAGAGAAAGGGCATCTTCTCCAGCTGGCCCTGCAGCGGCCCTGGGACCCCAAAGGCTGCACCGAGGCGGCCACCAAGGCCAGGGGGCAGAGTCCTCCTAAGTTCTGGCCCTAGGTCGAGGCTCCAGATCTCCCAGGAGTTGGAACCAGAGGAACCTGGGCTCATTTCTCTAGCAGGCTCTGGACACACGATGCCTTTAGGGGCTCATGAAAATGTTTAAATTTCTTTTAAAATTAGAAGGAAAAAGTCTCTGGAACATTTAGGGCCAAAGAAAATGTTTTAATGTTTTCTCTCACTTTAGAAATAATATTTTCAAAAATCTATTAAATTATTTAACCGCTTTTTTAATGGAAGAAAGGGCCCCCCAAATCACGAAGTGGCCCTGGGCCCTGGGATGGCCAGGTGAGAGCCTGCCATACCTACGCAGTGTGCCTGAGTCCTGGAGTGCGATGTATTCTGAGCCATCCAGAACGGAGAGTCACCAAGAGGCAGCTTGGAGGTGGGCCGCTACCCCTGCACACTGTGCTCGGGGGAGACAGCTGACCCATCCAGCCTGCAGTGCCAGGATAGACAATTTGGGCTGGAGCCAAACTTGATCGAAGGGAGGCTGACTTTTATCGAGGGCTGCTTTGTGGAGAGCGTTCGTTGTGGAGAGAACCCAGGAAGGAGCTCTCCACCTTGCAAGAACATTGCCTGTGACTCAAAGTGGCCACATGGGATGCAATTCCTGAGCTCAGAGTTGGCAGAAGAGCCAGCCTCTGCTAGCACCAGACCTAACGGAGGCGCGGCCCATGGCCACCCTGAGGAAGTCCACCTGGACGGTGTCCCTAGCATATCTCGAATGGCAGGCTGAGGCTCGAAAGTCTCATGCCTGTCTGCAGGACTTCCACGTGAGCCTGTGACCACCCGTGGGGACGGTGTGTTGCTAGGGAAATGCCTTGGGCAGTCGAGGGGGCACTGAGGCCCTGGAGGGCTTCTGTGGGTGGGAGTTCCCATGACGTCATCCCTCAGTACAAGCTACGAGGGCTTCCTAGGACACGCTGGGCATCGGGGGGGCTCTGATGGTATTTGCACAAATTTGCAATGCTGGAGACCAGAGTGGGGTGGGCTGGGTGGGCCAGGCCCCGGTCCAGATGGGGTGACCTTTCCTTCACCCTCCTTCCCCACTGCAGGGGTGCTGCCTTCCCAAGGCCCTGGGGAGATGCTGACATCTGCTCATTGGCAGAATGCCCTGTGCCCACACTCTGTCCCTGTCCAGACATGAAATGGACAGCAGGAGGGGGCTTTGAGGGGTCTCTCCTGAGACACCTCTCCAGCTGAGGCTCCTGGAGTTGGAAGCCCCTGCAGACTTGGTGGCTGCCTCACCAAAGGCCCCATCCTGCATTTACCCTGTGACCTTTCCACTATGCCTGGGACTGCAGTTAGAGCTGACCAGCACCTGGGGTAGTCTGGGGACTGGGGCTGGTGTTCGGGCCAGCATGGAACGCAGATGCCTTCGGTGGCTCTGGTGGGCGCGTGGCTTGCACAGATCGGACTGTGACCCCAGGCTGTGGGACTCAGCCACCAGACGACTTCACTTACTTGTTTACTGACCTTGAAGTTATCCAGCACTTGCATGTTTACAGATACCTCCACAACAGCCAGAGAGGTACGAATCCATCTCCACCTACAGATGAGGGCACAGAGAGGTTAGGGGACCCACCTGAGGGGACGCAGCCTACAGGTGGGACTTGGGCCCTGGCCGTCTGTTTCCAGCCTGTGTGCTCAGGTCCAGGGTCTCCCTGGGACTGGAGAGGGTGCTGGGGGAATGGAGCCGCCTCCTGCTCCACTCAGCCTGCAGCATTCCTGGATACCCAGGTGGGGACCAGAGAGAGGGGCAGGCCGGTGCCAGCCTGGGGGAGGGGGCAGTTACCGGAAGACCCTGGGCTGCATCCCAGCACCCTGCACCCTGGGGCCCAGCCAGGCTGGAGGCCCATTTTTCCCAGAAGCCCACTTCCCTGCCTCCTTCCAGGGGCTCACCCTGCCCTGCTGCCTCTTCCTGATCGCCTCTTTGCTCCTACTCTCCCCTTTGCCTTCTCGCCTCCCCTCACGTTCATGGGGTGTTGTGGACGCGCCTGCCTGCCTTTCACCAGTGGTGTCCAGCCATCTCCCTGACCGAGGGCTGAGGGTCCTGCACATCTAGGCCCCATCATGGTCATCCTCCCCGGTCCTTGCCTGCCCATGGCTGTTGCCACAGTGGCGATGCAGCAGCTCTGGGTTGAGTGTCTGTCATTGCCACTGCACTGTGTGTGCCCTGGGAGTGGGGGCTGCTGTGCCACACCTCACTGCCATCCATGCCCATCTCAGGGTGTGGGCCCAGCAGGTCCTCAGGCTATACCTGTCAGGGGGTTAGATACAGGGCCTTGTGCAGGGAGAGAAAATGCCCCCATTCCAGCCTGGGCAGTACAAGCCTCCATCCTCCCAGACTTCGCCTCCCTGGCTGCTCCTTCCTGTGTGGCCCCCACGGGGGTTGGCAGGGCACACTCCCCAGAGAGACAGGAGTTTGTGGCCAACCTGAGGGTGGACACTGCCTGTCCTCCAGACCCTAGACACCCCCGGTCGGCCCAGGTGCGGGGTCTGCCCAATCCCACAGCCATCATTCCAGCGAGGACCATGCAGGCCCAGGTGGCTGTGCCGTGGCTGCAGTGACGTGCTCACCAGGAAGGCAGAGGTCTGGGAGCCCCACAAGGGCTGAGCCTTGGGGCCTCAAAGCAGGGAGTCTTTTCTGGGCTCAGGGCCTTTCTGGAGATGGGACTTCTAGGTTGCCAGGGCCACTAGCTGTGAGGAGTTCAGCTGCCCGTGGTGGCGGCGGCTGGGCTGTATCTTGCACTTCTCAGCTGTCTGGAGGGGTCCATGGGGCCTGTCTGGGCTCAGCACAGCAGCGCACAGAAAAGCCACTTTATATATTTGGGATTCCATTAATCCTTCTAGTTTGTACATTTTTGATGGCACCTTCGATTTTTTTCTTTTAAAATTAAAAGATGTATTTTTTCCGATAATAAAAGAAATGCATGCCTTCTTTGGAAAATACAGAAATCACAAAGAAAATAATCCACTATCCCACCTTCCAAAAGGAACAACAGTTAGCATTTTGTTCAGCCTGTTTTTTAAAAAAACAAACAAACAAAAAAATGCATACTAAAAGCAAGATTTATAAATTGCAGTTTTAGAGTTAAGATTGTACCGAGAGTTGCCGGCGTCTCACCGGTTCCTCTCCTGGCACGGTGATTGTGCCTTCCCAGAGCTGCTGCACCCTGGCCTCCCAGCCGAGCCTGGTGACAGCAGTGGGGTGACCCTGCGAGGCCCCTGGGATGGCTGATGCTGAGAGCCCAGCAGAGCTGGAGGGGGTAGGGGCAGCCTTCCCAGGGCTGATCTGAGAGACAGGTGTGTGCCTCATTCGACATCACCCACTGGGAAGGCCTCCATCCGCCCCCATGCAGAGTCATGCTGGGCCCTCCCATCTCATGTCTTCTGGGGAATGGAGTGGAAGGCCTCCCCTCTCTGGGAGGGGGTGGGACTGTGCACCCCAAAATGAATATTCCTTGGCTGTGGGTGAGCCTGCCAGCCCAGAGTCCCCGGGGGCCAGGAGCAGACTGGCAGGGGCCATGGCAATGACTGGGACACCTGGGGAGCTGTGTGTCCAGGCAGGCTCCAGTGTCTACTCCCAGCAAGTGTGTGTGGGGGGCATTGAGATCCTGGGTGGATCTCAGGGGAGCAGGCGTGCCCAAGCTGACACAGCCCAAGCTGTCTTTATTTACCACCGGACCCGAATCCACCTCTGAGCCAATAGTCCTACCCTGCAGGAGGCCTGGCACCTGTGTTTGTATTTTATCACCTTGAGGTTGTGTGGGCTGCTGAGAGTGTGTGCAGAGTTCTGGGCACAAGCCTTGGCTCTGCGGCCAGCTGAGTGGCCGGGCCTCAGTATTCTCATCTCTGAAGTGGGGAGAAGGATGCCTCCGTCACGGGACCTCACAGTGTTAGATGAGATTGCAGATGCAATGAGGTGGGGGCCCAGCAGGCCTGCTCAGGGCGTGGCCATCCCTCTTAGTGCAGACACCATCACGTGGAAGGCGGTCATGTCAAGTGTGCGGGCCACTGCAGTGCGAGGACATATGTGCGCAGGGCTGCGCATGGGTGGCCTGGGCTGGGCTTCCTTTCTCGGCTTGCCTGGGAGGATGGTGGCTCCCAGTGGGTATCTCCCTGTCTCTGCCCCACCCCGGGGATGTGGGTGCTTTGAGCCGAGTGAAAGAGGAACTTCTCCAGGAGAGAGCTCTGTTTGCCACCTCCCTGGTGGCCCCACCCCCGCGGCAGAGCTGTCCTCACAGGGCCACAGCCTCTGCTGGCCCCACAGTCCCTGTGCAATGAAGGACTCCTGTGTGCGGCTCCCTCCAGATGGACAAAAATCAGGTTTGGATGCCAGGGCCTGGGCCGAGTCCCTCGCTTCTCTAAGCATTCCTTTCCTCGTCTGGAAAGTGGGGGTGTAGTATTGTGTGAACCTCCCAGGCCATCCCGGGATGAAATAAGATCATGCCCCTAACACAGACTTCTGCCTGGTCCCTGCTCAGAGCTCCCCAAACCGTCATTGCCACATCCAAACAAATTGTTGTTCCAGCCTGGGGGGCTGGGGGCCCTGCGGCGGTGCCCACGGCAGCCCATGCGCCCGGGCAGGAAGCTGCTTTGTGCAGGGGCAGTGTGGGCAGGCCTGACAGACTCCTGAGCGGCAGGACTATGCAGGTGCCTTACTGAGCTGTCAGCGGCTGGCGGCTGCTCCCAGGTAGCAGGAAGAAGGGCCGAGCTCCACGTGGGCATGAAAGGCCCAGCGGGTGTGTCGGTGGGGGGGTGGGAGTGTTAGTGCGAATGTGAGTGTGCGTGCATGCTTGCAGGATAAAGATGAGTTTTTAAAATGTGTCTCCTGTGGTTTTTGATTTTTTTTATCTTTCCCAAAATCAATACAAACAAACCACAGGCGTAATTTGGGTCTGTAAAGGCCGACGCTGTCATTCTGCTGCAAGAGGCAGGGAAGTTCAGTTGGGGGAAAAATGCAGTGCTTTTGCTGTTATTAAGTCCAGTGGTGGCTGGTGACAGTCATGGCACTGATGGAGCTCAGAGCAGAGGTGGGAGGGCTGGTATTGACCAGGCGTGTGTGTCTCCGGCGTGTGATGTGAGAACCCGGGGCTCACCAGGATGCTCTCCTCCCTCCATCTGCCAAGCTGGTGGGAAGGCCCTTGCCAAAGTGCACAAGACCCCTTCACACAGCAGGGGCACAGGGTCTTTGAGGCAGAGTCGCCTGCAGGCTGGGGTGGAAGGGGTGCGCCCCAGACCCTAAGATCGCCCACATCTCCAAGACCATCCCTGGCCACTGTTGGGCAGGGTGGGAGGGTTGTTAGCACCTGCTGTGGCCAGGGCCGTGCCAGGTCTGTACATGTTGTACCCTTTGCTGGGCAGCAGCCACCACGTATTCTCAAGGGCCTGTGCTAGGCCCCTGCCGGGCCCTGGATTGTTCCCTTCCATGTGAGCTCCTGTTATCAACTAAAGAAGACACTGAATGATCTCATGCAATTGTATCTTTTTTTTTTTTTTTTTTGAGACGGAGTCTCGTTCTGTCGGCCAGGCTGGAGTGCAGAGGAGCGATCTCGGCTCACTGCAAGCTCCGCCTCCCAGGTTCACGCCATTCTCCTGCCTCAGCCTCCTGAGTAACTGGGACTACAGGCGCCCACCACCATGCCCGGCTAATTTTTTTGTATTTTTAGTAGAGACGGGGTTTCACCGTGTTAGCCAGGATGGTCTCGATCTCCTGACCTCGTGATCCGCCCACCTTGGCCTCCCAAAGTGCTGGGATGACAGGCGTGAGCCACCGCACCCGGCCTCATGCAGTTGTATCTTGGTGGGTAAGGCAGGTTTTTCTGTGCCCCGCCTGCCAACCTCATCATCCATGTTCCCTGCCTGATCATGCTTCTCTTGCTGTTTGTCCACATGTACACCTTATATCAATTTTTAGATACAGAAATAGCGCGGGTAGAATTCTGTATTCTCCATTTTCAGGGAACATCACATCACACATAGGCTGCTCTTTTACTGTGGTTTTAATGTTTTCTGTACCTCTCCCACCCTTACCCCACCTCCCACCCAGATTTAGCTCTGTTAACCCTTCAAGCTTCTTTTTCTGCACACACACGCGCGTGCACACACACAGGAGGCCGTCCTGTTTGGTTTTTAGAAATGGGATTGTCCTGTTCCTCTTTGCACCTTGCTCATTTCACTTCATGGTACATCCCAGATACTCCCTTCTGAGTCACCAGCAGAAGCCGGATCTTGTACTTCCCGATGGCTGCAAGCTGTCGCGGCGGCATGCCTGTCCTCAGTGTGGAGTTCCAGTTCATTCCTACCGTCCCCTGTTAACAGACGTTTAGACTGTTTCCCTTTTTTCCCCTTTTCATTACAAACAAACAAAAATTGCTTTCTTAAACTTTTTTCATGTTTTAAAACTTTCTGATTTCTCATAAATATTTCAACTTTAGATCCTGCAAGTGAATCTACTAGTGTCAGACTTCGTGGAAGAAAGAAACGTTCTAGAAGAGTCTGCAGCTCATTCTCCCACCCTATGTCCCCAGTGTCCAGGGTGAGCTTCTGTTTCCCATCTCTTGGGTGTCTTTTCCACGTGGGGCCTCCCTGGGGCTGCTCTGAGTGAGTGAAAAGCCTCTCCCTGGGCACCCGAGGCCCCTGGCCTGGATATTGTAGCCTTGCCTGAAAGTGGAGGAATTCTGGCTGCCTGGTGGAGGTCAGGGCTGGCCCTACCCCTCCAGGAGAAACAGTTCGGGGGAGGGCTGCTCAGGCTGGACCCAGCCCTGGCCAGCAGGGCCATCGGGCCTCCTGGGCCCTGGCAGGATGTCGTTCCAGGGATACAGCACTTCCTTGCTTCTAAACTGCTGAGTGGTCAGTGTTGGTTATCAGCTGTCCACGTGTATTGCATAATCTCAGATGCTGGCTTGTAACAGTGAGTGGAGGTGGGTGGCCACACTGTCCCTTTAGAATTCTGCACGTGGCCCTGTCCAGGCAGGGCAGTCTCTGGGCTTCCACCCCACTGCCTGATGCCCCTGTGCCTGGTGAGCGTGGGCTGGGGTCTGTTCGCTGCGGGTGGGTGTGCTCGGAGTTCCCCGGTCAGCAAGCTCCTTTTGTCTCTGGGGGAGTTCCTGGAGGTAAACGGGAGCCTTTTCAAGCCACAGGATCACCCAGAAAACCTATGTAAGCACAAAAGTTCAGAAAATCCAGCCAGCCTTGGAGATGGGGAGACTGCTTCCCTTGGGGCCCGGGCCACTCCAGAACCATTTCTGTGATGGTAAAATGAGTGGGGGCCCGAGCTGGCTCTACCTACTGTGAACATGATCATCTGGTTTGTTCACCTTCAGACTCCTGCATGAGCTGGGTGGTTGGTGTTAACCCCATTCTCCTCTCTTTCTACCCGGAGCCCCCTTCCCAGGGCTCCAGGGAGCTCCACCACAGCCAGGGAAGGGAGGGCTCCATTCACCTCCTTCCAAGTTCCTGATTTTGCTCCACCAATGATTGTCTGCAGTGCGTAATCAATCAGCCTGGACCCCGGAGAGGCCTTCTGTCAAGGTGGGTGGGTCTCAGAACTGCAGGCTGCTCCCTGTCCTACCTTGGGGCCCCCACTGTGCACCTGTGGCTGGGGCATGTTTTCTGGGGTTCCTGGCTTTAGCCTGCACAGCTGGGTAGGAGGAGGGCACTGGAGGTGATACTGCTCACTGAGCAGGGCCTGCTTTGGCCGAGGCCTGTTAGATGCCCAGGTAGAGACCCTTGGTGGGCGGGCAGATGGATCTTCGAGAATGGAGCTCTAAGGGACAGGTTGGCTGATCTCAGCGAACCCTGAGGCTTGCCCAAGGCCACACAGCTTATCTGGCAGAGCCTCGGCAGGAGCCCGGGTCCCCAGACACCGAGGCTAGCTCTTTCTGCTGTGGCCTTCTCACAGGCCAAGGTGGGATCGCAGCCGTGGTAGCTTTGAAGTTCTCCCTAACCTGGCAAGACAGTGGAGAAGGTGGGCAGCCAGTGGGACACTCCATTGTAGGATAAATATATGCATGGTAAAGCACTTTGACATCTATTAACTTTTAAGTGGCAGTAGTGATTCTTGTGGTTAGACCTGAATGGGAACTAGTAAGTCTAAAGTGAAAATCTAATTAGATTTTTCCCACAAAACAATTTTCCAGCAATGTGTTGTGGACATAAAAGTTTGATGAATGTATAGCCAGGCACAGTGGCTCACATCTGTATTCCCAGCACTTTGGGAGGCCAAG
The DNA here is from genome assembly GCF_001698545.2 of Rhinopithecus bieti. Taxonomy (NCBI): domain Eukaryota; kingdom Metazoa; phylum Chordata; class Mammalia; order Primates; family Cercopithecidae; genus Rhinopithecus; species Rhinopithecus bieti. The sequence goes on along the minus strand of NW_016819184.1, from coordinate 5,265,699 downwards.
GCAGGAGGATTGCTTGAGCACAGGATTTGAGACCAGTCTGGGCAACATAGTGAGACTCTGTCTCTATAAAAAAATTAACTAGCAGGACATGGTGGTGTGCACCTGTAGCCCCAGCTACCCAGGAGGCTGAGGCAGGAGAATCATTTGAGCTCAGGAGTTTAAGGTTGCACCATGATTACACCTGTAAGTAGCGTGCATTCCAGTCTGGGCAACACAGCAAGACCCTATCTCAAAAAAAAAAAAAAAAAAAAAGGATTTGGCCAATGAATTTTATCAGCTAAACTGGGATATTTAAAAGAAAGGAAGGAACTCCTAATTACTGAGCCCTGGCTCTGAAACAACTTTCTTTCTTCTTTCTTCACTTTAGTCTTGTTAGCAAAACCTTACAAGTTCATAGAAGAAATCATTTTTTACTTATTTTCCCTTAATCTGAGCACAACATCTGGGGTCACCATGGTGGTCCATTGGTGTGATTTGCAGGATGAGACCTTACATCCGGGGAAGGGACTGCCAGGCTGGGCCTGCCTCTGGCACTGTCGGCATGTCTGGGAAGGGCATGGCCTCTGGAATCAGAAGCCTGGGTTGAATCCTGGCTGAGTGCCTAGTGGGGCATTTTGGGACAAATGGCAACCTTTCTGAGCCTTACTTTTCTCATCTGTAAATGGGGGTGGCATTGCCTACTTAGTTGAATGTTAAATAAAATGAAATCTTGTCTGTGAAGCACCTGGCGTGGTAATCGGTGGCTGTGAGGATGACACTGGCCTCACAGGGACTGGGTGGCACAGGTGCCCTGACCTTGGCATGCAGGGCAGATGGGCCAGGCTTCCAGCCAGTGCTGGATCTCAGAGGCCCAGGGGTTAGAGAACTAAGGGCCTCTGAGCCAGGCTCCTCGTTGCAAATGGACTCCTCTCCTCTGTGTGCTGTGAACTGGGCATGAACACCTCCTGTGATGGGGGGCTCACTCCTTGCCAAGGGAGCCTGGTCAGCTGTCAGCACAGTCATCCTCATACCCTCTCTCCTGACCTGTGTCTTGTGGCCTCTGCCCCCAGGCAGCTATGGGGCAGGGGGCTGGGGTGACCCCCGTCTTGGTTGTTGAGCCCTTGCCCTTGCTGAAGGGTGACTGTTCCCCCCTACTCCCCCTCACACAAGGCACAGCCTTTCTTGTAGCTGTCAGGAGAGAGGGTCCATCCTCCTTTGCACCCACGCTGCCCCCGTGCCCTGTGGCACTGCGTTCAAAGTGAATGCGTCTGCTTTTGTTTCTTCCTAGGACTTCTGAAAACATGTGTGGGTGGGGGAGAGTGTAGAGGGTTTGTGCGGTGGGTGGCTTGGCTGCAGTGGCGTGGGAGGCGGCCCCAGAGAGGCAGAGCCGCAGCATGTTTATGTGCACAAGGCCGTTCCCTTCCTGTCCCGCGTGTGAACACCAGTGTACAAATGTGTGCACACAGGCGTGTCCCCCGTGCCTTTTCCCTACCTTGGCTGACCGTGGGGAAGAGAGACTCATTTCCCTTCTCCAGGTGGCGATTCCGGAAAGGAGGCTCTGGAATGCCAGCTGGGGGCAGGGAAGCCAGAGCAGCCAGGAGGGACCTGGCAGGCCCACAGAGGTCTGGGACAGCCGAACCCTCCTGCCCATGGCCCTTCCGTCCCCGTGTGTCCCCAGGGTAACGTCCAAGCTCCACGGCAGGGACCAGTCCTGGGTCTCACAGAGGAGACTGGTCCAAGTGGTAGACTAGAGCTCCACTCGTGCCAGCCTAGGTGCAGAGGCCTGGCCCAGCCCTTCCTAACCTTGCCGTCCTGGGCCAGCTGTTCAGTCTCTCCGTGCCTGTTTCTATACAACCCATCTGTAAAATGGGGCCATGGGAGCCACCACGTCCCATTAAATCCTGTGTCCCCCCAGGCCTGTCGCCATCATTGGCCCCTCCACCAGCATTAGCGCCAGTGTCTCCATGAAGTTGGGGTTCCTGGGGAGATGGCTCCCCCCAGCCTCCCCTCCTCCCTGCCTCAGAGACTGAGCAGAAGGAAGACAGCTGGACTGATGAGCAACTCGCCCAGGGCCCCAGAGAGGCCCGATCCCATCCCGCCGGGGCACACCCCAGGTCCAAGCCTGGCTGGGCACCCTCAGGGCTCTGGACTCACCTCCTCCCCTCCCTCTGCACCCTTGGTGGTCACACTCACCATCAGCAAGCCCAGCACCCCCCGGCCTCTCCAGACACCCATCCTTGCCCTCACACTGACCCCAGCACCCCTTCCCCAGGCTCTGGTGGACTCCTTGCTCAAGCTGCCTGCTCTGGGGGAGCAGAACCTGCCAGCCCCTCCCACACTTCCCTCACCAAATCACGGGACACTCGAGGTGGAGGCCGGCGCATGGGGAGGTCAGAGTCAGGTGGTGGGAGGCCATCCTCAGCAGGGATCCCAGAGTAGGAGACCCAGAGCTTTAGGAGCCCAGCATGTGGAGGGGCCAGGATCCCTGGGACGGGAAGACGCCTCAGCCAGGGTGGGCAGAAGTGTTGCAGCCCCTGAGACCCTGCAGGCTTGGCTGGCCCCACCGGGAAGAAAACCCACAGCTGGGAGGGCAGTTCACGCAGGGCGCGTGGGGAGCCAGAGCGCCCTCCACCTGCAGGCCATGGGGAGCACCAGGCAAGGCTCCCTGGGGAGCAGGGCTGCCACCTCTGACCTTGCTCCAGCCTGACCTCACCACGGAGGTCCACGCAGGATGCCCGCAGGCCCCCAGGTGGCAGCTTCCTACAGCACTTTTCCACCAGGGACCCTGCTGAGGCCCAGGGCCCTGAGACCCTCAGGCCCATCGCAGCCTCCCCACTGAGCACAAGCACTGCCATCCCCTCCCCTTCACCTGTCACCTGTCTTCCGGGCTTCACGGGGCTTCCCAGTGCCCCATCCCTGCTTGTCAGAAGAGGGGCTGGGAGAATGGCAGGGCCTGGCACTCCGGGCTCCCCCTGCCCTCCTGCGCTCTTGCCCTCCAGCCTTTCCCCACCCTGGAAGTGAGTTAATGATGTTAATGGCGACAGCAGCCGTTTGAATGGAGCAGTCATGGTGCACCAGACACTCGCTCTGCTAAGCACATTCTTAAATTGCCGGATCCCCATGATAGAAACGGAGTCTTAGGTTGAAAACCTACTTGACCAAGGTCGTCCCAGCTGTCAGTGGCAGAGCAGGCCCTGAATCCAGGCAGACCGGGTGGATCACCAGCCCTCTCTCACATACAGGTTCTAGGCCTCCCGTCTGTACTGGAATCCCCCGCAGCAGATCCACATAGAACTGTCCAAAGGGGCACCTGCCCCTCCCCCAGACGAGGCGAGAAAGCCATCTCCACCTGGAGGGAGAGCAGTGAGGGGCATCATTAGGGGGCTGTTGGGTGTCCTGATTTCTTTGAGAGAAGACGGGCTGAGCAGGCACAGCTCTTAATCCTCCAGCCACTGCCCCCCAGGCTGGGGCCTGCCTGCCCACACCCCTGTAGTCATTTCTAAATCGGGTCTAGATGGACTGGACGCGTAGCTGCCAGAGACCCTTTGAACTCCCCTACCTCCAAATTCCCCAAAGTCCCCGCCTACAAAGGACCAGCCCTAGCATGAGGCCCTGAAAGTGGCAACATTTCAATAGCCTAACCCTGGACAATCAGGACGATCCCTTTGCTAATTTATATGCTATACGTTTGGGGTTTAATTGGAGCGTAATTGTAATCCATATGCCTGTTAAGGTAATTACACTTATAAACCTAATATAATCCATAGATCAATGGGTTCGGAGCTAATTAAGGCAACCATAATTAACATTTACCAAAAACCTTGCAATTACTGGAATATCCTTTAAGCTGGCCTTCCAAGCTGTTAATGAGCGCTGCTCAGCGCTCCACGGCCTCCTACCGCTCCTTTATTCTGCACAAGGGGGCCTTCTGGGACCTCGATGTGGGGGTGTCAGTGCCTGCTTTTAGCACCCTGGGACTCCGAGACAGGCACCCAGCTGATGAGTGGCAGCACCACGGGAGGCTAGGTCCCTGTGACTTGGCCGTCCCCAGAACATGGCTGATTTTCTGGCTCAATGGACTCAGCCCGACAAAGGGGAACTTGGAGAAAGAGAACAAGAAATCGATATGCTGAGCCGGGACAGAGCCCAAGTGGGGTTCTCACGTAGGGAGAATATGGCGCTTTCCTCCAGCCCACCTCCTGCACCTGCAGCCGGGATGCACCTGAGCTCAGACTGCCCTGAAATCCCAGGAAAATTCCAACAGCGGCACCAGAGGGTCAGGATTACGGCCATTCTCAAATGTTGTGCGGCTCCCAGTGATATTGTCACCTTGGGAGCTGCACAGAGACCCCTTGGCCAGGCCCCTTCTCTGTCTGCAGGAGGAGGTAAGGGGCCCACTACATCTGTCTTACCACAGGCTAAGCTGTTGGCATCTGTTCTTTTCCTGCTCCAGGAGGGACAGAGCCACCCTGTTGTGCTTGCAGCACCGTGCTCTGGGAACTGGGTGCTCCTGTGGACAGCTCCATGTGGGTCTTCTTTGAGAGATTCCACTGCAGATAGAAGGAGGCCTCGAACCTGTAGTTGGGGGGTGGTAGTCAGCCTGGGCTGCCTGGATTCAGCTCCTGCTTTGGCATTTACAGCTGGGACGACCCGGGCCAGGTAGAGGTTTTTCAACCTAAGACTCAGTTTATTTATTTATCTATTCACTTTATTTATTTATTGACAGGGTCTTGCTCTGTCACCTAGGCTGGGATGCAGTGGCGCAATCATGGCTCACTGCAGCCTTGACCTTCTGGACTCAAGTGATCCTCCCACCTCCGCCGCCTGGGTAGGACGCATGCCTGAGGTGGGACGACTGGCATGCACCACCACACCGGCTAGTTTTTAAATTTCTTGTAGAGACAGGGTCTCCCTGGGTGGCCGAGGCTGGTCTTGAACTGGGCTCAAGTGATCCTCCTGCCTTGGCCTCCCAAAATACTGGGATTAAAGGCGTGAGCCACTACACCCGGCCTGGACTCAGTTTCTATAATGGGATGTGTCAATTTAATAACGTACATACAGTGCTTAGCGTGGTGCCTAGTGCAGAGTCATGGCTTCATTAATGCTGCTGCTGCTGTCCTTGTCATCTCTATCACTGAGCTGAAGGAGCTGAAGGGGTGGGGCCGGGTGGGAGGGGCAGGGTGGGGCAGGGCCAGGTGGGCTTTCCGCACCACGCTGACTCCTGGGTGGGCTGTTAACTTGGCAGGACCCAGGGCTCACTTTTCCCCCATCATCATTTCTGTACACTTTTTCCGTCTCTGGGCCTTAGGGCCTTTCCAAAGACTTTGCAACCCTGGCAGAAATTTCTAGACAGAATTAGGTTCTTTAATGGAGGAATGAGGCAGATGTGGACAGGAGATTGTTCCTAACAGCGGCTGTCATTTATTGAGCACCTGCTGTGTGCTCTTAGCCTCTGGGCTCAACACTGCACAGACATAATTCACTGATTGCCAATAGCAGCTTGATATGGCTGGTATTTTAGTCTCACTTTAGGATGAGGAAATTGAGGTTCAGAGAGGCTGAATCACTGGTTTGAGTACGTCCAGCAAGGAGGCAGCTGGGCCAGGATTTGAAGTCAGCCAGTCAATGGCACTGTGCTCTCTGCCTCCCGAGTGAGGGCCCTGACCCCTTTGCTGTCTTCCTGGGTGGGGCCAGTGGGGCTGGGTGAGGGGTGAATGTGTCAATGTTTCCCTCACCCCAGTAGTGGAGAACGGGCAGGGTGGGCAAACTCCTGGCTGGACCAGAGCCACAGGCCTGCAGGAGGCACCCTTGCCAGAGCGAATGAAGACTGTAGTCTGGGAGACCCTAGAGTGAGATGGGGGCTCTATAAGGCACAGCTCCTCCCTGGAGGAAGGGAGGGTCCCTGTCTTCCAGGGCCTGGCCCTCCGCACTTGCCCAAAGCCCACCTGGGTCCTGGTGTGTCAGCGCTTTGCACCACATCCTATGCTACCCACCCAACCTGTGTCCTCGTCTGATCTCCCTGGACCCTCCCACAGCCTGGGAAGGGTCCTCCAGCTGTGAGGTCAGCATGGGGGACCTTGCTCTGCAGAGGGCACCTGTAGGGCTGGCCTCATTGGAGTCCCTCCTTTCTAGACCCACAGTCCTGTGCTGCCTGGTGTGCAGGGCCTGAATGTCACCGTTTCATATATTTTACCCGGTTTTCTAGTTGCTTTAAGGTACTTTGTCTATCATGACTGTTCGCCTCTTTATTTTTCAAAAAAAATTCAATATAACAGTTTGCATTTTTTCTTATTGATTATAAAACCACTGACATTATTGAGCTCTTGTTCTGGGCCCAGCTCTGCCCCGAGCTGTTTCTACATGTTCCCTTGCTGAACCTGCACCCAAGTCCTCAGGCCATTATTCCCCCTTACAGATCAATGAAGTCACTGGCCCGAGGTCACACAGCTGGGACGTAGTGGAACCAGGCTGGGCACTAGCTGGTTGACCCCAGTGCCCAGTATTTATTTAGTGCTTACACGCACTGGCTCGTTTTGTCTCTACAGCCTTGCAGAGGCCACTGTTAGGAGGTGGCGGAGGAGGTATTCAAATTCAGGAACTTTGTGTTCCCTCTTGGAAACTTCAGCAAACTGAAGAAGTGAAAGGCAGAGAGTAAACCACCGACCAGCCCACCATCCAGAGGTGACGATCACCTCTGATACCGCTGGGTGTCCACCTTCCAAACTCTGTGCACAAATGTGCTCTCTGTGTTCTAGTCCACCGTGAGGTCAGGAGCATGGGCTGTTTTGGGATATCTCTTCCTAGTGCCCAGTTCCAGAACACCTTTCCACACCACCGTGCGTTCTCCAGGGCCATTGTTCTAATGGCCGCACCCTGCTCCCGCGTGTGGGCGCAACCTAAACAGTCCCTTGTTATTATGGTTAGACGCTCCATGTGTTTCCAGTTCTTCATTATTGTAAACCCGACTGCATTGCTCATTCTTGTAGCATGACTTTGCACTTATTTTGGATTTTTGCTTGAAGATAACTTCTCACACATGGAATTGCTGGGTCAAAGGGTATGCAAAATTCTAAGGTGTTTGGTACTTTTGCAGAATTCTCCCTCCAGACACCAAGTTGCTCTCCCATCTGCACTGTGGATAATCCTGCAACTCTCGACACCCTCACCAACAAATAACACCAAGGACTAGCAGTGTCATTTTTAAAACGGGCCTCCATTGATAGGAAAAGAATGGGATCTTCTTCGATTGATAATGACACTAAAGGCTTTTTCTGTCTTCCTCGGTCGCTGATATTTGTTTCTTCTATAAATTGCATATTCATATCCTTTCTCGGTCTTTTTTGTATGTTTTTTAAACGAAGGCTTTTCTTTAATGGGAAATCTGCATTTCATCAAAGATGGAGCGCAGAGTCTGTGATTCATTTATTCTCTGGAGAAGATGCTTCTCTTTTGTTCTCTTTTGTTCAGAGACCAGCCTGAAGATGCTGGCAAATTAATTTCAGGCGCACGAGACAAGTGGTCGGTGCTCACGAGGATCCTGGCTGAGGAAATCACATTTTAGTCCCAACTCCTCGAAGTGTTGAGGCCGCTTGGAGTCCACATAGACCAGGGTTCAAATCCCCACTCAGCCACTTTCTAGCAGCATGACTTTGGGATGTCCCTCAGCCACCAGAAGCTTCACTTTCTGGGCTGTACCATGAGGAGTTGGTGTGCAGTTTGAAGGAAGTTTGGATGACTGTGGTGTGGGTAGTTCTGAGTGCTCAGTAGGCAGACCTGGTTTTGAGATGATAGACAGAGAAGGCCCACGCGAATGGGCAGAGCTGGGCCTCGCCAGGGCCTGGCACTCAGTTGTGCTCAGCAAATGCCTGTTGCACAAGGGATGGTGCCCAGGTAACCTGGGTGAGCTACAAACCAGAGCCGCTGGAGGAGTTCCAAAGGGAGCTCGGGCACACTAGCCCCCCTTCGTTTGTGTTTGGAGTGGGAGTCACGACATGGCTTTATTCGATTACTTTTTACCCAAATCCCCGTATCCTCAGGAATTCAAGGACAAGGATACATAACCAAATGATTTTTGTCTCAGAATAAATCACAGTCCACTTGAAAAATCTCCATCCTAGAGGAGGGTGAGGGTGCAGGTCTCGGGATGAGGCTGGAGATGAAACCTCCCATGGCTTTGTGGTTACCCTGCTGGTGGGCTCACTCTCTGCAGGGCCATTGGTGGAGTCACATGATGCTGGGCAAGGCTGGCCAAGCAGGGTACAGAGCACATTATGGGAGGGATGGTTGCACAGGAGTAGACCGTGGGGGATCCGGGTGGGGATCCCACTTGGTGGCCTTGGGCTGATTGGTGGAGCATGTTGCCTGAACACGTGGGCCTGCAGTCATCTAGGGAGCTTAGGGCATGGCAGGGGTAGGGTGCGCTGCTTGCAGCCTGGGGTGGCCTCGGCTCCTTCATGTCAGCACGTCCTGACACTGTGACACTGTGTGTGGTCACCTGGAGCCTGTCCTCTTGTACCTGCTTCATCTCTGGCTTTCCTGTCCATCTGCCTGGTGCTTTGGAGTCACAGTAGAGAGGCAGCCTGATGGTGCTCAGTGGCAGTGGAGGGCGTACCAGGCTGTGAGGAAGAAGCAGCCACGTGGCCCCGTGTTCTTGTGCTGCAGCTGGGCCAGCAGATGTGGGGAAAAGGCCACTTCCTAGTGGCCTCTCTGGTGGGAGGCAGTCATAGTGATGAGTCTGGAAGCTGAGCCCTGGCTTGGGAGCAGCTGGAAAGGCTGCCTGTGGCCTCCCTGAGTGGACATCCTCCAGCAGTTGTTCAGCCTCACTGTCCCCAGCCAGCCACCATCTAGTTGGCACTCCCAGTGGGCCCCACGAGCCGTGTGTTGCTGCGCACAGCCCTTGCTAGAATCCCACTTTCCAGATGAGGGCGACAGGAGGAGGAAGCATTAATCACTTACCCAAGGTCCCACTGGCGAGAGGCTCTGAGCCTGGACATGGCCCGCTGAGCTGCTCTGTCGCCCCTTGGCGTTGGAGCGTCTCAGCCTCTCCCAAGAGTGTGTGCCCTTGCGTCGCAGGTTTAGAAGCCAGAAGGCTTGCAGGGGCAGACCTAGGCGGAAGCCCCGAGTGGGCATCCTGGTCAGCTCTGTGGGAGTTGGGGGCCAGTGGGCAGGGGCACTCGCCATGCTACCCGAGCCCCCATGGCACCCCAATGTGGAATGCACGGGCTTAGGACTCACTTTCATGTTGGTAGAGCTTGGAGTCCCCATTTCCATGTTTTGTTTTTCTTTATAGTCCCAGTGTCAAGCCTGGCAGGACACAGATGTCTCAGCAAACAAAAATAGGAGCCATCCGAGTGGGCCCTGGGCTGTAGACATTCCCGTGCCCAGTGAAACCAGGCCCTCTGGCCAAGCATTCTTTGGGAGGATATTTGGAAAAAATGTCAAGGCATTCGTTTTTCTCTCGACCTTTTCTGTTGGAATTGTGGGGCCTTAACACTGGAAATAAAAGGAGTTAAAAGACACGGCTGGCTTCCTGCACCCGGGACAGCCCCAGTGGCCAGGCCTGGCCCTGTTCTCCCATCTGGCCCTCGGTGGTTCCTGCAGAGGTTACCAAGCACAAGGGCCCGGCCGTGGCCCCCACCTCTGTGCAAAGAAGTTGGCCATGATGTCCAGGTAGCAGAGGTGCAGGGGGCAAGGTTTCTACCCCCAGGCTAGTTAAGGACAGAGGAGACTTGAGGAGTGAGAGGAGCAACAGAGGACACTCTACGGGGACGGCTTCTGGCGAAACAGTGCTATCTGAAGATGAGTGTGAAGTCAGGAATGTTTGCTGAGTTGGCTTGGATATTGGAAGTGCCCTTTCTTTTGAGCCCTTTGGCTGTCTTGGCACTGACCATCTGCTCATGGGCAGCCTCCCAGAGCACCTGCCCGTGTGGTGTATGCCAGCTGGCTCTCAGCTACACCTACGGGCCTGCGCTGGTGTAGATTTGGGTCCCAGGCTCCCAACCAGGGGCCTGGCTGGCTTCCCTGCAGCCACACCCTTCCAGCAAAGTCACATCACCAGTTGTATGGAAATGGAGGCCACCACCCTGGCTGCAGAGGTGAGGCTGGTGAGGCCCAGGGTGTCCCTGCTGGTGATGCTGCATCACTCGGAAGTCCGGCTGCCCGAGGCTGGAAGCCGCCTTGCTGCGTATGTCATGTAGGATAATGCCTGGGCCAGTCTGGAGTAAGCCGTGGCTGAGGAGATCAGTTCTTGGAAGTGCTGGGTTTTCCTGCATTTTTGGGCCTTTAGTAGCACAGGCCTTCCCTTGCAGGCCTGAGGCACCTGTCTGGGGTGTGTGCCACTGGCTCAGTAGCCCATGGGCAGTAGGTTCCATGGAATCAGGCACATCTTCAGCCAAAGCTGCCAAGTGCTCCCTGCAGTGGTGTTACCACCTGAGGTGCCACCCAAACCAGAAAACCCTGGGGCTGGGCAAGACAGCAGCTTTCAGGAGCTGGGAAGAGGCATCATTTCCACTTTCCAGGCCCTGCGATCTGCTTTGTAGCCTGTACCAGGGCACTGGAGTCCTGCCTTGGCACAGCTCGTGGTCTAGAGGAATAACCCCAGGTCCGGGTGAGACACTCAGCCCGTGATGGCTTCATATGGTCACTACGTTGTTGTATATGGAGACAGGACTGTTTCTTGGTTTTAAATTTTGTTTTTAATTTTATAAATGTAATATATTCACATGGGAAATGTGGGAAGTATAAACAATCAAAAAGAAGCAGCTAAAAAAAGTCCTTTCATGATCCACCGGCAACATCAGTTAACATGTGGCGTATTTCCTTCCTGTCTCTTCCACTCCCATTTTTTTGGACTTCTTAAACATAATTGAGATTGTGTTTTATGTACAATTTTATAGCATGTACTTGTTAGCTTTGAAACAGACCCATCTGCGTTTGCAATTTGGCCTGCAGGGAAAAGACCAGATTGCTGAGTCTTAGCTAAAGCTGTGGGAGAAGGAAATCTAAAAATACCCTCCTCGTTGGCCTGCTCGGGGAGCACCACGGCCTCCTGTTCTCCTCCCTGTCAGTACAGCAGAATTAGCCATGACTCAGAGTGGACCTCCATGGTGATTCTGCCTCCAGAGAACATGCCGTGCTCCCGACATCAGGCTCCCAGGTGAGCGGGGGCACTGGCCGGGGACGAGGGGCTGGAGCCTGGCCAGCCCAGCTACAGAGGGGCCTGGGGTTCGGCTCCTGCCTGAGGAGCTGCTCTAGGATTCTCCGGGGCCTTCTGCAGAGCGAACACTGAGGGGGGGCCTCTGTCAGAGACACATGATGCTTCTTCACCCCAGCCCCACCCCGGCTGCAAGAGGAGAAAATCAAAACCATGAAGAGCATTTTAGAGTCTTCCACTTCCAGCAAGATGGAGCAGAAGTGCCTTTCCCTGTTCCTCCTGCCCAGTGCAATGAAAAACCCTGGACGTCAGTTATGAAACCAACAAGAGGCTGAAAGGAAGAGAGGAGAAGGCGGACTGGCCAGGTACCTCAGGACCTGGGGGTTTCCTCTGTGCCTAGAACATTCTCAGATGTGGAGCTGAAGAAGCCAGAAGAGCCTCTGCGGAAGCCTGCTCTCCCTGGCCGAAGGACCGAGCCAGGGGCACCTGAGAGACGGAAAACATTTAGGCAATAACTGTGGTACTCCAGCCAAACACTGCAGAAATCCCTGTGGCCCCATCCCTACTCGTGCCAGCAAGGGCTCAGTGGGGAGCCTGGACCAAAACATTCACCAGGCTGAAATGAGCCCCTACCACTGGGGATGTCAGAGAAGGCCAAGGAGGGAGCCAGGAGCATGGTGGGAATGAGGTTTCCCCCAGCTGGAGCATCAGTGGAGACCACATGGTAAGCCTGTGCTTCCCCCAGTCCGTGGTGACAAGACATCCCTTCCCCTCCCACTGGACGGGCAGTGTCATACTGAAGAGTCAGGACTTCATCACCACTCAGAGGTTGCAAGGCCATCCATCACCCCACAACAGTGTCGATGGAGCCCACATGGGACACAGTAGTGAGGGGTTCCTGCACCTCCCAACCAGGGGAAAACTTCCCCCGTGAAGAGTAGTAATGAGAGCACCTCCCCCACCTCAGTGTCAACAGAGGCCAAGTGGGGAGCCTGGACGTCCACCCCACCCAAGCAGAATAAGGCAGCACTACCCTCTTCCCCTGCCTGAGTTGTGTCCAGAGAAGGCCAGCTGAAAGAGAAGGTTTAAATAAGACTCAGAGTCTCACACCACACACCTAAAATGTCTAGCTTGCGGTAGGTACAAAATCACCTGTCATGCTAAGAACCAAGGAAACCCCAACATGAATGAGAAGAGAAGACCAACAGACACCAGCACTGAGATGACCCAGATGTCAGGGCAAAGACTTTAAAACAGCTACTGGAAAAATGCTTCTATCAGCAATTGCAAATACACTTGAAACAAATGACAGAGTAGAAAGTCTCAGCAAAGAAAAGAGAAAATATGGGGCCAGGTACGGTGGCTCACACCTGTGATCCCAGCAGTATGGGAGGCTGAGGTCGGTGGATCATTTGAGCCCAGGAGGTTGAGACCAGACCTGGGCAATACAGGGAGACCCTGTCTCTACAAAAATTTAAAAATGAACTGAGCATGGTGGCATACACCTGTAGTCTCAGCTACTTAGGAAGCTGAGGTGGGAGGATCACCTGAGCCTGAAAGGTCAAGGTTGTAGTGAGCTGAGATCGTGCCACTGCACTCCAGTCTGGCAACAGGGTGAGACCCTGTCTCAAACAAACAAACAAATAAATAGAAGATAGAATGAAGAGCCAAATGAAAATTTTAGAACTGAAAAATACAGTAGCCAAAATAGAAAACTCCATGGGTGGGTTTGACAGCAGAATCCAGAGGACAGAGGAAAGAGTCTGTGAACTTGAACGCAGGAAAATAGAGATGACCCAGTCAGAACAGAGAAAAAATAGACTGAAAAGAATGAACAGACACGTCACCAAAGATGATATCCAAATAGCAAATAAGCACATAAAAAGATGTCATGAGTCACTAGGGTAACACAATTTAAAGCTACAATGAGGTATCACTACACACCTATCAGAATGGCTAAAATAGGCCATTTTGGAAGGCTAAGGTGGGTGGATCACTTGAGGCCAGGAGTTCGAGACCAGCCTGGCCAACATGACAAAACCCTGTCTCTACCAAAAATACAAAAATTACCTAGGCATGATGGTGCCTACCTGTAATTCCAGCTACTTGGGAGGCTGAGGTGGGAAGACCACTTGAACCGGGGAGGCAGAGATTGTAGTGAGCCAAGATCATGCCACTGCACCCCAGCCTGGGCAACAAAGCAAGAAAGACTCCATCTCAAAAAAAAAAAAAAAAAAGAATGACTAAAATTTAAAAAACCAATGAGAACAATGAGAATCTGAATCACTCAGACATTGCTGGTGAGAAGGTAAAATGATACAAACACTCTGGTAAATAGCTTGGCAGTGTCTTAAAACTCTAAATATAAAACCGTCACATGACTCAGCCATGGTACTTCCGGGCAGTTATCAGAGAAGTGAAAAATCATAATTTACACAAAAACCTAGGCCGGACGTGGTGACTCACGCCTGTAATCCCAGCACTTTGGGAGGCCGAGGCGGGTGGATTACTAGGTCAGGAGATCGAGACTATCCTGGCTAACACGGTGAAAACCTATCTCTACTAAAAATACAAAAAATTAACCGGACATGGTGGCAGGCATCTGTAGTCCCAGCTACTTGGGAGGCTAAGGCAGGAGAATGGCATGAACCCAGGAGGCGGAGCTTGCAGTGAGCCGAGATCACGCCACTGCACTCCAGCCTGGGTGACAGAGCGAGACTCCGTCTCAAAAAAAAAAAAACACCTATACACAAATGTTCACTGCAGTTTTCTTGATAATAGTCCCAAACTAGAAGCAACCCAGGTGCCCTTCAGTGGGTGGCGAGAGGACCTGCATCCATGCCATGGAATAGTACTCAGCAATAAAAAGAAGCAAACTCTCTCTCTCTTTTTTTTTTTTTTGCATAAAATCCAGATCCTGCACAAAAAAGAAACAAACTTGATACCCACAATGACTTGGATAGACTCCCAGTGAAAAAAGCTTATCCCAAAAGGTTATGTACTTTCTGATTCCATGTATAGAACATTCTCAAAATGACAAAATTCGATCAAGCAAAACAGACACTGTTGGATGGGGCGGGGCCGGAGGGCAGTGGGTGTGGCTATAAAGCAGCCTGAGGGGTCCTGGTGGTGATGGAAAGCTGCTTTATTTCACTGTATCAATGTCAGTATGTTGACTTTGATATTGTTCTATAGTTTTGCAATATATTACTCTTGGGAGAAACTGAGTCACTTAGTGGCGTTCTTACAACTGCATGTGAATCTCCAATTATCCCCAAATTAAAAGTTTACTAAAACAACAATGGAACAAGAAAAAGAAAAGCCTTTGTACGTAGCAACCCAAAATGCGTATGGTAAGTGGCAGGAGCTGATGACAGGCGTTCTTGGTTCAGAGCAGTGACAACTCTGGGACAAGCATGCCGCTGGGAGAAAGAGACCAGGAGCTGCACACCCAGGCAGATGCTTTTGCAGCGGGATGGTGGTGAGGGGTTGGAATGGATCGTCATTTACTTTGTATATTTAACACTTTTTTTTTTTTAAAGAGATGGAATGCTCTGTCACCCAGGCTGGAGTGCAGTGGTACGATCATGGCTCACTGCAACTTTGAACTCCTGGCCTCAAGCGATCCTCCCACCTCAGCCTCCTGAGTAGCTGGAACTACAGGTGCACATTGTAGCACCCAGCTGATTTTTTAAAAAATTTTTTCTTTTTTTCTTTTGAGACAGAGTCTCGCTCTGTTGCTGAGGCTGGAGTGCAGTGGCATGATCTTGGCTCACTGCAACCTCCACCTCCCAGGTTCAAGCAATTCTCCTGCTTCAGCCTCCCAAGTAGCTGGGACTACAGGCGCACACCACCATGCCCAGCTAATTTTTTGTATTTTTAGTAGAGACGGTGTTTCACCGTGTTACCCAGGATAGTCTCAATCTCCTGACTTCATGATCCACCCACCTCGGCCTCCCAAAGTGCTGGGATTACAGGTGTGAACCACCACATCCGGCCAATTTTTAAATTTTTTATGGAGACGAGTCTCACTGTGGTGCCCAGGCTGGTCTTGAACTCCTGGACTCAAGTGATCCTTCCACTTCAGCCTCTCAAAGTGCTGGGATTACAGGTGTGCCCCACTGTTCCCAGCCTTGGATTGTCATTTAGCAGTCTGTCTATCTGTTGGAACATCAGTCTCCTACAGATGTGAACAGAGCCCCTGTTAGGCATGAGTACTCGGAGCACAAGCTCCTGGTTCCCAGTGGGAGACAGATGTGAAGGAGGCAGTCTCAGGGAAGGATGCTGAGTCTGGGCTGGGGACAGTGCACCGTGCTGTGGAATTATGGAGAGTTTTTCCTCATATCTCTGAGTTCCAATGTGTGGCATGGTCATATTACATTTTTATGATGGAAAAGTCATACCATATATTTAAATGAATTAACAGCAGTTACAATGACCTGGATGAGATTGGAGACTACTATTCTAAGTGAAGTAACTCAGGAACAGGAAAACCAAACATCGTATGTTCTCACTGATGTGTGGGAGCTAAGCTATGAGGACGCAAAGCCGTAAGAATGATACAATGGACTTTGGGTATTTGGGGGAAGAGTGGGAGGGAGCGAGGGATAAAAGACTACAAATGGGGTGCAGGGTGTGTACTGCTCGGGTGATGGGTGCGGCAAAATCTCACAAATCACCGCTAAAGACCTTACTCATGTAACCAAACACCACCTGTACCCCAATAGCTTATAGAAAAATAAAATAAAAGTTATAGCATATATTTAAAAAGGAAACCACAATAAGCGAAGTCAGGCTCCTCTGCTAGCCATTCCCAAGGAGCTCATAGGGTACACCGAGTTTCTAGAAAGCCACTTGGCAGCAGCTCTGGGTTCTAGGGTCTGACTTGCTAGGGTGGAAGGAAACTGTTTCTGGCCACTTTGTGCTGGGGCTCTGCCCTGCGCTTCTCCGACACCTGCATCCTCAGCTGGGCCAGACCCACCTGTTCTAGCCTGTCCTCCCACCAGGCAATAAACCAGGAGGCTGTGTCCATACGGGAGTGAGGGGGAGGCTGTCACAGGAGCCCGTGTGTCCGTCCAGCAGTGGTGTCCTTGTCCAGCAGGCGCTCCATGTGAGACTCCATGCATCTTTATGCACTCTGCTCTGATGTTTGTAAACACAATGCCCGGCAATAAGTGAGGCCCCCATGAGATACTCAAGGGGTTCCATTCGCCGAAGCTCCCCTCCCCACAGCAACCTGAGCTTCTGCGAAAGCTGAGAAACACGCGTGAGAAGGGCACTTCTTCTGCTTGGAAATAATTGTTTTGGTTGCAATAGGGGGTTTTGTTTGTTGGTTGTTTCTTGCTAGCTTGTTCTTGCAGAAGGAAGAGCTGGTCTCCTTTGCCATCCCTTACTGAGGGTCGAGAAATACAGACAGGTGTGTTCAGGCTCTCTGTGCAGGCCACAGTCCCCAAGAATTTACTTGTGAGCCTCTGTGGCACTTTATGTTGAGGATTAGGTTTAGTATGGGGGGAGGAGGATCCATGGAGCTGGGGTTCCAGATTTGATGTCTAATTTTAGAAAGGACACTATTTTTAAATCAATAGCTGTGCAGCCTAGGATATCAGTCTGACCCTGTGCCCTTCAGGGACACAATGGGGAGGACATTGTTCAGGACACAGCCTGACAAGGAAGGAATGCTATCCCACGCCCTGCGCCCCAGGCGGCCACTGTCGTCCAAGAATTTCCAGGTCTTTTCTGGTATCACTTCTTGGCACAGGCGGAAGAAGCCTCGTTCCCATCGTCCCAACATGCAGCTGGGGACCTGGAGAGCATTTTGGCCTCGCTGAAGGTCACAGGAAGGCAGGGGGAAGGCTGGCGAGGGCCCTGTGGATCCGCCCTGCTCCAGCCCAGCGTCAGGTTACAGCAGTGGGGCTGGGAGGGGAGGGGTGTCACTGCAGGAGCTAAGGAGAAATCGGGGGTTGACACCCTCAGAAACTGGAGAAGACCAAGGAAGCAGAGCGGAGAGTGCCCCCTGCAGTCCGAGAAGGGCCTTTGCCGAGATGGACCTGGAGCCGTCTCCCTGCCCCTGGGTGGCCCGCAGAGCCAGTCTTGGCCGCCTGGCAGTGTTTGTTGTGGGCAGTTGCCATGCCACTCCGGCGGCAGCAAGAGCAGGGACAGGTGTGGCAGAGCCCGGTGGTTCCAGCCCAGCCTGGCCTCCCAGCCACACCTTCTCCAGTTACTCGAAGCAGGCCAGGTCCTGGAGACCGGGCGTGTGGTTATGTGCTCTCCAGATTCTCGGTGCCTTCCCGATTGCAGGAGTCTGGTTAGCATCATGGGACTCCTGGGAGAGCCACTCTCAGGAGGCGTTGTCCTTCCCCCTGGGGGACACACTGCTTACTTGTCCCCTGGGAGCGCTGGGCAGGGAGACTGCAGGTGCCAGCCACTCCTGCAGGTTCTGCCCAGCCTCCTCTGGTGCCCCCTGCACTGTCACCAAGCCGTGGCCTCGAGCAACTTGTGGGTACCTGTGATTTAGGCCTTGGGGTGTTGGAGCCTGCTTGGACCAGCTGGCAGGAGTCAGTTATGACGTCTTTTGCCAACTGTGTTCTGTAGCTTGAAATTGGCCACAGTGGAAGTATTTACACCATGAAAGTTGGCAAATGCACAGATCAGGGTTCCCCCAGCCCCCACTGGAGAGCCAGTTACCAGCACACTTCTGCCTTTTGGGGTCTTTTGTGAGGGCTGATGGATGGAGCCCCAGCAGACACTTGGCCTGGCCACTGAGAGGCTGTGCAGTTGGAGGTCGGGGGCACCTGATACAGAGGGAGGAGGCCGAGAGTCTGAGGGGGCAGCCAGGCCTGGAGGGCCGTTTGGGGTTCCATTGGATTTCCCTGCACTTTGTCCAGGGGCAGGAGCCTCCCTCCCAAGGTCAGGCCCCATTTCTAGCTATGCTGGTCACACACCCCTGTGAGCAGGGGTGCTGAGGAGAAGTGGTCCCGCAGGAGCACCACACCCACTCCCATCCAGCTGTCCTCCAGATGGCACCTCCAGGCACTGGGACCCCACAGAGGCAGGCCCTGTTCAGCCTGCAGAGCTCCTGGTGGAGAGAGCGGGGTCCAAGTGACCTGAGGAGAGGGGTGCAGGCCAGCTGAGGGGCTCCCAGAACTCCAGGAGCTCAGAGACGGGCTCTCACCCTTGCAGCCCATCCTTGGGATGTCCCAGCCCTTCGTCCAGACCTCTGCCATGATTGTGTCGGGACCTGTCCCTGCAGTGGACTGGAAGCTCCAGGTGGGCAGTCCTTGCCGTGGTCACCTGTGTCCACAGGCCTGGGCAGAGCAAACTGATGAGCGTTTACCAAATCAGAGAGAAGACATAACCAGGGAGCGAGTGCACGCCCAGGCCAACCAGGGCTGTGGGCATCACATCCCACTCAGCTGCTGCCTGCCCTCCACATGCCCCTGGCTGCCCCTGTCAGCCTCAGCCCCCTCCACTCATGAGTGGGAATAAATAAGAGAGTAGAAAACATAAGTGAGGTTCTTGGCTGACCGCCCAGCTCATAGCAATGCTTAATTGATAGTAACCGGTGTTATGAGTGAAGACGTCTTTTGTGGGCTGTTGGAGTTCTTAATATCCCCGAGTAACCACACGGCAATGCTCTGGCTTGACAAGGGACAGCACTGCTGGTCAGCAGCCCAGCCAGCCTAAGCGGCTACTTGTGTTCCCAGCTGTGGCTTGTGATCTGTGGTTGACCGAGCTGTTACTCTCCTCGGTTAGACACGCATGTGCACACACGCACACTCACGTACTTACACATGTGCACGTGCATGCAATGCACAAGCAAACACACGGACATGCACATGCATGCACACACTGTACACACGTGCACACACATGAGTGCACAGACACGGGGGCGCACTGTGATCTGCTCTAATGCATGGTCTTAATCGCTATATAATGTTCCATGGTTCTTTTTTATTTCTTTCCTTTTTAAAACGGAGTCTCGCTGTCGCCAGGCTGGAGTGCAGTAACGCGATCTCGGCTCACTGCAACCTCCGCCTTCTGGGTTCAAGCGATTCTCCTGCCTCAGCCTACTTAGTAGGTGGGACTACAGGCGCATGCCACCACGCCCGGCTAATTGTTTGTATTTTTTAGTAGAGACAGGGTTTCACCATGCTGGCCAGGATGGTCTCCATCTCTCCGCCTCATGATCCACCCACCTCAGCCTCCCAAAGTGCTGGGATTACAGGTGTGAGCCACGTGCCCGGCTGGTTATTTCTTTAATTTTATTGAAGAATAACATACCTCCAGAGGCGTGTGCATATCATAAGGGTACAATTTGATGTATTTTCAGAGGGAAATACATGCCTGAAACCAGCTCCGGATCGAGAAGCAGGACATTTCCCACCCCCTTCTTGCCCTTTTCCTGCAACCCCCATCCCCGGGGGAACCATTCCCCGGCCTCTGCCCCCGGGGCAGTTTTGTTCACTCCTTTGCTTTGTGCACGATGAGGACCCTTTCGAGTCCGGTTGCTTTTGCTCAGCTCTGCGTTTGTGAGATCCCTCCGCGGTGCTGTGGGAGGTGTAGCTTCTTCCCGCTCCCTGGCGAGTCGTGGTCTGCCATTTCTCTGTATGCCGATAGCAGCTTACAGTGCCGGACCGCGGCTTACAGTGCCGGACCGTGAAATGGGGTCTGGAATGTTCTCATACAGGTCCCGTGGGGCAATGGGCATGTGCTGGCACTGGGATTCTGTGTCTGACGCTCTCCATCCCAGACCCGTGAGAGGAGACTGTTGTGCCCAGGGCACTGAGGAGGAGGCCAGCTTTGGAGTCGCCACCCTCACCTCGCCTTTACATACCTCACTTCATTTAATTTTTAAACAACAGTCCTGCTGCCGGTGGCTTTTTCTGTGTTCTATAGAAGTGAAAGCAGGTGCCTGGGGACACCGGGAGGCCCCCCTAGGTTTGTCTGTAAGTGCTTGTGCTAGAGACCGGCATGTTCTGTTCCCCCCACGGCTCCCAGCGCCCTGCCACAGCTTCGAGCAGTCAAGACAGGGGCTTGGAGTGGCCAGCGCAGGACCTGCTGGTAATGGGGGTGAGGGGTAAGCCTTGTTTCCAAGGCAGGTCTGTGCCCTGGGGTCTTGTCCCCTCCACATGCACACTGCCTGGCTGGGCTCATTCCTGCGGGCAAGGCCCGGGATCAGGAATGGCTGGCTTTCTTCTGCCCAGAGGGAGCTGCTTATGGCTTGACATGGCCCTGAGACTGTGAGACAGGCCACTGGGAAGCCCAGGCTTTTGCAAAAGTGGGGATTTTTTTTCTCTCCCTAGTTTTGGATCAGGTTTTTGAGGTTGTGCAAACGTAGGAATGAGGCCTTTCACCCCGTCAGTTGTCTGTCGGGCTGTGTCGCACAGTGGCCCCTCGGGACAGCTTACAGAGCAGCTGTCTCTTGCAGGTATTGCTGCAGGGCCTGCTGTCTCTGCTGTCCTGGGCCGAGCGTGAGTTCTGTCGCAGAAAGTCTGAGGGCAGAGCTGGGAGGGCAGCGTTTCCAAAGCAAATGGAAAAGGCAAACGGGAACGTGACGGGCAGGGCGGGCAGGGCAGCCTGGACACACACCCTTTGTCCCATGCAACTCATTCATTGTTGAGTGGCTTGCTGCACTTTGTGGCCCTGAACCAGGGCTGGGGAATCTCGGGGACATGTGTGTCCACAGAGCACACAGCCTGGAGGGGAGACAGGCACCTGCCACCTCCACCATCACAGATGCTGTGAAGGCTGTGAAGGGAAACAGACCTGGAAGGCAGCAGAGCCGAGATGGGGTTGATGAGTGTCGCTAGTCACAAGCAAGGTGTGTCGTTCTTTCTTCTACATGTTTATCGAGCTATAACACCCAGGAAAGGACATCGAGTGTGCAGTTTGAATTTTTGCACACACGTACACCCATGTAACCCCCACACAGATCAAGATGTGGAACATTCCAGCACCCGGAAGTTTCCCCGTACCCCTTCCCAGTCAGATCCCCCAACCCCAGGTCACTCCTGCCCTGACTCGCAGTGTAGAGCTCACCGGCCACTTCCTCTTTTGCTCACAGCAGGTAGGAGGGCCTTTTACCGGGAAAAACTGTGACTATTTAGGTTTAAAATGTATTGGTAACAGGCAGATCTGGCCAGTCCCTCCCTGGCTTCAATCTCTTTGGTGGCTTCCAGGATTAATCTTAGGAGGGACTGGAGGAAAAGCCCCTCTCTGTCCCCATGGCATCCATGGTGACTATCACGGCCCTCCTCTGGACTCTCACTGCTACCACTGGACTCACTGTCTCCGCCTACCCTGTGCACAGCTCCTTAATTTGGGTCCCTCTGGTTTAGCTCAGTGCAGCCAGAATTCACCCAGTGCCTAGGGGAGTTGGGCACTGGGCTGGCCCAGGGGCCTCTGGGATGAAGGGGACAGTCGTTGAGCTGGGGTTATCCCCAAATCAGACGTGCAACCCTACGAGCAGCCAGGTTTTTAATTTTGTAATTGAGATATTCACATGCCATAAAATTCCTCTTCAAATACACAATTGAGTGGTCTTTAGGTTTTTAATATATTCACAGTGCTGTGCAACTATCATCTCTAATTCCAGAACATTCTGTCACTCCAAAGAGAAACCCTGTACCCATTAGCAGTGACTTCCCACTCCCCACACCCCCAGCCCCCAGCAGCCTCCAGCCGCTTTCAATCTCTGTGGATTAACCTGCTCTGGGCATTTCATATAAATGGAATCAGACGATACGTGGCCTTTTGTGTCTGGCTGCATTCACTTTGCTTAATGTCTTGACCGTTCCTCTGTTCTGGTGTGTGTCAGAGTTTCACTTCTTTTTGTGGCTGAGTACTATTCCACTGTGTGGACAGGCCACATTTTGTTGATCTGTTATCAGCTGATGGACATCTGGGTTGCTTCCTGATATGGTCTGGCTGCATCCCCACACAAATCTCATCTTGAATTCCCACTGGTTGTGGGAGGTCATTGAATCATGGGGACAGGTCTTTCCCGTGCTGTTCTGTTCCGATGATAGTGAATTAGTCTCATAAGATCTGATGGTTTTAAAAAGGGGAGCTTCCCTGCACAAACTCTCTTCTCTTGTCTGCCGCCATGTGAGACCTGCCTTTCACCTTCTGCCATGATGCTGAGGCATCCCCAGCCACATGGAACTGTGAGTCCATTAAACCTCTTGCTTTTGTAAACTGCCCAGTCTCTCTGGTATGTCTTTATCAGCAGCATAAAAACAGACTAACACACTTCCACTTTTTGGCTGTTGGCAATAGTGGTGCCATGAACACTAATGTACAGGTTTTTGTGTGGACATGTTTCCAGTTGTCTTGGATATATACCTAGTTGTAGAATTCCTGGCTCATGTGGTAATTCATGTTTAACTTTTTGAGGAACGAGTGGCCATTTTTAAAGACATAAGAATATGTAAGGAAGAAAGTAAATTTATTAACTTCCATTCAAGAAATTTACCTACCAAACAACATGACGAATGGGAACCTTTAGGGGCTTGGCGGAATGGCCCTGCACAAGGCGTCCGGGATGCACTGCCTGAAAGCTGTGGACCCTGTGCCTGGGAGGAGGACCAGCGAAAGGCAGAGCCCCCCATGTTTCAGACGGAAAGGTTAAGTAATATGACTCTGGTAATGCAGTCCGGTTCATTTATGAGATCATGGGCCTCTTATATTACAGATGTTTTTGTGTTTTTTGCTGAGTCTTCTGCTCCTTAACCACGTTCCCTGGGTGGCCACCCTGCCAGCTGGCCCTCAGGAAGCATCGTCAGCCAGAGACACAGGCCTTTGCTGTGGCCTCACATGCCAGCAGAGGGAGACAGGAAACATGGCGGTGGATGAGGAAGTTGGGTTGTCTGTAAGAGGATGAGATGGGCTGTGATTAAACAGGTGGGTTCAGGTGGATCTCACTGAACCGTGAGATTTGAACCAAGACCT
This sequence comes from Rhinopithecus bieti, assembly GCF_001698545.2. NCBI lineage: Eukaryota > Metazoa > Chordata > Mammalia > Primates > Cercopithecidae > Rhinopithecus > Rhinopithecus bieti. The sequence continues at coordinate 5,242,619 of NW_016819184.1, read as the reverse complement.
GGGGGAGTGAGTGAGGGGTTGGGGAAGGGAGATTAATGCGAGTTCTGGGGAAGGAATATTCCAGGTGAGGAAACAGCCACTGCAAAGCCCCTCAGGTGTTGGAGAAAGACACTCATGGAGGGGTGGAGAAAGCATTGGGCAGGGAGAGGCCTGCCGAAGGCTTTGCTTCTCTTCTGCCAGGCTGGCCATCACGGGCCTTGCACAGAGGAGAGCAATGACCTGCCTTCAGGTTTCAAAAGGTCCCTCTGGCCGCTGTTTGAGAGAAGGTCATAGTGGGATGAGGGCAGAGCAGGGGGACTGCTCAGGAGGCTTTCGCAGTACCCCATGGAGTGGTGGCGGTCACTGGCGCCGAGTAGTGTACACGCTGCAAAGAAAATACTCTGTTCAGGAGGCCGGGTGCGGTGGCTCACACCTGTAATCCCAGCACGTTGGGAGGCCGAGGTGGGTGGATCACTTGAGGTCAGGAATTCGAGACCAGCCTGGCCAATATGGTGAAACCCTGTCAATACTAAAAATACAAAAATTAGCTGGGCGTAGTGGTGGGTGCCTGTAATCCCAGCTACTCGGGAGGCTGAGGCGGGAGAATCGCCTGAACCCAGGAGGCAGAGGTTGCAGTGAGCCAGATCATGCCATTGTACTCCAGCCTGGGTGACAGAGCAAGACTCCATCTCAAAAAAAAAAAAAAAAAAAAAAGAAGGAAGGAAGGAGAGAGGGAGGGAGGGAGGAAGGAAGGAAGGAGAACATGCTCTGTTCGCATAAAAAAGAAATGCAGACGTTTGACCACAGGTGTCATCTCATCGCTGCACTTGGCAGAAGTCATTGCTGCTGCTCCCGTCTGGCTCAGTCCTGTTGTCGGTCCCTGTTGTGTGTAGAAACACATACTCTGTACTTTGCCGGGAGCGTAGCAGAATATCAGCTCCACCAATCGTGGTTCCCCGATGGCGACACCCACGCACTCAGGGCGTGTGTCTGTGAGCGTGGAGTTGCCTTGCGCTCACCTGCGTGGTGTGTGTAACGCAGCTGTGCCATTGTGTGTCTCACAATTCCCAGATTGGTCAACATTGTTGCTTCTAGTTTTTTGCAACTTAAGCAGTGTCACAGTGAATATTCTTATATAAACGTGTGTGTGTTTTAAAAATAAGCCTATTTTGGAATAATTTCATATGTACCAGAAAGTTATGGAGTTAGCATGTCTTCATCCACTCTTCATCCAGTTTCCTCCATGAACACCTCACACATCCATGGTACATTTGTCACAACCAAGAAATTGACATTGGTACCCACACTATTCATGAGACACCAGACTTTATTTGGATTTTTTTCTTTTTGGGATGGGGTCTCACTCTGTCCCCCAGGCTGGAGTGCAGTGCCACAGATCATAGCTCACTAGTCTCCACCTCAAGTGATCCTCCTGCTTCAGCCTCCCAAGTAGCTGGGACTACAGGTACACGCCCCCACGCCCAGCTCAATTTTTGTTTTTTGTAGAGACAGGGTCTCACTGTTTTGCTCAGGCTGGTCTTGAACTCCTGACCTCAAAGGATCCTCCTACCTAGGCCTCCCAAAGTACTGGGATTACAGGCATGAACCACTATGTCCAGTCTTTATTTGGATTTTACTACAAACATACGCTTCTGTATACTTGTGTGACTATTTGTTTAAGGTGCAGTCCCTGAAGTGGGATTGCCCTGCCTGATCCTTGCTGCCACATCGTCATCCCACAGGGGACAGGGCCCCACTGTTCCCCATCACTGAGCAATGTGCCCAGGCGAGACCATGGACTTGGGCCCCCTAGGCCAGCCCAGTCTCTTTGTAGCCGAGAAAAGTGAGGCTTAGCTGTCGGGGGCTGTGGGGGGATGCAGCTTGCCACGCCTGACACCCAGATGCTGATTTTGTTTACATGAGACTCAGGTCCGAGTTCATGTCTGAGACCTGGGAATCAAAAAGCCGCCCCTGCAGCCTCCAGGGACACGGCTCCCCTGGAGCCACCGTGCTGCCCCGCAGTTGTCGTCCATGGAGGCTGTAGGAGCGCCTGGCATGGCACAGGGGACGCAAAGCCCCGGCGCTGGCTCCTCCCAACGCCCCTGTGAGTTCTGCCTCCCATAGACCACGTGTGTCATCTGCGTGCACATGTGTGAAACCCGAAAGACAAGCAGATGAGACCCGCCTGCCAAAATATTTGCTGCCGCGCAGAACAGTAAGTCGTTTTTGACATATGGATCTCAGCGCGCAGCCACAGCAAACAGGCAGCGCGGCGCTGAGGGGCACAGGTTTGCTGGGGGATGTGAGCCGGGAGCGTCGCCAGCAGCAGGCTCACCCCCTTGCGAGGGCACGCACGGATTTGCTTGCCACTGAGAGCAGGGCCCCGAGGGGGGTCCTCGGCATAGTCCCCTCAAGTCCCCAGAACTTCACAGGCAGAGAGCCTGGCTCGAGAGTGGGCGGGAGCTCGGTCCGGCTTTGATCTGCAGGTGGTGGTGTGTGCAGAAGCCGTGGGTACGGGGGTTACAGAGCTTCAGACCTGGAGCTGCTCCCGGGGCCGACCCGAACCCAGCACCTGTGCTGACCCAAGGGTCAACCAAAGTCCTGAGTTTGGCTGCGCCGAGGGAGGGGAGTGGTCACATCCCACCGGGCGTCTGGAATGGCTGGAGGAGGCAGTGTCTGATTTGGACCCTGTAGGGCCAGAGAGGGGATTTGTAGGGACAGAGCAGGAGGGAGTGGAGCTGAGGCTGGGGGAGGGCATGGTCGGAGGTCCAGAGGTGGGAGAGGGGCTGCCATCCTGAAGCACACCCCTCCTGGTCTTCCTGCAGCCCCCATCCCTTCCTGATCTTCCATGTCATGGGCTCCAGAGGGGCTTGGCTGGGGCCCACAATGTCCTTCTCCACTCTCTCCGCAGGGGACCCACCTGGGTTGTGGCCTTAAACCCAGCCAGATGATGCTTCTCCAGCCTCTGCCTCCGGCCAGGCCCTCCCCTGAGCTCAGGAGCTGCCATCAGTAGCTGTGCGACCTCCCCCTTGCCATCATGAACTATCTCAAACTTGGCAGCTTCAAAACAGGGCCCTCTGGGAGTTTAAGCAGAAACAGAGTATTTATGCATCATCTTAAAGTAATTCCCCCGACCCCCAAATATTTAGCAATTACAAAGGGCAAAATAGGGAGTTTACGGTGAAGAATCCTGGTAGACACAGCCTTGGCCAGGTGATCAAGGTTTGTGTCACCAATCATGAAGCGGCATGTGCTCCTGGTGTGCTGAGACGGGCAGCTCACCTCCTGCGGGTGCCCTTCCCCCAACACACCACTCAGCCTAACCATGGGGAGCATCAGACAAAACCAAGCTGTCCGCATCTCCAAGGACAGGCACACTGGGGGTTAGGGTTTCAGCGGGGATGAGGGTGAAGTTTACTCCCTAATTTGCCCTTTACTTGGAGAAGCCTTCGCCAGCTGCCTGAGGCAGAAGCACCCGGTTCTCTCTCTGTAGGACCCCTGCTTTGTTCTTCCTGGGATGCGTCAGCCCCTGATTTTCCGTGACAGTCCCCTGAGCCCACGTCCTACCACCTCTCCTGGGGGCGGGAGTTACAGGGTTTCTTGACTCCTACCTCAGCCCTGGGTCCAAGCTCTGAGCAGAGACCTCTGTCTGCGTCTGCAGGACTGGCAGGCCCTTGTGTCTGTCTCTCCCCTCGTCCTGCCCCCGTTTGTCCACTCCTGCACCAGCTTCCCTGAACCCACCACCACCGCGTCACCTGGTCGGATCTGTGTCCCCTGCACTCTCACCACCTCAAACTTGCATCCTGGTCCCCCACACCCTGGCCCCCAAAGGCATTGTGCATGTGGATGAGTGAGTGAAGGAAAGGCTGGCATGTTGGGTGTGCGAGCTCACAGGGGCGTGAGGTGCCTGGACAGCAGAGAGCCAGGGCTGGGTGAGGACCTGGGTGCCAGGTGGGGGGTCCGGGCAGCCTGGTGACCCCCTGAAAGGTTCACACCCCTTGGGGTCTGCTGTGATACATACTAATCTGTGCTTCATGAGAAACGTATGAGCCAAAAGAAATGGGGGTTCCCATTGGATTGGTCGTTTCTGCATTGTCCGGAGCTCTTAGACCTGGTTTCTTAACCGCTGTGTTCACTGAACACCCCGGGTTTGATGATCAGCTGCTGAGGGCGACGTCACGTGAGATTGTAATCGTACCGCCTGATGAAGTGCTCACACATGTTAACAACCACCTGGCAGGCAGGAGTGAGAATACAGCTTTCCCAGAAACATGTTCAAAGAAAAACCCATTAGCAACCCAGCAGAACAGACAGCACTAGTGTGGGGTGTGAGGCAGCAAGTGGGGGCGCTGGGGCGGCAGCAGGGCCAGACCCCACTCCAGGGGTTGCCCCCAGGACCCCTTGTGGTACCCCATACCCCACCCCAGACTCCTCTACATGAGCTGCCCCAGACCCCTCATATCCATCCTGCCTCCAGAACCCCTATATCTTGCTCCCACCCCCTACCATATGCTTCTCCCAGACCCCCCTCCATGGCCTCCCCGTAGATCCCCCTTTGCTGCCCCCCATATCTTACCCCCAG
>NW_016819184.1:5231370-5237970 GCF_001698545.2 Rhinopithecus bieti | reverse complement strand
CCCTCCTCCATGGCTTGCCTCCAGGCCGTCTGGTAATGTGGGATACAGAGGTCTCCTCACTGCACACACAAAACTCCTTCCCTGAGCAAGGGATAAGCAGAGGTGAGGGCGGGGAAACTGGGGGGCTGGGGTGGGGGGGTTCTTTAGGGCAGGAGTTACCTGCCCTGTAGATGGGGAGACCACATTAGTGTTTGTGCAAAGCCCTGCCCTCGTGCACCTGTCCTTCCATAGCCCACGATACCCCATCCAGCCCAGGCCCTGGGTAGGCTGCTAAGCACCCGACCACAGCCAGGCCTCCATGTGCCACTGTCAAGGGGACTTGGCCAGCCATGATCCTGCACACACAGGTACATTGCTCCACCCACCCAACAGCCACGACCCAGAAATAAAGCAGGCCCTGTCATTTGCATTTTGAGGATAAGGAAACTGAATAATAGAGTCTACTGAGCGCATACTCAGTCTTTCCAGACCCTAGTGAGTAGGTACCATTGTCATCCCCATTTCAGAGCTAGGAGAGCAGAGGCCAGACAGGTTCTGTAGCCTGCCCAGGCAGGTCCGTGCTGGACCAGGAGAAGAGCCAGGCGGGCCGATGTGTCCCGAGCTCGTGCTCCTGACTGTCAGGCTGTGTGTCCTGATGGCCAAGGCCAGGGTGGCTCTGCCAAGCCCAGCCAGCCCAAGACTGGACCATCCCCAGAGTCCACTCCAGCCTCCTGGGCACAGGGGTCACCTCCCACCCCTACCCACCCATACAGCCTTTTCCCATCTAACCTTTTCTTTAAAGCAAGACATCCCTTGGAATGAGCCCACCCTGAGATTTTATGGATCCAAAGAAAAAACTTAATTAGCTTCATAAACTGTCACTTGAGACTCTCCAGGGGACACACCTCCAGCTTTCAGGTTCCCCAGGGAGTCTGAGGCTCTGAGGTGGGTGCACAGCCAGGCCCCTCTTCACCCAGCACCAGGTGACCTGAGAGGCCTGGCCCTGCCTTCCTCATTTTGAAATGTCATCCTGTGGTCACCTCTCCTTCCCTGATGTGAAAGCAGTGACCAGCTCTGCCCCATCCTACGCATGTATGCACACACATACACGCACACGTGTGTATACATGCACACATGTAAATACACATGCATGCACATGCATATGTTTGCACACATGCACATACCTTCACCTCCCTATCCCTCCCCAGGGGAAGGCCTTCCTCAGGGCCGCCCCTCCTCCACTCTGGCAGCATTGGGACTTGAGTCTCGTGGCCCCATCACAACTGTGCTTAGCTACTCCAGCTCCTCGTGTGACCTCTCGGACCCCAGGCTCTGAGCTACCTGAGGTGAGGTGGGGCCACACTGGTCCCCGCCTCCGTGCAGCACACGCAGCCCCATCCTGGGAGTGCCACCCAGTTTCCCTCTAACTGTGCTTTCTAGGGACTGGGAGGACTTCTTCCTCTGTGCCAGGTGTGGTGCCAGAGTGGCCCCAGCTGAGAACCTGGCTGGGACCAAGCCCCAGGAGAGTGGTCCGGCACACACCTGAGTCGCTCTTCCTTCCATAGACACATTTGGAGTTCCCACTGCCTTCCTAGGCCCCACCAGACGCTGTCACCTCCAGGAAGCCTTCACAGATTCCTCCCTGCTGATAGCCTCGACCTGGTTCCCAGGGCATTTGCAAGGGAGTAGAATAAATACCAAGTTCGTGCAGGGGCTGCTGGCTGTGTGCTGAGCACGCACCCCGTGGACCACCTCAGGGGCAGCTCTGCAAGTCCCCACCTGGCAGGTGAGCCACAGGGCCACAGGCATGGCTGGGGGTCCTCTGCAGAGCCTAATGTGTCACTGGCCCTCGTGTCCTTCTCCAATCTGCTCATTCATTCATTCATTCATTTATTCAGCAGGGGTTCTCGAGCGCCTCTGAGGGGGAGCGTCTGCTGTAAAGGACTGGTGGGATGCAGACGGTTACCACTGGTGTGATGGGCTCTGTTCAGGAGGCACAGGGTATCGGGGAGCTCAGAGGGTGACATCTCACCCTGCCTTGGCAGATGTGGGGAGGGAGAGGGGTCAGGAAGGACATAACTGTATGTGTAGCAGGCGCTGTGGCGGCAGAGCCGAGGGGACATAGGCACAGTTGCTGGATGCAGGGCTCACACCGTGCCATACATCAGAAGCTGGCAGGGGCTGAGCAGCATCTTTGCCCTCCCCCTTGCACCCTCACCACCCAGGGCAGCCCAGCACCTCGGGGGCATGGGCCAGTGCCTGGCACATTTTGTCCTGACTGTGGAAAACTCTTCACAGCCCTGAGTGCTGCTTTAGCTTTGGCCCCACCCATCTCAGGCTGCTTGGAGGCCTGAGGCCTCTCTGGAGGGCCAGAAGGGATTCCCAGTGGCAGGATAGCATGGACAGGGGGATCTGCTGTGTAAGCCTGGGAAATGCTGGCTGCTTGAGGCTGGCACACTCCCCTGAGGCTGTTCCAGGCACAATCACTGGGTCTCCTCGTTGAAGTGGCTTTAAGTCAGGTCTTCCTGGTAACCAGCAAGCAGATACATGTTGCAATGGGCTGAGAACGGGTGTGTATCTCATATTCCCCAGAGGAGCTTAATGACAGCCCCTCTTTAAGGAACATCTCCTGGGCCCAGCGTTCTGAGCACCCTCTGAGCAGGCAGCCCGCCACCGGGGCGCTGGCCAGTCTGAGTCAGTCCTGCCTGGGAGGCAGTCAACTCTGGGGAAGGCAGAAGAATCACAGCACTGAGCGCCATCCAGTTTCCCCTCAACTACATTCGTGGACACGGCGCCAACAGGGGAAAACTTACATAGCACCTATTCATTCTGAGGCCTGGCCGGCCTCTAGAAATCAGCATTTCAGTGTTGTCCAGGAAGGAGGCCAGAACTGTGCTGTAGCATTTCAATGTATGGCTGTCCCACATTTTATATGCCAGTCCCCTGTTGATGGACACGTAGGCCATTTCCCGTTTTTTTCATGATCATAGATCACACTACCGTGAACAGCTCTGGACGTGTCTCCTTGTGCAAATATGGTGCTAGGTGTTTTTCAGAGCATTTTTCTCCAAACTTGCCAGCTAATATGGTCACCTTGGGGAGCTTGTTAAATATACATATTTCCAGATCTGCTCTGGTGGGTCTGATATTTGGAGCCAGGAATCTTTTCTTTCTTTTAACAGATACTTAAGTGATTCCTGTGGTCCAGGAAGTTTTGCAAGCCCTGATGCGGAAGAGCTCACTGGAGCAAACGTGCATGTTCTGTTTTACTAATTAGATATACACTACTGATGACTCCAAAGTGGACATGCCATTTCTGTCCCCTCCAGCAGTAGGAAAGAATCCCATTATCCCACATCCTGGCCAATTCTTGGTATTGTGAGATTTTTTTAAACTTCTTCTCTGAAGACTGTGATGGTATTTTGTTGTAATATAATCCACATTTTCTGTATTATTACTGTGCTTGAGCACTTCTTCAAATGTTTGATGACCTTGACCATTGAAACTTCCTTTTTGTGAATTACCTATTCATATCCTTTATAGCTTCACTGTGGAATGCTTGTTACTGATTTGTAGCCATTCTTTATACATTTCACTCCCACTCCTTTGTCAGTTATGTGTGATGCATACATCTGCTCCCAGTCTGTGGTTTGTCTTTCCACTTTGTTTATGGCCTCTTGTTGGGACACAGTTTTAAATTAAAATGTAATCAGATGTATTAATCATGTTGTTGTAGTTTGTGCATTTTCTATCTTGTCTATGAAATTCATCCCTCTCCTTGTTATACTTAGAAAGAAAGATATTTTACATTCTCCTTCAGGAATTCTGAAGATTTGCTTTGCACATTCAGGTTCCAAATCTACTTGAATTTGACTTGTATATATGGTGTGAGGTAGGGATTTGATTTTATTTTCTACATGGATAACAGTTGTTCCATTATCACTTTTGAATAGTCCACCCTTTCTCTCACTGACTTGTAATGCCACCTCTGTCATATGTCAGCTTTTCATATTTGCTTTATCAGTTCCTGTTAAATGTGTTTTTAAAACTTTATTGAGGCTGGGCGCGGTGGCTCAAGCCTATAATCCCAGCACTTTGGGAGGCCGAGATGGGCAGATCACGAGGTCAGGAGATCGAGACCATCCTGGCTAACACGGTGAAACCCCGTCTCTACTAAAAAAATACAAAAAACTAGCCGGGCGAGGTGGCAAGTAGCCGGGCGAGGTGGTGAGCGCCTGTAATCCCAGCTACTCCGGAGGCTGAGGCAGGAGAATGGCGTAAGCCCAGGAGGCAGAGCTTGCAGTGAGCTGAGATCCAGCCACTGTACTCCAGCCCAGGAGACAGAGTGAGACTCTGTCTCAAAAAAAAAAGAAAAAGAAAAAAAAAAAGAAAACTTTATTGAGACATAATTCACCTATGATACAATTTACTCATCTAAAGTGTATAATTAATGTTTTTATTATATTCATACAGCATTGCCATCAGGCAATTTTATAACATTTCCTTTTTCTTTTTTGTTTTTTTGTTTTTTTTTGAGAGATGGAGTCTTGCTCTTGTCACTGAGGCTGGAGTGCCATGGCACCATCTTGGCTCACTGCAACCTGCGCCTCCTGGGTTTAAGTGATTCTCCTGCCTTACTCTCCCAATTAGCTGGGATTACAGGTGCCTGCCACCACACCCGGCTAATTTTTGTATTCTTAGTAGAGACGGGGTTTCACCATGTTGACCAGGCTGGTCTTGAACTCCTGATCTCAGGATCCACCTGCCTTGGCCTCCCAAAGTGCTGGGATTACAGATGTGAGCCACCACACCCGGCTATTTTCATTACCCCCAAATAAACCTTGTACCCTTTAGTTACCTCCTCATCTCCACAGCCCTAAGCAATCACTTATCTGCTTTCTGCCTCTGTGGGTTTCCCTATTCTGAACATTTTTTATGAATGGAATTGTATAGTATGTGGCCTTTTCTGTCTGTCTTCTTTTATTCTGCATGTTTTCAAGGTTCATCCATGTTGTAGCATGTATCAGGACTTCATTTCTTTTTATGGCTGAATAATACTCCACTCTATGGATGGACCAGTTATTTATTCATTCCTGTGTTGGTGTATATTTGGGTTGTTTCTGCCTTTGGCTCTTGTGAGTAATGCTGCTATAAGGATTCATGGGCAAGTTTTGTGTGGACATAGGTCTTCATTTCTCTTGGATATATGCCTAAGGAGTGGAATTGCTTGGTCACGTGGTATCTATTTTTAATCACTTGAGGAACTGCCAGACTATTCAAAAGCAGCTACACCATTTTACACCATTTTACATTCCCACCAGTAGTGTATGATGGCTGATTTATCCATGTCCTTACCAACGCTTCTTATCCGACTGTTTAATTCTAGCCATTCTAGTGGCTGGTGAAGTACTATCTCATTCAGATTTTGGTTTGCAGTTCCCTACAATGATGACTAGTGATGTCAGGTATCTTTTCTTGTACTTATTAGCCATCTGTATATCTTCCTTGGAGAAATGTCTATTCAGATTCTTTGCACATTTTAATTTATATATATTTTTTAAAGTCAGGATCTCTGTCACCCAGGCTGAAGTGCAGTGGCACAGTCACAGCTCACTGCAACCTTGAACTCCTGGGCTCAAACCATCCTTCTGCCTCAGTCTCTCAAGTAGCTAGGACTACAGCTATGTACCACCATTCCTGGTGAATTTTATTTTATTTTGTAGAGATGGGATCTTGCTATGTTGTTCAAGCTGGTCTCAAAATCTTAGCCTCAAGCAACCATCCTGGCTAGTAGGAACCCCAATCCTCAAAGTATTGGGATTACAGGTGTGAGCCACCACATCTAGCCTCCTTTGCACATTTTAAAAGTGGATTAGTTGCCTTTTTATCATTGAGTTGTAAGAGTTATTTGCGTATTCTGGATATAAGGCCTTTATCAAATATACAATTTACAGATACAGTTGACCCTTGAATAACATGGGGGTTAAGGGTGCTTGTTTCCTATGCAGTAGAAAATCCGTATATAACCTTTGACTTCCCCAAAATTTAACTACAAATAGCCTGCTGTTGACCAGAAGATTTACTGAAAACATAAACAGTTAGTTAACACATATTTTGTATTTGCATTATACCCTATATTCTTACAATAAAGGAAGCCAGAGAAAAGAAAATTTAAGAAAAGCATAAGGGGCTGGGTGTGGTGGCTCACACCTGTAATCCCAGCACTTTAGGAGGCCGAGGCAGGTGGATCGCTTGAGCTCAGGAGTTCAAGATCAGCCTGGGCAACATGGTGAAACCTTGTCTCTATTTAAAAAAAGAAAATATAAGGCTGGGCGCAGTGGCTCAAGCCTGCAATCCCAGCACTTTGGGAGGCCGAGACGGGCGGATCACAAGGTCAGCAGATCGAGACCATCCTGGCTAACATGGTGAAACCCCGTCTCTACTAAAAAATACAAAAAACTAGCCGGGTGAGGTGGCGGGCGCCTGTAGTCCCAGCTACTCGGGAGGCTGAGGCAGGAGAATGGCGTAAACCCGGGAGGCGGAGCTTGCAGTGAGCTGAGATCCGGCCACTGCACTCCAGCCTGGGCAACAGAGCGAGACTCCCTCTCAAAAAAAAAAAAA
>NW_016819184.1:5224154-5228645 GCF_001698545.2 Rhinopithecus bieti | reverse complement strand
ATATATATATATATATATTTACTGTTCATGAAGCAGAAGTGAATTATCATGAAGGTCTTTATCTTCATTGCCTTCACACTGAGTAGGATGTGAGTAGGCTGAGCAGGTGGAGGAAGAGGAGGGTTGGTCTTGCTGTTTCAGGGTAGCAGAGGTGAAAGAAAAACTGCATATTAAGTGGGCCCATGCAGTTCAAACATGCAGTTAAGGGTCAACTGTATTTTCTCACATTTTGTGGGTTGTCTGTTCATTTTCTTGATGTTGCTTTTAAAGCACAGAAGTTTTTAAAGTTTTGATGAAGTTCATTTTATCTTTTCTTTTGTTGCTTATGGTTTTGATGGCATATCTGAGAATCCTTTGATAAATCTGAAGCCATGAAGATTTACCCCTGTGTTTTCTCCTAAGAATTGTGTATTTTTAGCTGTAACAGATAGGTTTTTGATACATTGTTAATTCACTTTTGCATATGGTGTGAGGTAAGGGTACAACTTCTGTTCTTTTGCATGTGGCTATCCAGTTTTCCCAGCAGCATTTGTTGAAGGCTATTCTTTCCCCTTTGAATGGTTATGGAACACTTGTCAAAAATCAGTTGACCATTGTAGTAGGCTGTTCTTGCACTGCTATAAAGAAATGGCCTGGGTAATTTATAAGAAAAGAAACTTAATTGGCTTATAGTTCTGTAGGTTGCACAGGACATATAGCAGCATCTGCTTCTGGGAGGCTTCAGGAAGCTTCCAATCATAGTGGAAGGCAAAGCAGGAGTAGGCATCTCACATGGTGAAAATGGGAGCAAGGGTGGTGGGCGTGCCATATACTTTTAAATGACCAGATCTCATGATAACTCACTCACTATTGCAAATATGGCACCAAGCCCTGATAGATCTGCCCCATGACCCAAACACCTCCCACCATGCCACACCTCCAGCATGGAGGATTACAATTCGACATGAGATTTGGGTAGGGACAAATATTCTAACTAAATCAACCATATACACAGAGTTTTATTTCTAGACTTTCAGTTCTATTCTGTTGATCACTGACATGATTACTGTTGCTTTGTAGTAAGTTTTGAAATTAGGGAGTATGAATCTTCCTACTTTGTACTTCTTTTTCTAGATTGTTATGGCTACTCTGGGTCCTTTATAATTCCATATGAATTTTAGATTCAACTTGTCAATTTCAACAAAGAAGTCAGCTGGAATTCTGAAGGGGATTGTATCACATCCGTAGCTCAATTTGGAGAGTATCTTAGTCCATTTGTCCTGATATAACAAAATACCTGAAACTGGGTAATCTATAAATAAGAGAAATTTATCTTGAGCAACATAGGGAGACCCCATCTCCAAAAAAAAAAAATTAGGCATGGTGGCGCACACCTGTAGTCCCAGCTACTCAGAAGGCTGAGGTGGGAGAATCACTTGAGCCCAGGAGGTCAAGGCAGCAGTGAGCCATGATCCACTATTGCATTCCAGCCTGGGCAACAGAGCGAGACTCTGTCTCAAAAAAAAAAAAAAAAAAAAAAAAAAAGAAAGAGAAAAAAAAAAAAGTTTATTTCCTCAGAGTTCTGGAGCTGGGAATTCCAAGATCAAGGCACCAGTAGGCTGGTGTCTGGTGAGGGCTACTCTCTGCTTTCAAGATGGTGCCTCTCGGTTTGTCCTCACGTGGCAAAGGAGGGAAAGGAGAAACAGGGACGAACAGTGTTCATAGCAGCTCTTTTATTTATGAATTGCTAATCCCATTCGTGAGAGCAGAGCCCTCCTGACTGAATCACCTCCCAAAGGCCCCACTTCTAAATACTATCACGTTGCTGGTTTAGTTTCAACACATGAATTCTGGGGGGATGTTCAGACTGTAGCAGGGAGCATTGCCATCTTAACAATAGTAAGTCTTTTGCTCCAGGAACATGGGATGTTTTTCTATTTATTTAGATCTTCTTTAATTTCTTTAAACAAGTGTCATTAATCCAAAAATCTGAAATCTGGTGTGCTCCAAAACCCGGAACTTTCTGAACACTAACATGACAGCAACGGTGGAAAATTCCACCCCTGTCCTCACGTGATGGGTCGCAGTCAAAACGCAATCAAAACTTGTTTCACGCACAAAATTATTTAAAATTTTGTATAATTACCCTCAGGCTATGTGTCTAAGCATATATGAAACACAAATAAATTTTATGTTTAGACTTGGGTCCCATCCGCAAGACAATCTCATGTATATGCAAATATTCCAGAATCAAAAAATATATATAGAAATAAATTTGAAACACTTTTGGTCCCATGCATTTTGGATAAGGGATTCTTTACTTGTATTTTATAGTGTTCACAATATAAACTATAATATAATACAAACAATATAAGCTTAAATATAAAATTTGCCCTTCTTTTGTCAAATTTACTACTGAGTATTTTATTCTTTTTGAGCTACTATAAATGGGGCTGCATTCCTGTTAGATTTTTTTCTTTCTTTCTTTTTTAAGAAATGGAGACTTAGGCCGGGAGCGGTGGCTCACACCTGTAATCCCAGCACTTTGGGAGGCTGAGGCAGGCAGACTGCCTGAGCTCAGGAGTTTGAGACCAGCCTGGGCAACACAGTGAAACCCCGTCTCTACTAAAATACAAAAAATTAGCCAGGCGTGGCGGCACGCACCTGTAGTCCAAGCTACTTGGGAGGCTGAGGCAGGAGAATTGTTTGAACCCAGGAGGTGGAGGTTGCAGTGAGCTGAGATCATCCCACTGCACTCCAACCTGGGCAACAGAGTGAGACTCTTATCTCCAAAAAAAAAAAAAAAAAAAAAGAAAATATATGGAGCCTTGCTGTGTTGCTCAGGCTGACCTCAAACTCCTGGGCTCAAGTAATCCTTCTGCCTCAGCCTCCTGAGCAGCAGGGACTATAGGAGTATGCCACTGTGCCTGGCTAGATGTGTGTGTTTTCTTTTTTTTGGAGATAGAGTCTTGCTCTGTCCAGGCTGGAATGCAGTGACACAATCTTGGCTCACTGTAACCTCTGCCGCCTGGGTTTAAGTGATTCTCCTGCCTCAGCCTCCCGAGTAGCTGGGACTATAGCTGTGTGCCACCACACCCAGCTCATTTTTATATTTTTAGTAGAGGCGGGGTTTTGCCGTGTTGGTCAGGCTGGTCTCAAACTCCTGACCTCAAGTGATCTGCCTGCCTCGGCCTCCCAAAGTGCTGGGATTACAGACGTGAGCCACTGCGCCCGGCCTAGATGTGTTTTTAAAACAACATTGTGTAGTAAATTGTTCTTAGGCTGGTTCACGGCTAACGTGCTGAAGGTCCCAGGCAGTGAAGCAGGTGAGTCCTGAAGGACCATGCCCCTCCCACACCCCCCCTAGCAGCTGTTCCTCATTGTGGATGGGTCCCTGTGTCCCTGCATTGTCACCTTCCTGTCTAAATGAGAGGCGGGGAGAAGGAGGGATGAAGACCAGTGAGCTTAGTCACCTCGAGGAGTGGGGCCGGTGCAGAGAAAGATGTGAACTGTTCCCCTAGTCCTCTTCCGTCTGGGGTGGGGAGGGGGAAATAGCCCTGCCCTGACATGTGATCCAGCACGGACTGTTGTCAGTTACAAATACGAGGGGGCCGGGCCCCTGCCCTGAAGGATCTCCCAGGTTTGTGGGGAAGACACAAACTCAGCACAGAATGGAAAGGGGCCTGGGGACATAGTGCTATGCCGAGCGTGGAATTTGCTTCATGAAGGGACAGCCAGTAGTGTCTGTGCAGGTCCAGGGAGGCCCCCCAGGGGAGGTGAGATTTGAGCTGAGGCTTGAAAGAAAGGTGGACCGAGAGGAGACGACTTTCCAGGGCAGGAAGTGGCCTGCACAGAGGCCCCGAGGTGGGAAGGACCACAGCTCTCCTGTGGACCTCCTCTTAGTACTATCAATTTTAATTACTCAAAAAATTATATAATTAAAGGTTTGCTCATTTAAACAGACCTTCCCTGGATTAAGAGTAATTAGGTTTCATTGTCATTATCTTGGAAATTGCCTTGCCATGAACCTGTGAACACCGACTTATTTATGTATATGTGCAGAGAAATCATCTCATGGATTTTCTTTTCAACTGAGATGACCTTGGGTGATTATCAAGGTCAAGTGGTGACCATTAAAGGTAACAAACAACCCTTCGGGCTGGTGTGGGGGAGCCCTAATTTGCAGCGCTTGCCACTTTCTTTTTTTTTTTTTTTTTTTTTTTTTTTTTTTATCTTTTTTGAGACAGAGTTTCACTCTTGTCACCCAGGCTGGAGTGCAGTGGCGTGATCTTCACTCACTGCAAAACCTCCGCCTCCCAGGTTCAAGCGATTCTCCTGCCTCAGCCTCCCGAGTAGCTGGGATTACAGGCACCCACCACCATGCCAGGCTAATTATTTTTGTATTTTTAGTAGAGATGAGGTTTTGCCATGTTGACCAGTCTGGTCTTGAACTCCTGGCCTGAAGTGATCCACCCGCCTCGGCCTCCCAAAGTGCTGGGATTACAAGTATGA
>NW_016819184.1:5131914-5224054 GCF_001698545.2 Rhinopithecus bieti | reverse complement strand
TTTATCTTTTTTGAGACAGAGTTTCACTCTTGTCACCCAGGCTGGAGTGCAGTGGCGTGATCTTCACTCACTGCAAAACCTCCGCCTCCCAGGTTCAAGCGATTCTCCTGCCTCAGCCTCCCGAGTAGCTGGGATTACAGGCACCCACCACCATGCCAGGCTAATTATTTTGTATTTTAGTAGAGATGAGGTTTTGCCATGTTGACCAGTCTGGTCTTGAACTCCTGGCCTGAAGTGATCCACCCGCCTCGGCCTCCCAAAGTGCTGGGATTACAAGTATGAACCACCGTGCCTGGCCTCCACTTTCTATGGTGTAAATATTCCTACCATGGCTGATTTCCTCGGGGGGACCCATGTCCCCTCCACTTCTGCCTCCATGGTCTTTGCTTGTTTATTTTCAAATGTGGCCAAAATCCACCCTGAGGCTGGGTGCAGTGGCTCACATCTGTAATCCCAGCACTTTGGGAGGCCGAGACAGGTGGATCACCTGAGCTCGAAAGTTTGAGCCAGCCTGACCAACATGGGGAAACCCTGTCTCTACTGAAAATGCAAAAATTAGCCGGGCATGGGGGCACACGCCTGTAATCCCGGCTACTTGGGAGGCTGAGGCAGGAGAATCACTGGAACCCAGGAGGTGGAGATTGCAGTGAGCTGAGATCACGCCACTGCACTCCAGCCTTGGGTGACTCCACAAAAAAAAAAAAAAAAAACCCACGCTGAGTTTAAAAGAAAAAAGCTAAGAAACGCTTGCTGGGGCCCGGGCGCGGTGACTCAAGCCTGTAATCCCAGCACTTTGGGAGGCCGAGATGGGCGGATCACAAGGTCAGGAGATCGAGACCATCCGGGCTAACACGGTGAAACCCCGTCTCTACTAAAACATACAAAAAACTAGCCGGGCGAGGTGGCGGGCGCCTGTAGTCCCACCTACTCAGGAGGCTGAGGCAGGAGAATGGCGTGAACCCAGGAGGCGGAGCTTGCAGTGAGCTGAGATCCAGCCACTACACTCCAGCCTGGGCCACAGAGCGAGACTCCGTCTCAAAAAAAAAAAAAAAAAGAAAGAAAGAAATGCTTGCTGGGCTGTCTCAGGGTGGCCACGGAGCTCCCGTGCCTGCCACAGATGAGGACGTGGAGGCCCTGGGTGAGTGCTGAATGCAGGTTGTGGGACAAGGCTGCCGGCCTCTATAAGGATGGGGACCCCAGACCCGCCCGTTGGAGCTGGGGCTGCGGCTGTGATAAACACAGCCTCACCCTGGCATTGCCCACCTCCACTGGCTGCCAGCTTTGACGGATGGCCCCACTGCCACTGCCCCTCTCCAGGCAGGCCACATTCACAGGTGCACAGGTACAGAGAGCAGAAGTTTGAGGAAACATGACGCCCTGAACAGGCACTTGCTGAGGCCTGGGGGCTTCGTGTGTCAGGCCCAGAGGTGGCCACAGGCACAGCACGTGTCCCTCAGCCTCGCCACCTCCGCTGCCTTCCAAAGTGTCCTGGGTCCAGCTGACTGGAAGCACTGCTTCCTGGAGCAGCCACTTATGCTTATACATTTTTCTTTTCTTTTCTTTTCTTTTAAACTGAGTCTCGTTCTGTTGCCCAGGCTGGAGTGCAGTGGCATGATCTCGGCTCACTGCATTCTCCAGTTCAAGTGATTCTCCTGCCTCAGCTTCCTGAGTAGCTGAGATTACGTGCATCCACCACCATGCCCGGCTAATTTTTGTATTTTTAGTAGAGATGGGATTTCGCCATGTTGACCAGACTAGTCTCGAACTCCTGACCCCAAGTGATCTGCCCGCCCAAAGTGCTGGGATTACAGGCAGGAGCCACAGTGCCCAGCCCTGCTTTTTCATTTTGAAATCAATAAAAGTTTTTACAAATGTCTGCAAAAAAATATCCATATTGGTAGGTCCTGGCTCCTCAGAATCTGAGGTGACAGCAGCTTGCAGAGGACACTGCTCCCCCAACACTGCCTTCCAAGGGAGACATGCCCCACCCCAAGGCCTCCCTTGTCCCCTCCCTCCTCTGACAGTCAGGTCCAGGGGGCCCTGGAGAGGGCCCTGGCCCACCCTCCACACACGGTGCACAGTGCCCTGGGAGTGAGGAAGGAAGGGCAAAGGTTAGGGAAAACCAGACGTCAATTTCTTGACCAGCCGCAGCCGGCGCAGCGCGGTTATTTATAGCCCTGTTGGAGCGCCCTTAAATCAAGGCTTTCCCCAGCAGCGCGGCTGTGAGGGCCCCGAGATGATCTCACGGTGCCCCTCCCTTGAACCATCCCAGAGAAAGCAGGTCTGTCACCTTCCAGGACCAATGCTTCTGCCAGGACTCGAGCAGAACCTGTTCCTGCTGCTGCAAGGTTTACAGGCAGCCTTGGGGACAGTCTGTACAGAAATGTCAGGAGCCTTTTCCTGCATAAAGTATCTCAGAGCTTATAGCACCTCCTTGGCGGTGGCCGTGCTGCAGTCTGATACATGGGACCTCTGACCTCTGTCTCACTTGGAGTGTGCACCGCAGGTCCTAATTCCTTATCTGTTCCAACCACAAAAGCTTCCACTGCTGGATGGAGCCCTGCTATCATTCAGGCTTCTGAGCTACCTGGAAGGCAAAGGCCTCTCTGTGAAAATGAAAACTTGGCTTTAAAAAGCTGACACGGGGCTGGGCACAGTGGCTCAAGCCTGTAATCCCAGCACTTTGGGAGGCCGAGACGGGCGGATCACGAGGTTAGGAGATCGAGACCATCCTGGCTAACCCGGTGAAACCCCGTCTCTACTAAAAAATACAAAAAACTAGCCGGGCAAGGTGGTGGGCGCCTGTAGTCCCAGCTACTCGGGAGGCTGAGGCAGGAGAATGGCGTAAACCCGGGAGGCAGAGCTTGCAGTGAGCTGAGATCCGGCCACTGCACTCCAGCCTGGGCGACAGAGCGAGACTCCGTCTCAAAAAAAAAAAAAAGCTGACATGGGCTCAACCATGGAGTTGTTTAGATGCAGTTCACAATCTCGCAGGCCCACGGCATGATTCCACCCAGGAGAAGGTCCTGGAGGTGGCCATGTGGCTCAGCAGAATGAGCTGGGAGGAGTGGGACCGTTGACACAAGAGCAGGGGCCAGGCTCAGTGCACAGGTCCCAGTGTGCAGAGCTCACCGGCCCCAGCTTTCATCACCCCTCTGAGATCGGCCTCCTTCACTCCCATTCTCTGGGACTTCCTTGCTGTGTTAGAGACTCGAGCAAGACCTTTTCTTGGCCATCCCCGGACAAACCTGCCTTTCCTGCGTCTCTGGGGGTGAGGTCGGCTCTCGTTCAGGCCTGCAGGGTCCCTGGTGCCGCGGCCCCTCTGGTTGGAAGGCCCCCTGCATGCAGCCCTGTTCTCCAGCCCTGCTCAGCTCTGAATGAGTTCATTATTTCTCAGCTCGCCCTGGCCGCCAGGCTGGCAGTTCTTCGGGCTGGCGGGGTTCGGGAGCTGTCAGCCTGCCAAATCCAGTTGTTTGACTTCATGTTTCAAGGCCAAGTCCTTTCAGGAAAGTTCTCTCCATCCCACCACTCCACCACCCCCCGCCCTTAGAAAAATAAATGCGTGACTGACTGGCTTTGCAGGTTTTTCGTCCACCGTTCTTTCCAAAGAATAGGGTGAAGAGCTCATTTGGCTCGTTCATGTGACGTCCTCTCCCAATCCCTGTCTCTCTCTCCTTCCACAGCCACATGAAATTGAAGTGGGAGAACAAGGTGTGGAGCATTGTTGGGGGTGGGGTGCGGAGCAGGCATTGGCTTTGGTTGAGGTCTGCAAAGGAAAGCACCACCGCTGCCAGGCTGCTCCGGAGTGGCTCCCACCCTCAACCTCGGGGAAGTGCTGGAACCCTCCGCACGAGGGCAACCTTTCTTGGGCTCTGAAGGCGCCTCTCATCCTCTGAGCCAAGAAGACTTCTCCTGACCCAGAATTCTGAGTTGAGTTCTGATGCAGGCATGGGCGATGGTGAGCAACTCCAGGCTGCCCCAAGAAAGCCACTGTGTGACCCCATTAGGGGACTTGGCTCCCCTGCCAAGCCCCCATCCAGCACCTGTCCTGTGTGTCATGACTAGACTTGTCACTTCTAGCCCAGGGACTGCGTTGGTCCTGTCTGCCCAGGGCTCTCCCCACCCACACAGTGCACCCGTCCCACGGAGGCACCAACAAGACTCAGCCCAGCCCCTGCCAGGGGAGACACGGTGGGCTGCAGCCCCAGCGCTGCCACCTGCCTGCCTGCTCTGCCACCAAGGGAAGCCACGTCCTCTTCCTGAGCCTGCTTTTCTGTCCACAAAACAAAGACCAGATAATTAGAGTGCACGCTTGGAAGGACAGGATGGCTTTGTATCCATCTGGCTGTGCCCTGTAACTCAAGGGATGGGACTGTGTCATTGGTAAACACTGCAACAGGCCTCCTTCCCAGGAAACAGGATCTCTGTCCCAGACAGAAGCGGTCTCGCCCATCCTGGGGCCTGAGAGCATCATTCCTTTGTGAAGTTTCCACCAGACTCAAACCTGAGGAATTCCTGTTTCCTCAAGTCTCTGTGTGGGGAGTGCAGAGCAGTCCTCTGAGGGGGGTGGAGTGTGCAGGAAATAAGCCAGGGGGAGGGGGCACAGCGGGTGGGTATTAACTGCTGCTTCGGGGTCCAGTCTTGTTAATGAAAGCAGGGGCGAGGCAAGGGGGGAGACTCCCTGGACCTGACCAGTGGCATGTGTGTGGCTCCAGCCGGCATGGCCTGAGCTGCCAGTGAGGGAGAGGGCCTCAGGGAGAAAAGACAAAAGCTGCGGTCCCCCTGAAGGTGAGGCAGAGCTGGGGCAGTCGGGCTCTTCCACAGGTGCAGGCCTGGGGCTGGAGGACGGAGTCCATATCACCCCCCGCCCCCACCATCTCCCCCACCATGGACAGTGTAGAGCAGGCTCCTGAGGATGAGGCAGCCTGACTCCTAACCCTGGGCTATCCCCCTGACTTCTGCTTTCTCTGGAAGTCTGGGGTTCCAGGCCACGCAGGTAGAGAGCATCATGTTTAGGACAAAGTCATTGTGGGCACTGAGGCCCAGAAAAGGGACTTGCCCAAGGCCACATAGCAGGTGGCTGGCACTGTGCCCGTGTCTCTGTTATTCCTTCGTGTCTCTGTTATTCCTTCCTCTGCTTGCTTTGGGTTTATTTTGCTCCTCTTCTACTTCCCTAACATGGGAGCTTCAATGATCAAGTTCAGACCTTCCCTCTCTTCTAACAAGCATTTGGTACTACGAATTTCCCTCTGAATCCTGCTTTAGCTGCATCCCAGCTTCTGATACCAGGTAGGAGTAATTGTTCTAAGCTCCACAGCTGACTCCAGAGAGCAGCCACATTTGAGAAACGTTCTCATCTTCTCTCTGATCTTGGGTCTCTGACAATGGAACTAGCAACGCTTCCTGGTTCTGAGGGCTCCGAGGAGCAAATTAGACTCTGTCTGGTGGTGAATAACTTTGTTTAGGAACAATTTAAGATGCCAACAGGTTCATCTGCTCTCCTCCCTCCTTCTCCCCACCTTGTAACACACCCTAGACAAGTCAGCGCTCAAGTTTATATGAACAAATAAGCAAGTAAAATTAGTTAGAAAATCAAATCTTGGGCTTGGGGAACAATAAGAGGAGGCAAGCCCTATGGGGTGGTAAACTGCAATATAAAGCCCCATTTGTTGGCACAGTGTGGTCTGGCATGTGACTAGGTGAGGGACAGTGCAGGGTGGCCTCCTGCATATGCCAGGCTCTGTGTACCGCATCTCTCACCAGGAAGGCAAAACCTGGCAGATGGCACCTGGGTCTGATGGATCCTCAACCCTCTCAGCACCCCAAAGAGGGAGGTCCCATTACCCTTGCTCACCCAGCCCCAGGCTGGCCCTGTCAGCTCTCGAATTGCAGCATACGCAAGCCCTTAAAGCACACCAGACCTAAGGCTCAGGTTTGAGCTTTCATGGTGAGACCCTAAGGTCACTGGTGGGGAAAATGAGTCACTGGAGCATTCCCCGAACTTGGGAAAAGCCCTGGCCCCAGAATCCTGAGCCTAAATTGCTGCCAAGTTCCCCATTTCCCTTCCAGTCCTCAGTTTCCCCTTCTCTCTGGCACCCTCCTGAGGACCACTGAGCCTCAACCATCACCATGCCCATGGCTGGTGCCCAGGAGGTGGGAGCTGTGGAGCTGCCTCCAGGCCTTCCCGGAGGCCTCAGGGCTGTCTTACTTGGTTTATGGCTTCCCAGTAAACGGTGGGACAGGACCAGGGTCTGAGGAAAAGCAAAGCAGTGTTGACAGAGTGCCCTGGAGGGCGGCTTGTCTCCCTGGCCTGGAGATGAAAGCTGAAGAAAACAAGATTCCGTCTAGGAATCGTCCAGGGCGCGGCCCGCCAGGAGCCCGGGAACTTGGATGGGGTCCCTGTGGGCACAGTCGGCCCAGTGTGGGGTGCACCGCCCCGAGCAGGCTGGCGTCCCGGCGGCCAGAATGAATGGACCCTCACTGCGCCGCTTTGACAATTTATGAGGTGACGATGTTGCAGCTATGATTGATGAGGTGGCCTCAGTCAGCGTTTCGGGGAACCGGGTGCAAGTTGCTAGGTAAATACAGGGGGAGGCTGCTGCCCTCCCCACTGGCCTGCTCTAGGTCCCTGTGCTATGCCTCAGTCTCCCCATCTGTGTGGAGGAACTGATGAAGACGGCACATGCCCCCTGCCCTGTCCCCTGGATTACAAGTCCAGACAGGAGAGAGCGTCCTGGGAAGCCAGCCGAGAGTGCCTCTTTCTGTTCAGGTCCTGCAGCCCGTGGGTGGCAGGCAGGTAACCTTGTCTGCCCAGAGCCAGTTTGCACTCTCAGGAGGGACACAGACTCTTATCCTCTTAGGTACAGCCTCCCTGGCCGCCTTGGGTGAGCATCTGCCCCTCCCAGGCCTCAGTTTCCACACCTGAGGTGTGAAGGGTTGCACCCTAAAGGCCCTCCAGCTCTCAGGTTGGGGGAGCACTCTTCTTTCCCTGCAGTTGTTTCCAGCATTAGTCACACTGGGGTCCGTGTCCCAGCCCCTGCATGCTGGCTGCATGACCCAAACTTTACTCCCATGTCTTCCTCTTGGGGGTGTGACATGAGGTCTTCCCCAAGTGGCCCCAAGTGAGGCACCACCATGGACCTGCTGGGCAGACCCCCAGGGGACTCTATCCAGAGAGTGGCAGATCCAAACGTGACATCCCCAGTGGCCATGGCTGAGGAGAGGGGCTGGGGCAAGGACCAGCCTTAGGTAGTCTCGGTCATGTGTGTTTGACACGGGAGGTTTCACTGGCTCCAGGGGCTCCCTCGGCTGACTGAAGCTGTCCCTTACTCCATAATTGACTGATATGGTCTGTGGAGCAGGTGGCATTTGCCATGCCTGCCCTGCTTGGGTATTTGGCCCCAGGGCCAGAGCTGGCCTGGATTTTCCCTCCCACAGCTATTGAGCACCAGGCCCTTGCCGCGTCTGGCTGGGCTGCAGAATGCCCTTGACCTTTCGGCATCCTCAGTACCTCTGCGGAATGGCACCATGACTAAACTAGAGACTTTGCTGTTGTTATGCACATTATTAAGACAGCATTGCCGGACATGGTGGCTCACACCTGTAATCCCAGCACTTTGGGAGGTTGAGGCAGGCGGATCACTTGAGGTCAGGAGTTCGACACCAGCCTGGTCAACTTCGGGAAACCCCGTCTCTACTAAAAAATACAGAAGCTAGCAGGGCGTGGTGGCGTGTGCCTGTAATCCCAGCTACTCAGGAGGCTGAGGCAAGAGAATCGCTTGAATCTAGGAGGCAGAGGTTGTAGTGAGCTGAGATCACGCCACTGCACTCTAGCCTGGGCAACAGAGTGAGACTCCATCTCAAAAAAAAAAAAAAGAAAAGAAAAGAAAAAAAGACAGCATCACTGTAGCCAAAGGAACTTAAAAGAAAAAAGTGCATGTTTACACAGTTCTTCATTTCCTCCAGTTTCCTGCCAGCCCCCTCCTGTAGCTATGGGCACGTGCACATGTAAGTCTTGTCTTCTCTTTCTCACCCTGCTCATTGTTCATGGCTGCATAATATTTTACAGAGCAGATAAACTCTGCTGGCTTAACTACTCCCCAGAGTCAAACATCTCCTTTTCTGTTGTAAATATCTCTGCAATTCCTATAGCTTTTTCCCTTCAATTCAGTAAACTTTTATTTTATTTTTTTTTTAGATTTGAGACTGAGTCTCACTCTGTCGCCCAGGCTGGAGTGCAGTGGCGTGATCTCAGCTCACCGCAACCTCTGCCTCCCACATTCAAGCGATTCTCCTGCCTCAGCCTCCTGAGTCGCTGGGATTACCGGCACCTGCCACCATGCCTGGCTAATGTTTGTATTTTTAGTAGAGATGGGGTTTCACCATGTTGGCCAGGCTGGTCTAGAACTGACCTCAGGTGATCCACCCACATTTGCCTCCCAATGTGCTGAGATTACAGGTGTGAGCCACCGTGCCAGGCCAAATTCATTAAACTTTTAAGTTAAAAATAAATGTATTTTTAATTGACAAATAAGTGTGTTAGTGAGACTTTATGGAAAACTGTGCACATGCCAGGCTGTGGGTGTCTTTAGAGCTGAGTCTCTGGGAAAGGCTTCCAGGAGGGGGGCTGAAGAGCACGATCTCCTTGTGGAGTTAACAGCAGCATTCGGATCACCCGCAGCAGAAGCGCCGCCAGCTGGCACCTCGGGGGAGGGAGATCACGGTGGAGAGCGGGTGTGCGAGCACATACAAGCCCTGCCGCATCACCAGCCAGGAGCCCATCACCAGCCAGTGCTTCCTACGCGGTGCCTAGTTGGTCCTCACACTGATGCGCCTCCGAAGGGAGCCACCTGTTGAGAGTGGGATTTGGATCTGGAGCATAGTCTGGAGCCTGTGCTGGAAATGCTACAGCCAGGCCCTCTGCACCAGGGTCCCGTGCACCCCAGGGGGTACAGTCACCTCCCTGGGCACATGGGGAGTTCCCGCTGGAGCGCAGTGATGGGTGGGAGCTGATGGCAGCTGACATCCCGAGAGGGTCACGAGTGGGCCGGATGCCGTTTCCTGTTCTCCCCACCCCTGCAGGGCTGGACTCCAGTGATGGTTAGTGTGTGCTGGGCCATCACCGGGGACCCTCACCACAGAGCATATGAGTGTGCAGAACTGGCTTTAAAATGTTTCATTCCATCAGTGTGGTGGCTCATGCCTGTAATCCCAGCACTTTGGGAGGCCAAGACAGAAGGATCACTTGAGGCCAGGAGTTTGAGACTAGCTTGGGCAACATAGCAAGACCTCATCTCTACCAAAAAAAAAAAAAAATCAGCTGGGCATGGAGTCGTGGAGTGGCTGTGGTGGTGTGTACCTGTGGTCCCAGCTACTCAGGAGGCTGAGGTGGGAGGACCACTTGAGCCCAGAAATTTAAGGCTGCAGTGAGCTGTGATCACCACTCCACTGCATTCTAGCCTGGGTGACAGAGCAAGACCCTGTCTCTAAAATAAATAAACAAAATGTTTTGTTTACCATGCGATATGGTTTGGCTGTGTCCACACCCAAATCTCATCTTGAATTGTAGCTCCCAGAATTCCCATATCATGGGAGGGACCTGGTGGGAGGTGATTGAATCATGGGGGCAGGTCTTGCCCGTGCTGTTCTCCTGATAGTAAGTCTCATGAGATCTGATGGTTTTATAAATGGGAGTTCCCCTGCACAAGCTCTGTTGCCTGCCGCCATGTAAGATGTCCCTTTGCTCTTTTTTTGTTTGTTTTTTTGCTTTAGACGGAGTCTCACTCTGTCGTCCAGACTGTAGTGCAGTGGCGTGATCTCTGCTCACTGCAACCTCTGCCTCCCAGGTTCAAGCATTTCTCCTGCCTCAGCCTCCCAAGTAGCTTGCAATACAGGCATGCACCACCACACCCAGCTAATTTTTGTATTTTTTAGTAGAGAGGGGCTTTCACCATGTTGTCCAAGCTGGTCTTGAATGCCTGATCTCAAGTGATCCACCTGCCTCCGCTTCCCAAACTGCTGGGATTACAGGCGTGAGCCACTGCACCCAGCCCCTTTGCTTTTCCTTTGTCTTCCACCATGATTGTGAGGCCTCCCCAGCCATGTGGAGTTGTGAGTCCACTAAACCTCTTTCTTTTATGCATTACCCAATCTCAGGCATGTCTTTTTTAGCAGCATGAAAACAGACTAGTACACCCTGTCATTTAATGAGGCTGGGCCTGCCTCTCTCTGATGGAATGACTCCTCCCCAGGTGACAGCCTCTGGTCCCCTCTGCCATCACACTGGCCTTTGGAGTGACTTCTTCTGCATGGGGGTGCTGGGCAGGGTTGGGGGGAGAGCACTGGAGAGGGAACAGCCCCAGCTCTGTTCTTCCCCACCCGCTGGGACCTGGTTGGGGACACGAGGAGGGCACCCAGCAGGCTGCCAGGGGGAGGAGGAGGGACTGCAGTCTGGCCCCAGAACCTGGCTGTCCCCTGTGGAGTCACACAGCAGGGACCTCAGAGTTTGCATCCATCGGAGATGGCCAGGGGTCTGCTTTTGTGGGAAGCATGGCTTCTGAGCCCCCAGAGAGCCTGTGCCGGAGCCTTGGCTGCCATAGAAGGCCATTCACATCCCTCACGCCCTGGTCTGTGCTGTTGTCACTCCTAAACAGTTATCTGCTTCTGTGTTAACCTACAGGGATTACTTCTTTGCTTTGGCTGCCAGGGAACTCAAAGCCAAGTTTTTTCACTCAAATTCCCAGGCCTCTGGGGTAGATATCTCCCTTCTTTCTTACTGTGGTTTCTGAGCCACCTGCAAACTTCCTCTGGATCTGTCCCAGTACAAATATAACTGTGTGCCCTTCTAGGCTACCTGGGACACTTAAAAAGAAAAAATAAAGATAACTCTTTGAGGCTTAACTTGCATACAGCGAAGTGTATGAATCTGAAGTGTGTGGCTGATGAATCTGTACACGACTGTCCCCGCACAGCCACCCAGATGAAGATGAGGAGTACCTCCAACACCAGCCCCCTCCACCCAGTCAACACTCTTCTCCAGAGGGAGCCAGCCTGTGCCTTCACCCCCCTCTTCTGCCTGATGGTAAACTTGAGGTGAATGGGCTCCTACACATGTACACCCACTCATTCATGTCATGCGTGTTGTTCTGTGCAGCCAGACTCTGTCCTACGGCATCCGTGGGTGATGTTTCATCACGAGGCTGGACCACGATGTATTTGCCATTTCACTGTTGCTGGATACGGGCTGTTTCTGGCTTGGGGTCCTTGTGAACAGAGCTGATCAGAACACGCCTGTCCACGGCTCTTGGTGGACATAGCTTCATTTCATGTATGTGACTCAGGAGCGAGGCTGCTGGGTCCCACGGCATGTATGTGTTTAGTGTAGGAGATTCTCGCCAAACATTTCCCCACAGTGTCTGATGCACCATATTGCGCTCCCGCCAGCCTCGCGTGAGTTCCCATTACGCCATGTCTTCTGCAGCACACGGTGTGACTGGACCTCTCCACGCTGGCCATTCAAGTAGGCGTGGAGCGGTGTCATTTCCTTCCTGAAGGGCCTGCACAAGTCCCTTTTAGGTGGAACACACGCAGAGTGGGCCGACACGCATAGGAAGTCCCGTGTGAATCCTTGGAGAGCCATGGAGGTAGCACAGCCGCATCTCTAAGTTGGGGCTGCGCTTTTCTTGGAACAAGAGCCCTACACATGGGACCCTAAACAACACCCAGGGAGGGACAGCCTGGCCTGTGAGCAGGGAGGGCACCATGAAGTTGGGTGGGCGGGTGGGGAGGCCTGTCTTTAAGGGACCTGCTTCCCAAGCAAACAGGCCAGGACAGAGGCTGCAGGCGTGAGTCCTGCCCTGCCACCATGATGGTGAATGTGAGGTGTCAACTTGATTGGATTGAAGGATGTCTGGATGGCTGGTAAAGTATTGTTTCTGGCTGGCAAATTGTGTCTGTGAGGGTGTTGCCAGAGGAGACTGACATTTGAGTCGGTGGACCGGGAGAGGGAGACCCACCCTCAGTGTGGGTGGGCACCATCTCATCGGCTGCCCATATGACTGGAACAAAGCAGGTGGAGGAAGGTGGGAAGACTTTGCTGGGTCTTCTGGCTTTCATCTGTCTGCCATCCTGGATACTTCCTGCTCTTGGACATCAGACTCCAGGTTCTTTGACCTTTGGACTCTGGGACTTGTACCAGTGTTTTAGCTGGAGCTCTCGGGCAGTGTTGGCTTCCCTGCTGTTGAGGATTTTGGACTCAGACTTAGCCACTACCAGCTTCTCTCTTCCCCAGCTTGCATACGGTCTATCGTGGGACCCGCCTTGTGACTGTGTGAGCCAGTTCTCCCTAGTAAACTCCCTTTCATATATAGACATGGACCCTATGAGTCTTGTGCCTCTGGGGAGCCCTGCCTAACACAGTGGCGTAGAGCTCCAGGCAGGCCCCTCGCCTGGCCTTCCGCTTCAGTTTCTTTGCCTGCTGGGCTGAACATTGGTGTCACCACCCAAGATAGCAAGTCCCCATCAGTGTCACTGCCACCTGTCAGAAAGATCCCCCAGCCCAGCACTCAGGTCTGTGAGTGGCAGTGGAGATGACACAAGGCTCTGAAATAGTGGGGCTGAGTGGCTCCAGCGCCCCTAGGACCAGCAAGGCACCCTGAGCACTGGGGGAGGACGGGTGCCACCTCTCCGCACCCCTGCTTTCTCCTGGGCCACTGGGTTAGACATGGGGCCTCCCTGCCCCCATGTGGTTTGGCCTGAAAAGGAGAGGAGGTGGGGTGACACTTCTGGGGTGGCCCAGAGTGAGTGCCCTGCCGTGAGCCCAGCGTGTGCCCCACCTGTGCCCCTGGGTGGTGGGTGCATGCAGACCTCGGGGGGATCTGGCCGTTGGAGTGCACACTGGGAGGGGTGGAGTCAGGTCTTTTTAATCTAAACACACACCAGGTGCTTAACGTGTTTTTATCAAAATATTATGAACAGCTGCAAGAGGCTGCTCTGCTCTGAGGCCCTTCGCCCAGGCCTGTCCCTCTGCTAAAGCGAGCCGTTTAGGTGAGCCCTGCCGGCCACCTGCTAGCCGAGGCCCCAGCTCCTGGTGGGCCCTGGACCAGGCTGCAAGCATTTCCAAGCACACGGCGGCGAGGCATCCAGGCCTCCCAGCCCCGGCTCTGAGCCTCTGTTTGGTCAGCAGTAA
Organism: Rhinopithecus bieti; assembly: GCF_001698545.2. Lineage (NCBI taxonomy): Eukaryota > Metazoa > Chordata > Mammalia > Primates > Cercopithecidae > Rhinopithecus > Rhinopithecus bieti. The sequence continues at coordinate 5,210,868 of NW_016819184.1, read as the reverse complement.
GATGCGGCTGTGGCACCTACCTCCCCAGCTGCTGTGAAAACCAAGTGAGCAGAAGCATGACAGCCCCTCACCAGGTCCCCAGTGGGAGGACTGTCAGTGATTGGCACTGCCAGGAGTGATGTTATGAGAGGAGCGTCCCATCAGCCTGGAGGGGTCACAGGCTGGGTCAGCACCCACAGGGCCTTCCACTTCTCTGTCTCAGGGAGTCCAGGGTGGCCCCTTGCCACTGGTCCCCAGGCACAGTCACACAGGTGCCTCTGCAGGGTCTGGGAGTCAGCTGTCCAGGGCCTGCTTGGCCACTGCGGGGCAGGAGTGCGGTGCCGTGAGCCTGGTGGCCTGGCTGGGCGCGGCCTTGAGGTTCTATTGAGAACCCCATGGGGAAAGCACCCTTGAGCTGTTTGCGCATCGGACCTCCCCGCCGTCTCCTGAGGCGGGGCCTGCTCTCCAGACAGTCACGTCAGCATGAGTTCCCATGAGGCCAGGGCCAGCACGAGGATCTGCTGCGAACGGTCCATCCACCCATCCGTCTGTCTACCATCCCCATCCATCCATCCCCCTGTCCGTCCCTGTCCATTCGTCCACCCATCCACCCTGATGCAGCACCTGCCATCTACCATTCTCTGTCCATCCCCATCCATCCATCTCATCTGTCCATCTCTGTCCATCCATCTGTCCATCCACCTGTCCATCCCCATCCATCCATCCCCTGTCCATCCACCCTGATGCAGTGCCTGCCGTCCACCCTTCTCTCTCCATTCCCATCCATCCATCTGTCCATCCATGCATTCGTCGTCCATCCGTCCACTCATCCATCCACTCATCCCACCCATCCACCCATCCGTCCCCAGCCATCCATCCTCCTGTCCATCCCTGTGCATCCATCATCCTTCCAGACGTCCATTTGTCCATCACCATCCACCTGTCCACCCATCCACCCAGGCGAGCGCCTGCCATGCCCACCACCTGCACCATCTCGGTGAGTCTCCACCGTAGCCCCAGGAGGGGCTCTCTTCAGCGCCACTTTCGGGATGAGAGAAGGGAGGCTCTGAGTGGCCATTTGCCCAAGGTCACACAGAGCTCAGGGCCAGCCCTTCCCATGGCCAAAACCTAGGCCCCATCTGCCAGCCCCGCCTCCGGGCTTGCAGGTGGAGCAGCCAGGGGTTCCGCACTCCCTGGCAGGCAGCCGCCAGCCCTCCCCGCTCCCCTCTCAGTTCCTCAGCCTGGCTGTGGGAGGCCCAAGTCCCTCCTGTTGTTGGAATTAGGGAGGCCTGGCTCTCAAAGCTTTCTATAAACAAGGAGAAAAAGTGAAGCCACTTTTGCTATGGGGACGTACTATGGGCATCCTGGGGAATGTGCTGGCCCACTGCTTGGGGCCTGATTTGGAGTGCCCCGGAGCTGTGTCTGCGCCACCCAAGATAGCAAGTCCCCATCAGTGTCACTGCCACCTGTCAGAAAGATCCCCCAGCCCAGCACTCAGGTCTGTGAGTGGCAGTGGAGATGACACAAGGCTCTGAAATAGTGGGGCTGAGTGGCTCCAGCGCCCCTAGGACCAGCCTTGAACCGGGTGTTGTGCTCTGTGGACAGAGCTGTCCACTCAGGGTGCTCTTCCCATGGCACCGTCAGCCCCCATTCTGGAAGGTCCCAGCTCGGTCCCCCAGACCTGCATCCCAGAGACCTTCCAGGTCTTCATTCATTGATCATGCATGTATTTGGGGGGTAGGATAGGTCCTGGAGACCACGGGGCAGGGATCTCTGAGTTGGGGCTGGCGGAGTGAGGGAGGTGAGAGGGTGTTCCAGGCAGAGGAGGTGGCAGAGAAAGGCGCCAAGTGAGGCAGGGGCAGTTGAGGACATGAGTGCTGGGGAGCGGGGATGGGGGGCAGCTCGTGGGTAAGCAGCGGCCAGCTCCAGGGCTCCCTTGTGGGCCACGTTAGGGAGACAGGGTCTGGCCTTGTTGGTAGTGGGGCCCCTCGCGGTGATGGGTCTCCCGTCAGACCTCCGGGATCCCGGGTTGCTGGTTTGGTGTAGCCCTGGCTTCGAGAGCTTTCATTTCCATCCCTGGTGTCTGCGGCTCTTCCTAGGCCCCTGCCCTGGGGCACTGGTGCCTGCTTCGCCAAAGGCACAGAGGGCTGCAGGTGGCCGGGGCAGGGTGGGGGGCTTGCCTCTTAGGGCTCAGCTTCACTGGCCAGAAACAGGGCTGGCCCAATCTGGGTGCTGGCCTGGGTGGAGTGGCCAGCATGCCCACACCCCTCAGTCTGAATGTGGGGAGAGGGTGTTCCTTCCAGGGCAGTTGGTCTCCAGAAGGAAATTCTCTGTAGCTGGGTGCTGCAACCTAGGTGCCCGGGGTCTCACGCGGTGGGGCCTCCCCTGAGGAGGTGAAGTGCATGTGGCCCCTCGTGCTGGAGCTGGACTCTAGGGAGGACCAGGAGGGTGAGCTCAGGCCAGGGCGCCAAGGCCCTGAGCCCCAGGGGCCTGCGTGTCTGCCCATCACTCCTCCACTCATTGGGAGGGACTGCCCCCCAGCCCAGATTTCTAGGAGGGCCGGGGCTCACAGGAGGCCAGTGCCGGGCAATCACCCCCAGTCCCCAGTGGTCAGGAGGAAGGAGGCTGCCTGCTTGTCTGCTCAGGCAGTTGGCCGACTGCTCCTGTGCTCACTGGGATCCAAGGCCGTGATGCCACTAACAGAATGTCCCTGATCTCAGGGATCTCAGTGTGGAGGGGGCAGCACACAGGTAACCAAACAATTGTAGCAGATTGATGGGTGCTGTGATGGGGTCCACACAGTTGCCGTGGAGTGCAGAGTGGGCACCTAACTGAGGAGGCGAGGGTTGGAGGGAGGAAGGCTTCAGGGAAGACTTCCTGGAGGAGGTGACTTGTTCTTGGGGAATGAGGCCCAGGGAGCTAAAGCTTTAGGGCAGGGCAGCAGATTCAGAGACACCCACAGGGGCAGGGGGAAGTGCACTAGAGTGATGGCTGCCTGGTGTGGGAACAGGGAGACAGAGAATGGCAGGAGTATGGCAGGCTGGGCCCACCTTGCCCCTTTCAAGGGAACAGCTGCCATGTCACACCGTGCAGCACACTCTGCTGCCCATGGTTTGTCAGCCCATATTGTGGGATCGTTCAGATTTTCTCAAGAAGGCAGATTTCCAGCTCCTAGTTTTGAAAAGTTCTATGTGCGCTTGACTGGGGGCCTTATGTACGGGAATTGGGTGAGGGCCTGAGACAGGCCGGTGAGCACTTGCCGCACACTCCAGCCAGGGTCCGGAGTTCAAGGGACTGCATTTGCCACATGAGGGAGTCTCTGGAGACCACCAACCAGCTGGTGGGCGGCCAAGCATCACCACCAGTCCCTCTCAGTGCGTCCCACCTCTGTTCTCAGCCCCTGCGGTGCCCGAAGTCAGTGGGGCAGCAAGAACCACACAGGAAATAGCTGGCGCCATGGTGTCGGTTCTGGTTGACAAGGTGCCACCTGGCTAAACCCAGCTGTAAAGAAGCCCCATTTCCTCCCTGTGGACAGAGACTGGTGGGTGCCAAGGTTCACGGCAAAAGCCCTTCCCTGCCAGCCCCACTGCTCTCTGCCTGGCTGGCACATGCCCTTGCCTCAGGCCTGGCCCCCCAGGTCCTGTTGACCACCAGGCTGCAGATCCCAAGGAACGCAGGCATCTGGGTGGCCCCACGCAGAGCACCGACCAAGGGGAGGCGGTGGGCTACCAGGCCCCGCGTGCACTCCCAGCACACACCGTTCCTCTTCTCCAGCTCCTGTTGGCCTCCACGTATGCTGTGCCCCACCCCCCGCTGCACTGCCTCTTCTTAGTGCCCCAGCTCCATCCGGGGGAGCTGGGTGGGAGGGAAGACCCCTGCTTACAGGCGTCCGGGTCTAGCCAGAGCCAACCAGCCCACCAGAGACGCCCAGATGCAGGCTATGCCCTGTGTGCCCAGGGAGGATTCGCTGACGTGAGCCCAGATTTCGATTGTTGTGGGAGGGAGATGAACCGGGTTTAAACCCCAGCTCTGCTGCTTCTGGCTGTGACTCTGGGCATGGCCCTTCCTCTCTGGGGTCTCTCTCCTCATCTCAGAGAAGCGGATCGTGGTGTGCACCCCATGGTGCGCTGTGCAGAGCACATGGAGATGCCACCCGCAGCTGGCTCACTGCAGAGGCGTGGGCCTACTGTGGTTATCGCTGATGTCCTGGAGGCCACACATCTGCTAGCTAGAGGGGCCTCACCTGCATCCTGGGGCCTGCCCACTGGCTGGTGGAGAGCTCTGGGTTGTGGGCAGCAGGCAGGCCTATTTCCAGTGAGTCTGTGGCTCCTGGGGATGTGTGAGACCTTGGGCAAGTCCCTTCCTGTGCTTCGGTTTACCCACTAGGGCTCAGAGTCCCAGGGGACTGGCTCAGTGAGTGCCCCCATCTGCGAGGAGAGACTTTGTCCTTACTAGCTAGAGGACAGGTCAGCCGGGGCAGGCTCTGGGCCCTGGGCACCACCCACTGGAAGGAAAGGGGGTTCAGTTAGCCCAGCCCTGCCCCCAATGGAATAAAATCGGGGTTCAGTTAGCCCAGCCCTGCCCCACCTCAGCTCTTCACACATCCAGATGGGGGCCAGACCACCAGGAGACTGTAGGGATCCAAGGTCGTGCCCCTTTCCTATCTCTGGGTTGCACCCACCCACACATGTGCACACAGGGAAGGTGTCTCTCTTGGTTGGGGGCACAGGACCCCACCTCACTCTTCTGAGACACCGTTGTCAGGCCTCCTGGACAGGGAGTGACGGGGCAGGGTGGGGTGTGGCCAGCTGCAGTCCCTGGGAGGGGTACTGGGCCTGGGGCCAGGCTGGGGCAGAACAGAGTTGGGGAATCCAGGCTCCTCACCATTGCCCTGGCTGTCTTTGTCCACAGTGCCGCCTGGGGGCCACAGCCTCGCTGGATACCTGCAGTGCCCTCGTGCCCAGCCCTGTGGGTGTCTGGCTCACCCCAGGTGGAAGGAAGGCGGACGTTGGTGGTTTGGGCTGGGCAGGCCCAACCAGGGTGCACAGCTTTCTCATTCACACACGGATTCCATGTGTAGGGGCTAGGGGGAGGGGTCACCTCCTCCCTCTCCACCCCTCCTCGTTACAGAAGAGCAGATGGCCAAACGGATGGGGGACTGGCACCCGACCAGGCCGCTGCTCCTGCTGTCAGCTGGGCCAGTGGGAAAGGGAGGTCCCAGCCTGGGGAAATGTGTCCCTATCCCTGCTCCTGGCCAGAGAGATGAGGGACCCAGAGAGGCCCAGGACGAGGACTCCTTCAGGCCTGAGTTTTTCTTTGGATTTTATTTTCTGCCAAGTGGCTTTAACGCAGCCCAAGAAGCTCCTGTATGTGTGAATGGGTTGGGCGAGGGAAGGGCAGGTCTCCAGGCTGGGAGCCTCCCTGAGGCCGTCGCCTCAGGGCTGGCATGTGGCCCTGGACCCTCCGGTCCCTCCAGGCCACCCTTCCTGCCAGGACCCAGCTAACTTCAATGGCAGGAGGTGCCCTGGGCTGGAGGGTCCCCAGGCTGGGCTCCAGGGCTCCAGGTTGACTCATAGCAGTCCCCAGGCCTGTGGGCAGAGCTGGCCTAAGGGGACACAGGCCTGAGGGCTGAGCAGTCCCTGAGTGAGAACAGGCAGCTGAGGCTGGAGCCTGTGTCCACCAGGCACCTGCTAAGGCCCGGGCCTGGGGCTGGAGTGCTGGGCTCGGGTGCCACATGAGCTCTTTGCAGGCAGGGACCAGGTCAGAGTCCTTTGTGTGCCTCTTGACCCCCAGGCCCTGGGAGAAGAGGGGCTTGGGAGGCCTTGGCTGGATGCACAGGCTCCGTGGGAAGGAGCACCGCCTCGGGTTTCTTTGTAAGCAGCAGGACATGGCACCTTCCCAGAGGTACATGGGTCTGGGCATGTCATCCCCCGACCCACTTCCAGAACCCAGGGCACAGAGGGGTCAGAGCCGCCTGCCTGAGATCTGCGGCCATCTCCACCCCGCCACCCAACCATCCCGTGAGGACGCCACCCACCCTCGGGCACCTGCCAGGAGCCCAGCTCAGGCCAGGTCATGGTCTGGATTGGATGTGGCATGTTCTGGGCCTCCTGCCCACCTCACTGGGCCCCAGCAAGCTGCTGTCCTGAGGGTGGCCATGCTGGGCCAGCACGTGAACAGCAGGGAACCCTGTGGCACAGGCCTAGTGTCCGTGATGTGCCGGTGTAGACCGTCTGATAATCAGCCTTCAGAGAAGCTGTGGGCGTACAGGCAGAGGCAGGTCTCCCAGCCGCATCCTCCAGGCACTTGCCAGGGCCAGGCTCTGGTGAACACCCTTCTAGAAATAACCCCCCCAGGTCTCCGGGGGTCTTGGGCTCCTGGGGTTCTGATGGAAGGATGCCCCTTGCCTGGCCTCACTACTTCCACCTCATGAATCACCCTCTGTCCTTGTCCTGCAAGTCTGTCAGCACAGCCGAACTGGCGTCACCCTCTGATGCTAGTGCCCGGATCCCTGACTTCACGGGGCAGTGGCTCCCAGCACCTGGCTCCCAGCCACTGCCTTTCCAAAGCAAATGGGGACGGAGTTGCCTGCCCCTCCCCAGGGGCTGCTGTTGCGGCCTCCAGGCGTGAGAGCCTCTGCCCCACCCTGCCCCTGCAGGGTGAGGAGAAGGTGGAGGCGGGTGGGCCACCCACTGGGAGCCCTGGGCGGCGCAGGTCCCTCAAGAGCCCCTCTGGGAGAGGCCGCACCTGTCTCCCCTTGGTCAGCGTTCCCCAGGAGGCGGTGCTGGCCTGCGTGTGCCCTGGAGGAGGCGGCAGGGAGACTGCCCTCACCGGGCTCTTTTGCTGCAGCCTGGCCACCATTTTCCTTCGATTGGTACAAAGACTGTCCCTGTGAAGCTGGCCGGCGACAGGCACAGAACCGCCTTGTTTTCTGCCTGTCACTCACCCATTCCCTGCATTCGGCTGACAGGGCATGAGCGGGAGGAATCACTGGGATGACAGGCGCTGGCCTCCCCAGCTGGGGGCCTTTGTTCATTCATTTGGTGGGCACTTCCTGGGTGCCTGCTCTGGGTCAGGCCTGTGGGAGGACCACCGAGGGCAGGAAACCTGGCCTCTCCCTCCAGGAAGCGAAGTCAACACTGGCACCTGCAGGTGAAGTGGCAGAGCAGCCCCCAGCTGTGATGGCATGGAGTGGGTGGGGGGCGCATTCTGCTTGCTCAGAAGAGACAGCAACTCGCCCTGTGGAAGGAGCTTAGAGTGGGAGATGGGGACAAGTGAGTGGGGTCTTAAAGCGTGAGCAGGAGTTTGCAGGTGGAGCAGGTTTCAAGAGCATTCCAGGGCAGGGCATGGGAAATGGCAGGGAGGGCTGGGATGTCTGAAGAGCAGCAGCCCAGGCACTGAGTGGCTGGCGTGGGGAGGGAGGTCCGCGGGTGGGGCCCAGTCAGGATGGACTCATATGCCATGCTGAGGAACCAGGCTATGATGTGGGCAGTAGGGAGCCACAGCAGTTTACACAGGGGAGGCGGGAAGCAGGTGGGTGAACATTTGGGGAAGCTACTCTGGCTGCAAGAGAGGAGAGGGGACCAGGCTGGGTGGAGGAGCCAATGGAGGGGAAGGGGGAAAGGGAAGGGAGTAGGCTTTAGCAGAAGACCTCCTGTCCCCAGGGGGGCCAGGTCACTCTGTGGGGCCCGGTGGAAGCCACGCTGTCTCCAGGCCGACCTCCTGGTCCTGCGGCCCACATGCCTCCCAGCCGTATGCCTCCGCTTCCACCTCCGAAACCGGGGCAGCAGGACCCACGCTGCAGGCTGCTGCACAAGGATGGGGGAGGGACCTGGAGGGCCACCCCACAGCAGAAGCAGGTCCTCAGCCAGAGACACCCAAATGCAGCCCAAGGGAGGCTGCACCCAGGAGAGGAGAGGAGAACCCACGGCCGCCCCGCAGGCGCCTGGGGAAAACTCTCGCTGCTTCCACCTCCCAGCCAGGCCCCGAGGACTGGGCACTCTGGCTTAGCGAGGAAGCCGCCCTGCAAAGGCCTGGTGTCTCCACGCCATTCTCAGGAGGACGGCAGCAAGGACGATGGATGGGAGCAGTGCTTGGCCTTAACGTTTCTGTTTCTGGAAGCGTCCCTGCCCTGCTCCCTCTCCCATCAATGCCCTCAGACTCCAGGCCCTTTTCTTTCTTGTGCTGACAACTGAGTGTGGAACTGGACTGTGAATGCTGGAGGGCAGAGGGTGGAGGTGGGAGGGTGCAGGGGCCAGCGCCAGGGTGAGCGGCAGGGTCCTCAGGTGCAGGGGAAACGCCAGCTTCGTGTTCAGTCTTGCCTCGTTTCATCTGTTTCATCTCAGTGGCCCCCAGAGCCAGGCCCTATGCCACCTTACAGATGAGGAAACCGAGGCTCAGGCAGGTGAAGAGACCGGCCCTGGGTCATGCAGTTTGTTGGGGACAGAGCAGGGTGCTCAGCTGTCTGGGGGCCTGGGCTGGGCCTGGGGCAGGGGGAGGAGCAGTGCTGTGACCCCACAGGGAGCCCTCAGCCAGGCCCGTAGGCCAGGGAAGGGCAGAGGGGGCTTATGCAGGCCCACGTGGCCAGGACACAGAACCATGGGGGCAGCCCCAGCCCCTCCCTGTCTGTTGCAGGCCCCTGCCCCACACTTGGTGCTCTGTCGCTCTCTGTTCCTGTGTCCCGTGCCTGTCCCCTCCCTCCGTGTGTGGCCGTGTCCCTCTGTCTGTCTCTTCCTCCTCCTCCGGCTCTGTCCCAGCAGGGCCATTCAGGGCAGGATGGTCTGTGGCCCCTTCTGCTTCACCCTCTCCACTCTGTCCCCACTGCCAAGGACGCACCTTTGCTGGATTTCTTGGTTCAGCACTGTGACATCTCTGAGGTCCACAGGTCACAGAGTACTGGCCAGCATGGGGCAGGGACCCCTCCTGCCCAGGCCATTGGACAAAGCAGAGCTGCTTCAAGGGCTTGGGGCCACCAGGCCAGGAACAGGTCCTCTCCTGCCTACCCCACCTCCCCGGGAGACACAGCCCACAGCAGCGTCACATAATTAAGACATAAAAGTCCACGATTTCCGCTGCGTGTGGGCAAACACCAGCCGGGTGCTAATGCAATCCTTTCTTTTAGTGGATTCTTGAATTTAAATGATATGTAATTAAACATAATTAGCCACGGATGCCATTCGGCTAGGTACGTGTGCGGAGTGGGGTTGGCCGGATTCTCGTTACAAAGTGTCATCTTCTATGGGGAGAACTCTTGTTCCCTCTGGGGGCTGGTTTCTTTTGCCTGGACAGTAAGCGTGGCCCCAGGGCACCTGGGGTAGGTGTCCAAGGAGGGAGGTCCTGGGGGGCCATTCCCTCGGGGGCTTGGATGGTGACTCATGGGCGGTGTTTGCTGGAAGAATTTTTGTCCCGCTTTGGGCGGCAAGGAGCCCACACCTCTCACTGTTGTGGGGAGAAAAGCTGGGAATCAGATGGGAATGGGCTGCAGTACCAGAGAGGACGTCGGACCCAGGCCATGGCCTCAGCCCCCGACTCCTTGTAAGTGTGGGCTGGGTGCACACATGGCGGTGGCGAGCAGTGCTTTGGAGCTCATGTCCTCAGACCCTAGTGGGAGCTGAGAGCGGCCCGGCAGCGCTGATCCGGGGCCATGCACACAGGCCAGGCAGAGGTGAGACCAGGGAGTAGCAGCGCCGCAGGTGCAGAGGGCAAGAGGGGGCAGTGCTGCAGCACAGGAGCGAGTCTGCTGGCCCTTCCTGCAGGCACCCTCCCTAGTGCCAGGTCTGCTGGGACTCCAGGCTGTTGGGATGCCCCCTAGGGTCCTGCTTGGAGCCTTCCTGACCCTCCCCTTCCAGTGCCTGTGCTGGGCTTCCTCTCCACTCACCCTGTCCTCCCTGTACCCCACGTAGCCTACACATCAGTGTATGTCCGTCCGCCTGCCTATCTGCCCCCTCACCAGCCTGTGTGCCCAGGGGAAGCTCAAGGCCGGTCACGCTCCACCTCCCTGACCAGCCCAGCCCTAGCCCATGGTGCATTTCCTGGACAGGACTGCTGAGTTTCCAGTTTTAGCCACAACAGCACTCACACCCGCACCAACCAACCTGTCCGTGCCACAAGTATCAGTTCCTGCCCTCCTCACGGGAGCCTGTGGCACATGCTATTATGACCTCGGTCTAGAGGCAGGGACACCAAGGCACAGGGGCTTAAGGAAGTTGCCTGAGGCCATGTGGCTGGTAGGGGGTGGGGCCAGGTTTATCCTCATGGCACGGATGAGGAAACTGAGGCAGAGAGGTGTTTTGCCAGGGGGCTAATTTACTGATCCAGCCAGCCGTTCTGGTTCTGTCTCTGTCTCGCTCAGAGGGCCCCTCCCGCCCACCTGCCCACCCCGCTTGCCGTGCCCTTGGCCAGGGCCAGCAATCTGAGGTGGAGCCGCTGAGACAAGCCTCTTTCCCTCATGACGTCCGTCCTCCAAGAGGGATCTGAGTAAGCAGGGGGGCATCAGCAGCCTCGAGGGGACCTTGGACCCCTGCCCACCCTTCATTCTGTACCAGGACAGGGTGTGTCTGCACAGCCTGGAGCCAGGCGTGGCTGGCAGCCCCAGGAAGACTGGGCCAGCCCTGCCGAGCCCAGAGCAGCCGCATCTCCTGCAGCAGCGGGGCACTTGAGTACAAGCACTCGCTTCGCAAGAGCAAGAACTTGCTCCCAGGAGGGCCTGTCTAGAGACCTGGGGGACGGTGGACAGACCAACCCAGGGGTCCAGGTCTTTCCTGTAGGGGCCGAATTGTTACCACTTCAGGCTCTGCCAGCTTTCATTTGGTCCCTGTTGCATATTATTCTCTTCTTTTTACACCCCTTTAAAAATATAAAAACAGGCCGCAGGTAGGATTTGGCCTTCTGGCCTGTACAATAGCATCTGTGAGCATCACATGTGGCTTTTCTTTCTTTCTGAGACAGGGTCTCATCTGTCACCCAGGCTGGAGTGCAGCGGTGTGATCACGGCTCACCACAGCCTCCAGCTCCCAGGCTCAGGCGATCCTCCCACTTCAGCCTCCCAAGAAGCTGGGACTGCAGGCGCCCACCACTATGCCTGGCTGATTTTTGTATTTTCTTTTTTTTTGTAGAGATGGGGTTTCACCATGTTGCCCAGGCTGGTCTCCACCTCCTGGGCTCAAGCAATCCTCCTGCCTTAGCCTCCCAAAGTGCTAGGATGACAGGCGTGAGCTACCACACCTGGCCCATATGTGGCTTTTTAAATTTTTGAGGTATAACACTAGTAAAGTGCTCTAAAAGTGAAGAATAGGATGTTAGCCCCACCCAGGTAAGATCTAGAACATTCCCGGCACCCCATTCACCTTTCCGTTGGGAAGCCGCCATCCCACCCTCTGTCTCTACTCTGCCTTTGCCAGCTCTGGAGGTCTCTGTCAGTCAGTCCTGCTGTGTGTTTTCCTCGAGCCTGGCCTCGGTTGCTCTTCAGGTCAGGGACTCACCCCCATTGCCGTGGTGGGAGCTCATCCCAGTTTGAGTCATTGTGGAGTATTCCAGTGTGCGATTCTGCCACTGTCTGTTTTCCCATCCTGCCTCGGCGGGCATTTGTCCAGTGTTTGACTTTTGCTATTGCAACTAAAGCTGTGTGGAACATTCTAGAATGGGCCTTTGGTGACTGTGAGGATGCATTTCTGCTGTGTACATACTTAGGAGTGGAACTGCAGGGTTGCAAGTGGATATCCACACGCAGTTTTCCAACGTGACCCATACCATAGAAGGCCTCGTGGTGGTGCCGAGTCCATATTCCAGCACTGAGGCAGGATCGCACAGTGCCGAGTCCCTATTTCAGCACTGACAGGATCACGCACGCTTCAATGCCCCCTCCTAGATCGTGGACACCCTGTGTGCCATCACAGAATGGCCCACACAAGACGAGGCCTCTAAAGCCCCGACACTGACATGGGTTGTTCTTGCTGGGGTTGCTAATGGAGCGGGTGCAGGTGAGGGTACAGGTGAGGGCGCTGACGGAGCGGGTGCCGGTGATGGAGCGGGTGCGGGTGAGGGTGCTGACAGGGCAGGTGAGGGTGCTGATGGGGCGGGCGCGGGTGTGGGTGATGGAGCGGGCGTGGGTGAGGGCGCTGACGGGGCGGGCGCGGGTGAGGGCGCTGATGGGGCGCCGCGGGTGTGGGTGAGGGCGCTGACGGGGCGGGCGCAGGTGAGGGCGCTGCACACTCCTCCCCTTGTCTGGTCCCCCAGGCTCATACTTTGGTGTGTGCTCATTCAGGAGCAGCAGAGTGGCCACACTTGGGAGGGCCAGCCAAGTGATCCCCACTGGTACTGGCATCTGTAGGTGCCCCTGCTTGGAGCAGGTGCTGTCAACCACCCTTTGCTGGAAGGGGCAGGAATGTCCAGCAGTGGTGGAAGCTCTCGAAAGAACACGGGCTGGGAGTAGAACTCAGATCCCAGCTCTGCTCTCCCTGCTGTGTGACCTTCAGCAAGTCTCTGAACCTTTCTGAGCTGTTTCCTCACCTGTTCAAAATGGGGGTGACCATTTCTTCCTTGGAGGATGGAAGGGAGAGGCATGTGAGGCTCCTGAGTGCTGTGCGTGGAGACTGTACAGGAGGGGAAGCAGCTGTAGCCGCATACAAGCGGGTGGGCGAGAAAGTGGGGGCACTGGAGGGGCTTGGGGGACAGGGTTCTGCCCTTGGGACCTGGACAAGAGCCAAAAGGTACACCCTCCCAGTCACAGGGGAGCCCACACTGCCATCCCCTCCCAGAGACTGCCCTTGTGGCCCCCGTCCAGGTCTACAGCCTCAGCAGTCCCTGAGGCCCAGGAGGTAGCCTCCAGGCCGCTGGGCTGAGAACCCTTAAAAGAAAAAGCGCCCCAGCCATGACAGTCATTTTAGGGTAAAGAAAGCCCTTTGCAGAAACCAAAGCCTTTGGAAGGGGCAACACGGCTTTCAGATGTGAGAACCAACTTCAAGCACTTCCTCTTAGGCCAGGGTGGCAGCTTCCACAGTGGGGGCGCTGCTGCTGGGAGGCTGCGGTCTCCCTGCTTCTCAGGGAGCTTAGGCCAGGCCGTGGGGTGATCCAAGCAACACGTCCCTTGGCAGTGGTAGGTTTGCAGATGGGCTGGTCCCCACTTCCTGCCAAGCTCCAGCAGCGCCTCTGTGGGTGCAAGGCTGTGGGGAGGGGCCTTCTGGCTCACAGCCCTCCAGGCTGCCCACAGCCCCTAGGATGAGCTGCCACTTCCTCAGATGACTGTCAAGACTCTGGGATGTGGGCCGGGCAAGGTGGCTCACTACTGTAATCCCAGCATTTTGGGAGGCTGAGGCGGGCAAATCACTTGAGGTCAGGAGTTGGAGACCAGCCTGGCCAACATGGCGAAACCCCATCTCTACTAAAAAAATACAAAAGTTAGCCGGGCGTGGTGGCAGGTGCCTGTAGTCCCAGCTACTTACGAGCTGAGGCAGGAGAATCGCTTGAACCCAGGAGGCGGTGGTTGCAGTGAGCCAAGATCTCACCATTGCACTCCAGCCTGGGCAACAGAGTGACACTTGGTCTCAAAAAAAAAAAAAAAAAAAGACTCTGCGATGTGTCCACGAACCCACCTGACCCCTTCCTGCGCCTGGGGCTCTCCTCTCCCACCCATGTGTCTACCCATAGCCCCTGCCTGCCTTCAGGACTCAGCCCACAGCCCCTTCCAGAAAGTCTCCTGGCAGGGAGGGCCCGAAGGCCTCTGCACTGTCTCATGGCCTCATTCCTGTGTCCTCAGCATCCAGTGAGACCTCAGGAGATGCCTGGGGAATGGTTGAAGGCTTTGGGAGGTCCCTGCCCCCAGAATCCCAGCCAGAGAGCAGCTTATCCAGGAGCCTGGTGCCTCCTCTGTCGGGTGGGCGTGGCCTCAGAGGGCACCAACCAGAAGGCATGTGCTGTCACTGACACGGGGGCCCCCAGCATTAGGGCAGGCAGGAGCTCAGGGTCTCTACCCCCAGCTGTCCCCACAGTGCACATGTACTAGGCTCCTCCCATGGGCCACTAGGCCAGGCCAGGCGTGTGGGGTGAGCCCCTGGGGAGCCCAGAGCAGGGTACATTCATGTCCCCACCATCCAAGGTGAGATGCCTGTGCTGGAGGCCCAGAGGGAGCTGGGCTGGCTGTCACTGCACCACAGGCTGAGCAGGCTCCCAGTGGGAGACAGGTCTGGGGAGGTGTCCAGGTTGAGGGCACAGTCAGGAGGGGCCATGTGTGCCTGAGTAGGGCACAGGGAGGAGGGGGATGGCCAGTGGCCACGGGCCAGGCTGCCTGGCAGGACCTGGAGGTTTCCTCAAGCTAAGGCCAGGCCCGTGCTAGATGCTGGGAGGGTGGGTGTGGCTGCAGAGGGGTCAACGTGGGGGCACCTACTAACCTCCGGCCATCCTCTCCAGGCCCAGTGACGAGCACCATCCGGAAGTGAAGGCTGATGGGTACGTGGACAACCTCGCAGAGGCGGTGGATCTGCTGCTGCAGCACACGGACAAGTGACAGCCTCCTGGGAGAGCCCTGCTTCCTCCACCCCTGCCTCTCCTCCACCCACCCCAGTGCCCAGACCACCCAAGGCCCTGACAGCCCTGCCTTCTGCCCTCTGCCTTGCTGCATGGGCAGGCATTTGTTCCCTACCTGGGTGGCCTGCTCCCCTGCCTGGGCCCTGACTTCAGCTCACTGTAGTGAAGTCCAGGAGGGTGGGACAGACCTGTCAGGCCTCTGGGAATCTCCCAAACCCCAGAACTCACTCACCCACCATGCGCACCTGGTCCTTTAAATGCGGGAAACTCCACCTAACCGGATTCAGAGGCACTGGCCCCGCTGCCTCCTCTTCAGACTCTTTGCATTTCAGTGAAGAGCCTGGAAGAAACCCAGGGGCCTCCTATGCACAGATCTTGCAGCCCAGAACCAAGTCCGCCTCCTGCGACTGCCTAGGCACACTGCCCACCACCCCACCCCCGAAACAATGCCAGCCCGCTGCTTTTTCTATCCTCCCAGTCACCTTTGCAAAGACCAGGGGCAGCTCCCGAGGGAACTGTGAAGGCTCCCGTGTCACACAGCAAGAACTGCAGCCTCTGCGCCCAAGGCACACAGGGTACTTTCTGCAGCCATTGCTGGACAGACTTAAAGGTGTCATGCCCGGTGTGTGTAGGAGGAAAGTAACAGTTCAATAAATTCCGCCTTGACCAGCAGCCTTTGACGGGGGCTTTGACTGCTAGGAAGAAGCGTATGGGGCGGCCACCAGCAGTGTCTGGGCCACTGTCCCTGGTCCTGCCTTATGCTTGAGCCATTGAATATCAGAGGTACAAGGGACAAGGGCCCTGAAACACCTCACCTGCTCCAACCCCGTCACTTAGCAGCTGGGGAAACTGAGGCCCAGAGGGGCCAGTGAGCTGCTGTTGGCCCCATCTGGAACAAGGCAGTCCAGGGCAAACTTTGGCACTGCCTTCCCTAACGGAGCAGCCTGTGGCCTGGTAGTGGTGAGCGTTGCTTTCCCGACCAAAGGCATGGCGGCCTTCCCACAGGGACCCTGGGAGCAAATCACCCATAACTCAAGTTTCAAGTTTCAGAATCAGTCAGCTCAACAGATGACTTGATTGCTCCATTGCTCCCCAGATCAGTTCAGAAGCTACTGATAACCCCTGGGAGACTGCTTATTTTATTTATTTATTTAAGATGGAGTTTTGCTCTCGTTGCCCAGGCTGGAGTGCAGTGATCTCAGCTCACACCTCCGCCTCCCAAGTTCAAGCGATTCTCCTGCCTCAGCCTCCTGAGTAGCTGGGACTACAGGCGCCCACCACCATGCCTGGCTAACTTTTTGTATTTTTAGTAGCGACAGGGTTTCACCGTGTTGGTCAGGCTGATCTCGAACTCCCGACTTCAGGCTATCTGCCCAGTTCGGCCTCCCAAAGTGTTGGGATTACAGGCGTGAGCCACCGCGCCGGGCCTGGAGACCGCTTCTTATGAGAGAAGCCATGGGTCCCCAGAACAGGATTTCCATCATATGAAGGTGGACGAGGAAAAAGTGTGGCACCCACGCCGGGGAGGGGCAAGTGCAGCCCCCGCAAGGCCGGCCACTATTAAATCAGGATTAGGGAAAACAGTGACAGTCTTTTCAGCAAGGTGAGAGGCCACCAGCCGGGCCAGTGTCACTAGATTTGAGGGAGGCCGTTTGGCCCCTTCGCTGGAAAATACACAGATGGCTGGCTCCTTGATGGAGTCCCCTTAGGAGACAACACAGGACGTTCAGGCGGCGGCTACAGTTCAGTGGCAGCCTGGAGGGGCTGTGCGTGATGCTGGGTTTGTCTGTGGGTCTTTAGTTTTTTCTCCTTTCTTTTGTGTTTAATGGGGAAGCTTCCAGCCAACACAGCGACCCCTCTGGGGGCAGGAGTTCAAGCTGAGACCTCCTCTTTCCAGCTGCTGCCCAGGACTGGGGTGCCCAGAGGGACAGCCCCTGGAGGCGCAGACCCCTGCTTTGTTGGTGCCGGGAGCATGCCGCCCTCTGAGCCGCGGTGGGCTCAGTGAAGTGGGCGTTGTCATCCTTCCCATTGCACAGGTCTAGAGTCGGGTGCAGTGAGCTACAGTGGCTTGCTGAGGGCAAACAGTTAGTGAGGGGTGGAGCTGCGACTTGCAGGAAGGTCCAGCCCCACCTCCCAGGCCCTTTCCAGCCCCTTCCACTTCCCATTCTTGCCTGGAATCCTCCCGTGGGGGAGGCATGTGGTGGCCCCTGTGGCTGAGTTTCCGGCTGAGCTGGGGAACCGGTGTCCTCGCTCTAGAGATGAGCTCTTCCGAGGGGTGAGGTCCAGCCACGCCTGTGGTGGGGTGGTGTAATCCCTGAGCCTGTTACCCCATCTATAAAATAGGGATTCACTTCTTTACCAGGCACTTCCTGGCCCTGCGGGGCACCCTATCCCCTGGCTGGAGCTGATGAGTCGTGCTGTGATGCTTGCCTGGGGGTCGGTGCTGCTGAGAAGTAAGGAATGACGTCCTTCACCCCGGGTCCTTCTGGCAGCCTGGCCATTTCCAGCATGTGGAGGGGGCCCGGACCCTGGCAGGGACGGTGTGAAGCCACCGGCCACATGTGGGCTGGAGTTCGGGGCTGGCAATGGGCTAAGGCCCTGTGTTCAGCACATGTCATGGAACTGCCATGAAAAAAAGACTCAACACCCAGGGCCACAGCTCCGGGGCGTTCCCAGGCGTCTTTCCCCCCAAGGCCCAGAGTAAGCAGCAGTCTGGGCCCAGCCACACCTACCAGGCTCCGGAGCTGCCAGGTCAGGCAACCGTGAGGAGTAGCAGGGTAGGGGGCGGAGGGGAGGGCAGGAAGAGCAGGTCTCTCACCCATCCTTGCACCTTCCAGCTCTAGGGCCCACACAGTGCCAAGCCCTGGGCTCAATGTACCACCTATGAAAACTCAATTCAAATTGGCTTAGTCCAACAAGAGATTTGGCATTCTCACAAGACTTCAAAGTCCAGGCCTGGCTGGGTCTGGGGTCCCAGTCGCTGTCACAGGAACCCCATCTCTTCCCATCGCAGCTACTTGGCAGGTGGCAGGATGGCCCCCAGCCACCGACTTCCCCCTGCCTGCTCAGCAACCCCAGGGCCTGCAGAAAAGGCCCAGGAGATTCAGACTTGCAGAGAGACCAGAGCAGACCAGGAACGGGCGCGGTCTCCGTCCCACCCAAACCCTAACCAGAGAGAAGACGGCATGTTGTGTCAGACAGAGGCCAGAGGCCAGCGAGTGTCCATGCCCTCATCGCTGACGAGGCTGGGAACTGTGCCAAGTGAGGCAGAGGCCTCCACGTCAGATGTGAGCACCACTGGCCCAGGTGACTGCAGCTCTTCCCTCCTTCCGTTCAGCTTGAGCCCTCTGGAGGATCGGAAAGGCTGAGGCCTGACTTGGTGCCGCTGTCCCGGGTGGGCCTGTCCTGCTGGGCGGTCCCTGCCCCTCTTGGGGAGGCTGGCTGGCAGCTGGCAGGTGGAAAGACTCCTGTGTTCACCTCAGGGCAGAGGTGGGGACACAGGGCGGGATGGGCGAGGGTGGCGCACCTCTGGGGTGGGCGCTCTTGGGTCTGCCTTCCGTCCCAGAGTGCGTGTCAACAGTTCCATCTGCCCCTCTCAGAACTGTCCTGGTTTAGGTGGTAAACACACTGGGCAGCCTACATTCTACATGGTTTTTTTTTTTTAACATTATAAAAGCAGTATGTGTTATTACAGGAAATTTAACAGAAAAGTATATAAAAAGAAACCAGAAGTCACCCGGGAGTCTGAGCGCTGTGCTCTCTGGGGCCTTTCCTTCCGGCCTTCTTCCTTCCAGCCCTTTCCCTGCACACTGGACAGAGTGACTGTCCAGGGTGGCCGTGGGGTTTGCACTGATTCTCTCTCGTAAGCCCACAGGGTTATGATCGCTGCGCAGATAAGGAGACTACACGCGTGTCCCATGTCAGAAGCACCTGCGCCTGGCCTGGAGTGAGGCCTGAGGCCAGGCCCCATGTGGGGGCAGAATGGAGCTGCTACCCAGCCAGGGACCTCATCTAGGGATTGGGGACGGCAAGGGGCTGGTAAGGGCCAGAGGTTCTTCCAGGGCCACTCTATGCCCTACCCTCAGGTGGGAAACAAGGGTGGGGGCACTGCGCTTGGTAGAAGCCCCCGGCTGGCCTCTGGCCTGCCAGTCATCC
The DNA here is from genome assembly GCF_001698545.2 of Rhinopithecus bieti. Classification (NCBI taxonomy): domain Eukaryota; kingdom Metazoa; phylum Chordata; class Mammalia; order Primates; family Cercopithecidae; genus Rhinopithecus; species Rhinopithecus bieti. Next base: position 5,192,214 of record NW_016819184.1, on the reverse strand, counting down.
ATCAGATATGGAGGCAGGGGTGAGGTGTGCTGGGGAAGTCAATGCGTCCAGCCTCGCACCAGTGAGTCCCTGGGCCTTGGGTAAGGCAGGGCCGCAGGGATGGCAGTGAGGACGAGGGCCTCACCTCCCAGCAGCAGCCCTGCTTCACCTGTTTCTTGAGTTCAGTGTTCATAGACTTAAAAAAAAAAAAATCTTGCTAAAAGGAAAAACAAACCAAAAGAGAAGTGGGGGCTGCAGAGCCTCATTCCCAGAGGGCTGCTCTGGCCCTAACAAGTGTTCTAGGCCAGACTTCCATGGGCAGGTCATGTGGGCAAGTGCTGGGCTATGGAAATCAAGCAAACCTCTCCACACCTGTCCTCCAGGCCACAAACACCCCCATCTCCTGAGTCCGGGTAAGCAGAGGACCACGCACGGAGACGGTGGCCCACGGTGGGCTGGGCTCCGTGCTCCTGGGGCCCCGCAACTCACGCAGCGGAAGTCTGCAATGTGCTGCCTGCAGCGGGGGCAGAAGCCTGGAGCTGGTGAACCTGTCTGTGCCACCTCAGCTACCCTGGTGGGCGGGTGGTGGGGGCCATCCCAGGCCCCTCAGGGCTCCAGGCCAGGCTGGGCCCCTCTCCGCACACTGCCGTACGGCCTTACCTCCCAGCGCTGTCGAAGGCTGAGCTCATGTACTCAGAAGGGCAGACTCCTCCATGGCTTCTAACCCAAGTGACACAAGGAGTGTCTCCCCGCTGCTGTCCTGGGGCTCCTGGCCAGAGCCAGGAGAGCCCAGCCCTAGAAGGGCTCCCCATGACGCAGCTGTGACCACAGGCAGGCCTTCTCCCATCCTCCAGCCTCTCCATAGCTCTGTGATGTCTGCTGGCCCCATTTTATCAATTCAGACCCCGAAGCTTGGAGGGGACAGAAGGGTCCAATCTATGTCCCTCTCAGCCCAGAGCTAATGCTCCTGTGAGCAGGAGGGACCTGCCGGTTCGCCACACCCCACAGAAACCACACAGCTGACACTAGGCACTTGGGTATTGAACCAGGAAGCTTTATTTACACAGTAAAAGTAACAAGCAAATTCCTGAGAGACTAGAGCGGCTGGAGTGCAAGCCACGGCCTGTGCGGGGAGGCCAGGCTGCAGGGGCAGGCAGACCCTGGGCCCCGGGTCTACGCTTTCTGGTCGCCACACTTCCTGAAGCTCTGCAACACCCACAACGTCCAGCTCAGGGAAGCTCGTGCAACCCCAGAAACAGCCTATGTGCTATCTGTCACCCAAGCCCCCAGGACAGCTTCCCCACGCACTGAAAACACAAATCATTTGCCAAAAAGACTACGCTAGGTCAGACTATCCTATCTAGGCTACAAGATCTCCACTTCGGTCTGCCATTAAAAAAACAAAACAAAACCAAACCTTTCTCTTTTCTCTTTAAAGAGGCATGACAGAGGGGTTTGACCAACAGCGTGGACATGGCAAGGTGCGGCATCATTGCCAGTGTGGGGCCAGGGTGCCTGATCCCAGTGCGCGGCCAGCCTGCTGCATCCCTGCCGGCTGACGTCTGGAATGACCATCATTCAAGTGACCAGCCCCCAATAGCCACAGACAGCACGTCAGTGGAAACGGGAGTGCAGCAGGCATGGCACCAAGGCCGAGCCCGCAGCAGGGGCCCAGGGGTTCCGCAGCTAGGGGAGCTTGCTCAGACCGGCAGCACACCCAGTGCATGGCCACTCACGCCCCTGCACCAGGAGACCCATTTCGAAGTTGGGGTTTGTTTTCTTTTTAATGTGGACTTCCCCTTCATTTAAATTTTCTTTCAGTGTACAAATTCACAAAACTGGCTACAAAAATTTGGTTGAAAAGTAAGGCTTTCTGAGAATGAAAATCTGTACGTCTGATCAGAACAAGCTCCCCGTGGGCCTAGATGCACGTCTGTCCGTGCAACTCTGGCCTCCACCGTGAGTAAGGCAAGAGGGTGTGGCAACGAAAATGGCGAGGCTGTGGTCCCGGCCCCCAGGCCCCACAGGTGGACAGCAGCCCCTGGCAGTTTGGTGGCTTTGAAATGAGTGGGGTGCACGTGGCGCTAAGCCCCTCCTCCCACTCCTCTTTCCTGCCCACGAGCAGGCAGATGGCCTGGCACGGCTTGCTCCTGGCTCTGCCCTTCCTCGGTCTCCCCTCAGAGGCAGGGTTCACGGGCAAGGCTGTGACAAAAGCGAGGCTCCTGCCGCTGCCCCCAGCTGGGGCCCTCATGCTGGTGGGGGTGAGCTGTCTGCCTGCTGCCCTTGGTTACACCAACGTGGGGGGCACCTCCTGGGCAAGCCTCCCTCTCGGAGGACTGAGATCAGAAGTCCTGGGGCCAGCAGGGTGGAGGGCAGGAACAGGCCGCTCCAGGCTGTGTGGCGGCTTGGATGATGGGGTGGCACCTTAGTCAAGAGACAAACACGAAACCAGCTGGAGGCCATTTCTTTCTCTTAGCAGAAGGGACAGCCACCATTTTCTCCCCTGACTGCTGCGTGGTGGGCTTGGGCTAGAAGCGGCGGTGGGCACAGGACAGGCAGGTGGCGTCTGAGGAGGCTGGGCCATTTCTGCCTAAGCGCCCTGGGGCTGGGCTTGCTAGTCAATGGGACCAGCTTGCAGGGAGGTGGGGAGGTGGCTGTGACTCGGCCAGCTCCACAGCTTGTCCCTCCCTGCCACCAGGCCTGAGTGGGGAGGTGGCAGGCAGGGTTTGAGGGCAGGTCACCCACACCCCAGTCCCACGACACATACCTGTCACCATGTGCCTCCCACCTCTACCCTAAGCAAAGGCAGCTGGGGGCTGCTGCACGCCTCAGCCTCGGCTGGCACTGCCCGCCTCCCTCACTGCCTCTGCCTTCCACAGGAAGGCCTGCTTTAGAGGCTGTGTGCCCTCGGTGGCCACACCGGGTGTGTGGTGCCAGGACCTCCAGTGCCCGGTGATACTCTGGGGGTGAGGCATGGCCATGTGCTCTCCACATTCACCCAGCAACTGCCCCGGTCTCCTCCACATTTGCTCTAAGAAGACATGGTCTCCATGACCCCCAGGCAGGGACAGGCCAAGATGTCTCTGCTCAGAGCCACCAGCTCTTGGGTTTGGCTGTCCAGGATCACAAGTAGATGTGCCTCTGGCAGGAGCTACAGCGACCAGAGGCGAGCTGGTTCCCCCGCTCTGGGACCTGCCCAGTGCCCGGCATACCCCCATGTGCCACCCACCCTGAGATGGCACCACCATCTCTCAGGGCCGTGGAGCTGGGGGCTTTCTGCCAGCTTCTTATAGCTGATTTGTAAGAAGCGCCACCCACATATTGGGAACTTGAACCACGACCCTTTTGATGTAGTAAAAAAAAGGTTTAAACAAGGTTTCCCAAAAAGCAGCTTTCTTGAGGAGAAAGGTGAGAAGCATCTGGACTCGACCTGCAGAAGCGAGGCGTTCACTCGTCCACGGAAGACGAGCAAAAGCAAAATGACTACAAAAGTGCTTTTAACGCATGTCAGCTAACGCAAGGGAGCACACCAGTTATTTTTAGCCTTATGGGAAAATGAGCCACTTACTCCTAAGCCAGCCCAATTGCTATTGTCTGCAGAAGACGCCAAATTCGCTAAAAGCCAGATTCCCATAGAGCAGAGCCCATGTGGTGGTGTCTGCAAGGTTGCGGGAGAGCAGCTACAAACCTGGAGAGGACAGCAAACCTTCAGGAGCCAGGCTCCTTGGATGCCCCAGGGTGAGGAGCCAGGGCGGGGCAGGGGCGGGGAGTATCAGTCCAGCTTTGTGCCTGTGGCTGGGCCTACAACAGAGATGCAGCCCTCAGGACTGGGCTCCCCCTAAGCTGACAAGGGCGGGGGTTTGTCTTGAGGTGGGTGGTGTGCCCCGGTTACAGCCAGCAGTCCTCAAGGACAAATGGGAGGTGCGTGGAATCTTGCAGGGGCCCCTGCAGATTGGTCAGCGGACGCCCTTCACCCCTGAATGGGCACAGGGCCTGCAGCTGTCCACCTGCCCACAGCTCCTGTCTCCCAAGGCCATTTTCAAGAGGCTGCCCTGGTATCGTGCCATCCCTACACTCACTAGAACCAACCACACTTATCACTCAGTGACCAGTCAACCACAGAGAAGGGCTGCCATCTGCTAACCCTGCCCTAACGGTGGCAGAGCCATGGGGTCAGGCTCTCCATGCTGCAGGAGAGGCAAGAGAGTCCGTTCAGAAAACAGACCCACCAAATTTCTACCCAACATGGAAGGCCCTAACATGCACCCCTCCAAACTGTTCCTTGGGCCCGAGACTCTGGACATGGGCTTACCCTCTGAGGGGCCAGTCCAGCACCGCAGGGATTCTGTCTCTCACATTGGAATTAAGGCCAAATGGTTCTGGTGTTACAGAAGGAGGCATCTCCCGAACCTTCCCAATCCTAAAGCAGGGAGACCTGGGAGAGAAGGCACGGAGTAAAACTGAGTGAAAGAAGCTGCGGGACCGGCTCCCCAAAAGTGAACCTGAGCGAGGCCAAGAAGGGCCCTGACACAGCAGATGGCCCCTGGCCCCCACCCCAGGCCCTCCCTGACAGCCCCCACCAGGGGGATACAGAGCGGTGCCCAGCTCTGCCGGGGACGACAGAGACTGCCCAACATCCCACGGGGAAAGAGGCAGAAAAGACGCAAACTCCAAAGCTGTCCTCTGGGCTGCAGTAGTTCTGTGGACCTGGTGGCTGCCACGCTCAGGGAGCCGGTGAGAGGCTGACACACCCACTGTGTGACGCAGCCAGGCCAGGCTCTCCCCAAGGCAGCGGGTGGGTTCCCTCTCTGGGACCTGACACCCCACTCAGGAAACTTTCATCAGGCCCACGAGTTGGGCTCCCCTTCCAGGGCCCACCTAGTGCCCAAAGGGAGGGCTGTCGATGCCAGCGCACCCCAGCCCTGCCTGGGCCCACACGTCCCCTCAGTTCTTCTCTATCTGCTCGATGTCCAACTCGCCATCCAGGGAGCAGAGGCTGTTCCCGGGGGCCCCGCGGTTCCGCCAGGCTGCGGCCGGCTCTGCTCTCCTGCCGCAATCCTCATCCAGGGCACAGCCGTCTGACTCCTCACAGGACAGGTCCTCCCGGCAGGCGAGGTGGTCGTCGAAGGAAGAGGGAAGAGGCTCAGGGACCGGGGTCCCAGCGGGGGTCCTGCCCCCTGGGCCAGAGGCTGAGAGCAGGGCGGTCCAGGCCCTGGTGTTGCTGACGTGGCGGGCGAAGGGGCTCTGGGGACCGCAGTCCTCTGTCCCTGCGCTCAGGCAGCTGAGGCTGCTGAAGGTCTGACAGTTCTGTGGAGGGGCAGACACACAGGTTACTAAGGGTTACTCCCCTCCCAGAGCCCCAGGACTGCACACCCCACAAAGCGACTGGACCACCAGGCTGTGGCAAGACCAATCAAGTCCCGGGTTCCTCCCATCCAGGCAAGGACAGGGGCCATGAGCAACGCACTCATGAAGATGCACCTCTAGCCAATGAGCGCTCTGTGCTCATAAAGACACGCTCAATTCCATTATTCACCTACTAACTCAGCAAAGCACACAAATTTGATGCAGGCCCAGTTCTGGGGAGCTGCAGTGAAACAGAAATGCTCCTAACACTTTGTCCACAGCCTTTCTGAAGCGCAACCTGGGAAAAATGTATCCAATTCCTTGATCAGGTAATTTCACTACTCGGATTTTTCTGTTAAGAAAACATTCTAAGATGTGTGTAAAACTTCGGCAACATACTGTTAAACAGAAAAGAAGACAGCAACCCAAACGCCCTATAATGGTGGTGAAATCAATGATGTTTTTCAGGCAGGACCTCTATGCAAACATAACTGACGCACCGTGATGCTCCCCTTGAGAAGAGATCTGACTCGGAGGAAACGCCAGGCTGTACTGCCAGACAGGGTGACACGATGCCCCCTCTACCCTACTCTCCACAACCAGAGTGGGAGACAGGCTAGAAGGGGCCGAGCTGAAGTCCTGAGCCTTGTGCGTAATAAGAGTCATGCAGGAAGCTGGGGAAACATGAGTGCTTGGCCTCACCTGGAGACGCCGAGCCTCTAGAAAGGAGTGGTCCCATGCCCTCCACAGGTGCTGGGGCCTGGGGGGTCTGAGCTGCTGAGGAGAGGCCAAGCTCCAGGTTCTAGTGCTCACCAGCTCCCTGCCTGCCTTGCTGGGCCCTTTGAGGCCCCAGAGAGAGAGTAGGCTGCACAAAAGCTTCTCCGCCCACCAAGTGCTCCCTCTGTGTGGGGCCTGGCCTGGGGCAGGAGGCAGCCTGGGGCCTTCTCCAGTGGCAGGTATAGCTTGAACAGGATGGATTTCAAGGGTACGCAAGCCGGTTCTGCTTGGCGTCAGCTGCCAGCGATGGGGGCAGGGCTGACACTATGCACAAGTGTGTGCAGTTCAACACCTGCTCCCAGGACAGAGCACAAAATCCAGCCTTCTCCTCAGAATGATGCACACTCCACAGTCCAGCCACAGACAGGACGGAAGCTGGGACAGTGAGGGGCACTCCCGGCCCAGTCCTGGATATCCCTAACAGGACTGCAGCAATGAGGTCACATACCAGAGGGGAGCGAGGGAAGAACTGCGCACAGAGGGCGGGGGGAATTCCAGTCTTTGGTCTCTTCCCGGCAGACAGGTGGGGACTGGGGGAGCAAAGCAGGGCCTTGGAGCACCCGCCGCCTCTCTCACCGCACGCCTGCCGACGCCAAGACCACAGACCTGTCCCGAGGGCCTGATCCTTTCAAAGGCTGCAGTGTTTGTGTGTCTCTTTGAAATACAGGTGACCACCGGCTGTCACAGCCAACAAGCTGTTGAACCAGCCTCAGTGAACGGGAAATAAAAGGTGCTCTCTCTGGAGGAAGGTATATGTGCCTGCCATGGGCACGCTCATTGTTCCTGAACACTCCATGGAGGAAGTCGTTCTGATGGGTTTGCTTTTCTGAAATCTTTTGATTAGCTGAGAAAGGTGAAGGCTGAGGTGCTGTGGGGAGCTCTGCACGGGGACTCAGGAGAGGGGCAGGGGCACCCATTAGACTGGAGACACTGGCCCAGGCCACTGAGGGAGCCCCGTCCCTGCAGCTGGCCCCCTACGGAGCCACAGGTCCACCCTCTGGGCCATGGTGGGATTCGACGCAGCCCAGTGGTGTGCACACAGCACACTCCCCCCACCATAACGGAGGGCTGGAGATGGCAACCCCTGCACAACAGCCCCAGGATCCTCGCCTGCCCCTGGTCAGGCCTTGGCGATGGACTAGCACCCAGGATCCTTGCCTGCCCCCGTCAGGCCTGGACGATGGACCAGCACCCAGGATCCTCGCCTGCCCCCCGTCAGGCCTGGACGACGGACCAGCACCCAGGATCCTCGCCTGCCCCCAGTCAGGCCTGGACGATGGACCAGCACCCAGGATCCTCGCCTGCCCCCGATAAGCCTGGACGACGGACCAGCACCCAGGATCCTCGCCTGCCCCCGGCCAGGCCTGGGCGATGGACCAGCAGCTCCCAAGGCAAACCTGCCGCTTGTAAGGTGGAGGCCCCAGTGCTTTCGGGGGGGGGGGGAGGGGGGTCTCTGAGGCTCCTCCTGCTTCTCAGCCACCCTCTTGACTGGCCTAGACCTGAGCCAGGACAGAAGGAGAACTGAGTAGGGGGCACAAAACAGGGGCAAGAAGGCCCAGCCTGGGTGACCTCAGCCATGTGTCGCGGGTTCTGCTGAGCCAGGCTGCCCCAACAGAGGAGGCCTAGGATGAGACCAGGATTCGTCAGAGCCTGAGGTCCCCAGGGAGCCAGACCCACCCTCTCCCGACCCCGGCTGAGCAGCCTGTTTCCTGGCCTGTATAGAAGCCGTGGTACGTTAAGAATAAATAATCATGTCCAGTCAAGGCTACAGCAGCCTGGATGATGTGCTGTGAACAGGTTCTAGGTGGGTGATGGGTACTGAGGCTGACTGCCTTGGGTGTCAGCCACATCTGTTGAGACCAGTGTGCTTGACACCCAAACGCGTGCCTGCGTTTTCTGCGAGCTGTCATGTGAAGGGCCTGGGACGTGGTCTGCTGCGAGTGTTTTCTGTGGCCTCTCACGTGAACAGAGCAGGAGCGCAGCCTGCGCACTCGGACAGAAGCCGCACAGCGCTTGTCTGTGCTCACCTTCTCAGTCCTGCTCGGAGCTTCCCACTGACCTCCTCTGGCATAAGGTGCAAGTGGCAGGGGTGTCTAACGTATGGCCACCATGACTGTGTGGGTCTGGGCACTAATCGGGTGCTACGGTCTAAGTTTGTGCCCCCCTGCCCCCCCCCACCCATTCCTATGTTGAAATCTAAGCCTCTGTGCAAAAGTATAAAGAGGTGGGGCCTCTGGGAGGTGATGAGGTCATGTAGGGACCTTCACAGATGAGATGAGGGCTCATAACAGAGGGAGTGCAGGTGCCTCTCTCGCCAGGTAAGGATGTGAGAAAGTGCCAACTATGAAGAGCAGGCCCTCACAAGACCCCAAGCCTGCTGGCACCTGGATCTTGGACTTCTCAGCTTCTAACTAAGAGAAATACATTTCTGTGGTTTGTGAGTTCCCCAGTCTAAGGCATCTTTGTCACAGCAGCCCAAACAAAGTAAGACATGTTATGCGTTAGCCACAGCCAGGCGCGGGTGCTGGGGACCCATTAGCTGGACCCGTCACAGACGTGTGGCTTTTGCCTCACTGTGCCCTGGAAAGGGCTGAAGTTAGACAGGCAACACGGAGGCAGACACCGTCCGCATGGGCATCACGGTGCCAGGCGACTCTTCCACCTCTGGGCGGCGGCCGGCCTGCCTGCAGAGTCAGGGTGTTCAGGGCTCTCTAGACCCATTGGGCCCTTTCTGCTGTGATGCAGGGGGAGTCTACAAGGAAGGGCTGGTGAACCTCATCACAAGCAAACCCCAGAAAGCCACTCAGCCCCCAATATTCTTCAAATATACCGGCTCCTTGGCCACAAAGGCAGCGAAACCTTGAGAACTCTGTTGACTCAAAACAGCCATTTCAGCTACAGTGAGAGAAAGCCAAGAACCACCCACTGCTTGCCCCAGCTGGTGGCGAGCCCCGCCTGTCAGGACGGACTGTGGCTGCCACAATGGTGCGGTGTCAGGACGGACTGTGGCTGCCACAATGGTGCGGTGTGTGTTCTGTCCATGGCGAGCCCCACCTGTCAGGACGGAATGTGACTGCCACAATGGTGCCGGTGTGTCGCTCTGTCATCGGCGAGCCCCAAACCTGTCCATGGACCGGACATGTGGACTGCACACATCGGCTGGCGTGTCAGCGGGAACGGAATGTGACTGCCACAATGGTGCGGTGTCAGGACGGACTGTGGCTGCCACAATGGTGCGGTGTGTGTTCTGTCCATGGCGAGCCCCACCTGTCAGGACGGAATGTGACTGCCACAATGGTGCGGTGTCAGGACGGAATGTGACTGCCACAATGGTGCGGTGTGTGTTCTGCCCAGAGCCCCATCCCTCGTGAACAACTCCCATGCAGACACCCAAGGTGTCTGTGCCCTGTGCCCTCCATGCCCCGGGGGCAAGGTCCCGCCCAGCATCTCCTAGCAGCTCCAGCTACCCCATGGAAGAACACTGCATAGGCAAGTTGGAAGCCTGGAGGCCTGCGTGCCCTCAAAAATGTCTGCAAAAAGCTGCAAAATGGCTAAGTTCAAAGTGCCGTATGAACACATTATTCCAAGGTGAAACTGCTGCTCCAGGACCAACTGTCCCCCAGCCCCCTGACTCCTGCTCTCTTGACATCCAGCCCCAGCCCTGGGCTGGGCCACCTACTCTGGCACAGGCCGGCCCAGGTAAAAAAGCTCAGTGGAAACTGTCCACATGGCCTCAGGCTAGTGGCCAGGGACATGGATGAAGACCTACTCCTAGAGTCTGCAAAAGGCAGACCACAGCAGCCTGCCAGAGAGGCAACTTTGGGATGGAGGCCCTGCCTTTTCCATCAGACCCCCTAGACCTCAGCTCTAGCCACGACAGAGGCCCTGGCCGTTCCTTGGCCATTCCCACCGGCCCCAGCCGAGGTTTCCTGCTCAGCCCGCCCCAGCCGGCCTCCCCGGGGCTTCCCAGCCAGGAGCAATGACCCTTCTTCTGCAGGGCTCTTCTGTGCAGATATTTATTCCTATACTTTCTCCTGAGTGGGAGGTCCCTGGCTGGGCACGGGGACACAGACGAAGGTGGCCTGGTCCTTGCCTTCTAGGTACAAGCTGAAATCCAGTTCCACCTCAGCAAACTCACTGACTCAACATATCAGCTCTGTACTGCTGCCAGGCAGACCGCCACTCACTCTGCCCAGCCTCAGCCCAACAAGTTCATTCCCTCTGCCAGGTGCTGCTGTTCCTGGGCCAGGAGGGTGAACATGTAGTAGAGACTCCAGAAACATCTCCTGAGCTGAACTAAACCACATGTTTTATCAGTAGTGACCGAGAACCCACTCTGGGTTGCGAAGGGCAAGGTCTGGGGAGTGGAGGGGGAAACAGCCCCAGGATTTCTCTAGGGACTGCTGCCTGGGGCCTGGGAGTCCCTAGAACTCATGAACTACACCCCCACATGCAGGAGTGGGCATCCGGTGACAAAGACAAAGCTGGCTGGTCAGGTGATGTGTCTGGGAGCAGACAGTGACCACTCCCCTTTGTCCTGGCTGCCTCCTCCAAAGGAGGCCTGGGCATTCTCACCCCTGGGCCCTGGCTCTCCCCAGAACCTGGAGGGTTCCAGAGAGGAGAGTGGGGAACTAGATTCTGCAGTTGGAGGCACTGAGTTCCTCCACTGACCAAGTGGCCTCACTTCCCGTTTCCTCTCCTGGGAAGCAGAACTGCTGTCTCTGGCCAGGCAAGGGCCACTGCAAGGATCCTAAGAGGAAAGCCAGGCTGCTGGTGTCCCGCCTGGAGTCCCAAACCCACGGCAGTGCCCACTCTCCACTGCTGTGAGTGTTGGCTCTGCCAGTTCATGGCTGCCCCTTCCGGGGCTATTCTGGGCTGGGAGACCTAGGATAGGAAGGAGGTTACCCTTTCCCTTTAGGGTCACCTCCAGCCAATGACCGACAGGTGCAGGGACAGGAGCTGCCCCTCGCCTTGGGCAGGATCAAGTCCCACGTGCTGGTCACACTTCGCAGCTCCCGAAGCCCCAGGCTGAGAAGCGACTTCAGCTGAGCCCACCTCTTTGCTGGGCCTCTGTTGGTCCAGGGGCTTCCCTCGCCTCCCTGAAGGTTCCTGCTGGGAGCATCCCTCTCGGTGTCACTGGCACAAGAATCCCCGGCTCAGGCCCTGCTTCTAGGGACCCAGTCTAAAGCCACAGGTAAAAGCACCCTGGGTGTTAATGTAGTTAGAGGTTATGCACCTGCTTCTTAGTACTACTGTTCTTTCTGGAACAGGAATGTCAAGCCATGGTCAGAGACTGGCCACAGGGCCCTGTGGGGAGTCCAGTTCCTGGCCCCAGTCCGCCTGACACGTGCTGGGGAGCGGCGGTCGCTGGGGACACCTCTCCTGGGTTAGTCGGTGTCTTAAGTGTAGTGCCCACGTGAGGCCTCCTTTGGGCCCCTGCCTGCGCCAAGCCCGTCTCCCGGAGGCGCTCGAGTGCCTCTCTTTCGGGCGAATGATGACCACTTCCCTCCTGTGCCACTGCTCCTCACGGCGGGCCCAGCTGTGTTTCCTCCTTCCCTTGCTCTCTCCCTCTTTTTAGTCCAGTTTTATGGCGCTCTGTGTTAGAGGTCTTCATGGAGCTACCTCAAGTCCCTCTAAGAAAGGGCCATCAACAAGCCCAACTCCCAAGTCAGGAGCAGAGCCTGGCCTGGCAGCTGCCCTGCTAAAAGCTGCAAGGGCCCCAGGCTCCGGCTGAGCGGACGCATTTCCTCCCCAAACAGATGCTTGCATGAGAACAGAATTCTCCAAGTATCAAGAAAACACCAGGCTATGAGAACGGATGGCCAACAGCCTGGAAATTTTCTGAGTCCCATTTGTGCTGGAAGCTGGCACAGAAACAACCGAGACGGCAAGGCATGTGGTTTCCTAGGCTTTTTAAAAAACTATTTCAGAAAAGAAAAAAAGGCACAAGCATATTTTTGGCCCATCTTTAAGCCATCTTTGGTAAATCTGGATTTTGCATGAAGGCTGTACTCTTTCTCACAGGAAGCTGCTGCCCTGCCCCTGGGGCCAGAGGGGTCAGGTGGTGGCAGCTTCTTTTCCTCAGAGGTTGCAGGTTCTAGAGATGCCTCGAAGGTCGTGGGCATGGCCCACCTTTCCCTAGGGGCTGACTGCCCATGCTCTGCAGGGCCCTTCCCCCGGGCATCTGGTCTTCTCCTGCTTCACAGCCACCTCCTGTGTAGGCCACGCCAGCTGCTCGCCCAGGACCGTGTTGGTGCCCAGCCTTAAAAAGGGATAGCATCAGCCAGGTGGGGTGGGTCACACCTGTAATCCCACAACTTTGGGAGGCCAAGGCAGGTGGATTGCTTGAGCCCAGGAGTTTGAGATCAGCCTGGGTAACATGGCAAAACCCCATCTCTACCAAAAAAAACTAAAAATTAGCCTGACATAGTGGTGCATGCCTGTGGTCCCCGCTACTCAGGAGGCTGAGGTGGGAGGATCACTTAAGCCCAGGTGGCAGAGGTCACAGTGAGATGAGATCGCACCACTGCACTCTAGCCTGGGCGACAGAGCAAGACCCTGTCTCTCCAAAAAAAACAAAAGCGGGGGACGGCATCATGCCCAGCCCATTTCTGTGAAATGCTTACCGCCTTTGGACCCCAAAAGAGGCAGCCCTTCTGAGTCTGGACTGCCCTCAGGAATCAGGGCAACACCGGCAGCAAAACTCAGATGGGGAAGCCAGGTTGCCAGGGCCTGAAAATAGGGAAATCAAGTTGCCAGGAGCGGGAAGGTCCTCCAGGGTCCTTGGAGCTCCACTGATTCGGCAATGGATTCTCAAGGCTCTCCCCAGACCACAGGTTCTATAAGCAAATGGCCCAATGGGGGTGGTAAATATCTACGGGGTGAAAGGCTGGCCCTGGTCAGTTACTAGGGAAGTGCCCGCCTTCCTATGACAGTTTCCTCAGCTCATTTCTGCAGAGGCCAACAAATGTGTACTGAGCGCCTGCCACATGTCAGACAGATTGTGGTCACCCCATTGCAGAAGCCAGTACATCAGGGGACAGACTTTGGAGGCACTGTCTCAGGTTGGTCAGGTTCACAGGGCAGGCACCATTTTTCCTTTTCTGTGGACAAGGTATCTTGCCCCTCATCTGACATCCCCTCCAGGTCTGGGAGGCCCAGGTGGTGCCAGAGCCAGGTGTGCTGTGTGGCAGCCAGTCCAGGCCACCCTGAGTCACTTCAGGAAGGGTAGCACCAGCTTGGGGCTCTCTCCATGGTCTCCACACCCCCAGCCATCCCTGGGCCTTGCTGTCCCTGCTCTGGTGGCTCTCTTGGGGCCCCCATGCTGGGCATCCTGGGGGCACCCCTCCCACTGGATTCTTTATGCAGTGTGGCCTTGCCTCTGGTAACTTGAGGCCTAGGGCCCAGCTGGGGACAAGGACTATAAGGCAAACGACCTAAGGCCTCCAGAGGCTGAAGGAATCGGGGAAGGAGGAATTAATCTTCGGGACAGCCCATCCCCAGCCCAGACACCTAAAAACCCGGGCCTCTGCAGACAGACCTAGGGCCAGCAGGCCTAGCCTACTATCTCCCCTGCCAGACCCAAGGAAGGCAAGCACGGGCTCCAGCAGGTCCCCTGTGAACTCCACTCATCCCGTGGGCTGTCAGCAACAGAGGGTTCCTCATAATGGAGCCCTGGAAAGTCACTCCGTTGGTCTAGGGAGTTGTAAAGTTTACCAGAGTGGTGCTCATCGGGCCAAACCCGCCAAGCAGGCCAGAGCCTGGCCACCACTCTCGAATGGCCTTCACCAAGGCCCCTCTTCCTCAGGCTCTGCTGCTGCCTGGGCCCCTCCGCCCTTGCTGTTCCCACTCATGCTCTGGCTCCTTCTACAGCAAACCTGTTTCAGCCACATAAACCCCCTCTACACCAGCCCTGGGTCAGCACCATCCTGACGGCCCCGCCCTGTCTCCCTCTTCACTGGCAGATACCTTCTCTCCCACCGAAACCCACCTCTGCAGCAGCCAATCCGGAAGCAGGCCCAAGCTCCTGTGTGTACCCCGTTTCCTGCCAAGTGTGCAGGGAACCCTGACCCCACATGCCACGGCCTGGTTCACAGTGGGTGCGTCGTGCAGCCTGGGGGCAGAGGGTAGGTGGGAAGGAAGGGTCCATCCCGGTCGGCCCTCCCGGCTAGGCCTCTGTTTGCACAGCCCTGGGGTCCTGCGGCCTACACCCCAGGGTGCTGTGGGTAGGAACAGGCCTTGGAGGCCCAGAGCCACGCGTGTCCTCTAAATGGTGGCCAACCCAGTGGCTTCTCTGAGGGCACCCCACAGGCCACACGGTGGCGACGTTGTTTCTGCACCAGGTCCCAGATGGCAGATGGCCTGCCCGAACACAGAAGGTGTGGGAGCTGACGCCAAAGGGCCTCCCGGCGCTCTCACAATTGAAAAACAAACATTTTGTTTCTGTGGTGTACATTCCAGCCAGCACACACTCAGGACAGGACTTGTGAAACCACCTCGCTCGCAGCTTGGCGTGAAGAGAATTCTTTGCCTAACAAAAGTCGAGGAACCTTTCCAAAGCACACAGGGTCCTGGCAGGGGCCGAGGCCAGCACACTGCCTGCGCCCACAGACCTTCAACAGAGCCGACCAGCAGGGCGCACAGTGTCGGGGGTGGCTTCTGAGCAGGACTAGCGATGCGGAAGGTTATGTCCAGGGCTCTCAGAGGGGCTGCTGGGCACTCGTTCACATTCAGCTGCCTGGGGCCACATCGGGGTGCTGAAGACAGGACTGCAGGGCACGGGGGCCTCTGGGCCCCACCCCAGCAGCTCACAGCTCTGTTCCAGATATCGCCTTCCATGGAGGGCACACTGGAGAAAGGGGATCCTTCTTGGAGAAGTGAGCAAATCACCAACCGGTTTAGCCACTCTTGCAGATGAGCAGACAGAGGCTGAACGAGGAGAAGGGATGTGCCCCGGACTGCACAGCTGTGTGACGTGCAATCGGACCTCATCACTCCTGGGCTGTGCTCAGGAAAGTATGCGGTCCTCCGGCAGGACGGTGGGGTAGCACAGGCTGGACAGGCCTGGGCTGGAATCCCAGCTCGGGTGTGCCCCGAGGGACCTTGGCAAATCATTAAACTTCTGTGCCTCAGTTTCTCATGTGTACGAGGCTAATAAGAGCCTCAAAGCCTCAGAAGTGTTTGGAGGGATAAATAGAGACCACCAAGGAGGCCACGGAGAGTGCGATCCCCCCTTCCCACACTCCACCCCCCAACTGTGCCTGTGGACACAGCGAAGCCACAGCAAAGGGGGTCTGGGAGCTCTGCTTATATCCAACTGCTCTTGCTAAAAAAAAAACCTGCTTTCAAGAGCAAGAAGACACGCCAGCAACACAAAAGATAAAATACCTAGGAATGAACTTACAAGAACCGGCAAAACTGATAGAAAACAAAAAAATACTTTAAAGAACAGAAAAGTAAGAAAGTAAGACTGAACAAACAGAAATAAATCTTGTGTCAGGGATAGTTAGACTCAACCTCAAGTAGGTGTAAAATCTCCCTAAATTAATTCATAAGTCTAGTATGATCCCAATCCAAAATATCAACAGCACTCCCAATCACCATGGTCTTAGGACAATCTAATTTTCAAGTTTTTAATGAAAAAATAAACAAGTGAGATTAGTCAGGAAACTCTGTAAAGAACAGTGGGGAAGCTAACCCTCCTAGACTAGTCTGTATCATATAATATGCCAAAACACATTGCTAAGCCTCCAAAACTACAACAGCATATTAGTATGAACATACATGCATACCTACAGAGACCAATGAAACAAAATGTTCTGAAACAGACCCAGTTTAGTATATGATAAAGGTAGAATCTCAAAGCAGAGAAGAAAAGATGGCATTCTCAACAGATGGTACCGAAACAGACGGGCAGCTACATTAAAGAAAAGGTTGGCTCCATATTCACACCACATACAAGATAAACTCAACATAGACCAAAGAGTGTAATATAACCCATAAAAGTACTAGAAGAAAACAGGAGACTTCCTTTATCATCTTGAGAGGAAAAAAAGGCCTTTCCAAAACTCAAAATCCAGAGCCATAAAATAAATAAGTAATAAATTTGACATGTAAAAAAATTTACATGTCAAAAAACGCCAAAAGCACTGGTAGGAATGTAAGATGGTGCAGTCACTGTGGAGAACAGTTTGGCAGCTTCTCAAAATGTTCAACAGAGTTACCATCAGACCCAGCAATTCCATATCTAAGAAATGAAAACATATGTCTACGCAGAAACTTGTACGCAAACATTTACAACAGCGTTATTCGTAATATCCAAAAAGTAGAAACAGCCCAAATGTCTATCAACTGGTGAATGGATACATAAAATGTGGTCTAGCCGTACAACAGAATATTATTTGGCCATAAAAAGAAAGGAGATACTGATACATGCCACGGTGTGGAAGATCCTTGAAAGCATGATGCTAAGTGATGGAAGCCAGACGCAAAAAGGCCACATATTGTGTGGATCCATTGATATGAAATGTCCAGAATAGGGAAACCCACTGATTCGGTTTGGCTGTGTCCCCATCAAATCTCACCTTGAATTGTAGTTCCCATAATCCCCACGTGCCGTAGGAGGGATGCAGTGGAAGGCAACTGAATCATGGGGGCAGTTACCTTCATGCTATTCTCATGATAGTGAGTGAGTTCTCACGAGATCTGATGGTTTTATAAGAGGCTTTCCCTGCTTTGTTCAGCACTTCTCTCTCCTGCCGCCATGTGAAGAAGGATGTGTTTGCTTCCCCTTCTGCCATGATTGTAAGTTTCCTGAGGCATCCCCGGCCATGCGGAACTGTGAGTCAATTAGCCTCTTTCCTTTAAAATTACCCAGTCTCAAGTATTTCCTTATGGCAACGTGAGAACGCACTAATACACCCATCAAGACAGAATGAAGTTTTGTGGTTGCCAGTGGCTGGGAGTGGGGATGGCTGAAGGGGATGGAGAGTGACTGCTAAGGGGTATGGACTTTCTTTTGAGGTGATAAAAATGTTCTAAAATTGATTGTGATGATGGCTGTGGAGCTCTCTGAATATATTCAAGACCACTAAGTTGTACACCTTAAATGGGTGAACTGTGTGGTATATGAATTATATCTCAGTAAAGCTCAAGAATGTCAAAAGCAAAGTCAGAAAACAAAGAACAAATTAGTAATAAGTATTTGTAACTCATATCACAGGCAAAAATTAATCTCCCTAATATACAACTGAGAAGAAAAAGACCAAAGACACAATTATCTTATATTTTGTTTTGTTTTGGAGATGGAGTCGCGCTCTGTTGCCCAGGCTGGAGTGCAGTGGCACGATCTCGGCTCACTGAAACCTCCGCCTCTTGGGTTCAAGTGCTTCTCCCGCCTCAGCCTCCCGAGTAGCTGGGACTACAGGCGCCCGCCACCACGCCCGGCTAACTTTTTGTATTTTTAGCTGACGGGGTTTCCCCACATTGGCCAGGCTGGTCTCAAACTCCTGACCTTGTGATCTGCCCGCCTCGGCCTCCCAAAGTGCTGGGATTACACGTGTGAGCCACCACGCCCGACCGACACAATTATTTTAAAAGGGCAAATGAAAAGAACACAGAAAAGGACACAAGAATAGCCTTTACATATACAAAAAGATGTTCAGCTGATTAGAAAACTGCAAACCAAAATGACAGAGAAACTGTTTTTTTACCTATCTGGTTGTGAAAATGTCAAATGTTGGACCAGCCTCTGGGCAGTGGGGAGACAAACCACCCTGCACATGGTGGCCCTCTGA
This sequence comes from Rhinopithecus bieti, assembly GCF_001698545.2. Lineage (NCBI taxonomy): Eukaryota > Metazoa > Chordata > Mammalia > Primates > Cercopithecidae > Rhinopithecus > Rhinopithecus bieti. The sequence continues at coordinate 5,174,317 of NW_016819184.1, read as the reverse complement.
GCTGCAGGGAGGACGGGCTCCCACAATGTTCACCTGACAACGTCCTCCAAGAGACCAAAGGCACACGACGTATGACCAAGCAATCCTGATGGGAATTAACCCTGCAGAAGAAGGATCTCCCATGTCCAAAGGGACTCATGCACTCAAAATTCACAGCTGAAGAAGCCCAGAAGAGTCAGCAGGGGACCCCGCAAAGTGGGCACGTCCGAGCAGTGGAACACCATGCAGCCAAAAAAAGGGCATGAAAACACCTCCAGGGTTTACTGTTCAGGAAAACAAGGTACAGCAAGGTATGTATTGCATGCTATTATCTCCTTTGTTATAATAAGAATTGAAATTCCTATTTGCTTATATTTGTAAAAATGAGCACAAGAAACCAGCAGTCTGTCTGAGGGCATGGGGGGATGGGAGAGATGGGGCAAGAGTTTACTCCATGTTGTTTTAATTTTCCAACACATGAAGGTACTATCCAAAAATGAAATGCAATGTCTATCTCTGTGTGTGTTTATTTACCTTAAGAGCAAAGGACACACTAAGTTAGAAAAGGCCAAAATCCTATTCACATGATCACTTGTATTTCCCAAAGGAGAATCCCCACCCCATTTCCATATTAAAATTTCCTAGTGTTTCTCTACCAAAGTTCTTTTCTTTCCTTTTCTCTTTATTGGTAGCAACAAAGCGTATGCATTTTTTTTAACGGCACTTTGCAAAATTTGTGGACAAAAAAACTCTAGCAGCCCCAGGTTCCTGCACTTAATAATCATGAAATTAAATCTGAGTTTCACACAAGGGGGACATGCAAACATCAGGAGGGGCCGACCCCTGAACGGCCAGTGTGCCACCCTGTGCCAGACACCTGCATGTGGGTGGTTAGCCAGGAGGCTTCTCACATGGCTGGTAGGTGCTTTCACAGAACAACAAGAAGAGGCAGATCCCAGGAAAACACTCACTGTTTTGCTGTTACAGAGGTTCAGGTGGCCCCCTGCCCGCCCACCCTGGGGCAGTTTTGCACCTGCAGCCTCAGTTGCACCTGCCTTGTCCACAGAGGCCCACGTTGGCCACTCGGGGCAGCTGCTGGGCTGGGCCCCATTCTGTGGAGGTTAGAGGAGGAGGCTGCCTGTCGGTCACCAATGGTTATAGCGGGGAATGGTCTCTCGTGTCTGTGAGCAGCCTCAGTGGCCACAGGAGCATCAGGAGCATTCTGACACACACACAACACGGACGCCTGGGCCAGGTGTCTGCAGTTATGATGCTTGTGAAGCCGGAGTCCCGCTTCCACCGGCTGTATTTTCACACCCACTGAGCAGATGAGATGCAGAGGTGGAGTTCACAGAGTCAGATGCAGCTAGATTTCCTTTTGATTTGCTGGGAGCAAGACTTCTTTCCTCCCAAGAATGAAACAGAAGTCACAAGAAGAAGGCAGGCAAGTGCTGCAGAAACACAATGGATTTATCTGCCCAAACAGGCCTCAGCATAGAAACCTCCAGAAGCAAGCAGTCACCACGACCCTCCAGAGGCTGCCCTTTCTGATAAAATGCTCCCTGCTGCCACTCGAGAGGGCCCCCTTGGAAATGGGGTCTAAACGCATCTCTGGGGACCTCTATCTGTCCTCCATTCTGAGAAGGAGCTGGGTCACCCTTTCTGGTGCTGGGCCTCACAGGGTCCACAGGTGGCAGGAGACAATCAGACGTGCCACGAGGCAGCGTGGGTCCAGGACGTACCTGGCAGGACCTGGGTGCCTGACTTTGGCTCCAGTCGCCTTGTGCTGGGCATGCCCTGGGGACGTCTTGCTTGCTCTGGGCCCATCTGCACAATGAGGGTCTTCAGCTTGAGCCCCAGGTGTCCCTGCCCTACCCTGCAAGGCCACTGCACTGAGACTAGCTTCGATGCAACTTGAGACCGGGCACCAAATCCAACTCAGACCTGTACTGCTGACCACAGCGGCCCTAATGGCCACCTAAGGCCAGATCCCATCTCGAGCTCCAGACCCAATGGGCATGTCCCTGCTGATGTCCCACGGTCCTCTCAGCTCAACGTGTCTCAAACCTGATCCAGCACCTTCCTCCCCAAGCTCTCAGAATAAAAAGCAAATGCCTCACTCCAAGGCTAAAGGCCTAGTATCTCCAGTCCCATCTCACTCACACCCTCCCTGCCTACTCCAGCTCCCCTGGACACACAGAGTCCCTCCCATGGAGTGCCCTCCATAGGCCAAGATCACCCCCTTCCTAAACCTCTCTCCCTGAAAGACTCTTCCTCTGCACAGCCCAGCTGAAACAGCCACCCCAGTCCCATTAAAGCCTCCGTGGAGCCTCTCTGTCCGGGCAGAGGGAACTTCACTCTCCATCCTGGAGCCTCCCACACCCATGAGCTGGTGGGCCCTTCCTGCCTGAGTACCTCTGTGGGCTGCATCCCTGATACCTGAAAAAGCAGGGCCAGGTGGTTGAATGAAGCACTGAAATGACGATCCATTTGGGGTGGGATCCTGCCTCTCAACACTAGGAGCGGCCGGGCGCGGTGGCTCAAGCCTGTAATCCCAGCACTGTGGGAGGCCGAGGTGGGCGGATCATGAGGTCAGGAGATCCAGACCATCCTGGCTAACACAGCGAAACCCCATCTCTACTAAAAATACAAAAAAATTAGCCAGGTGCGGTGGCTCACGCCTGTAATCCCAGCACTGGGGGGGTCAGGGCGGGCAGATCACGAGGTCAGGAGATCGAGACCATCCTGGCTAACACGGTGAAACCAATCCCGTCTCTATTAAAAATACAAAAAAAATTAGCTGGGTGCCTGTAGTCCCTCTCAGCTACTTGGGAGGCCGAGGCAAGAGAATGGCGTGAACCCGGGAGGCGGAGCTTGCAGTGAGCCGAGATCACATCAACGCACTCCAGCCTGGGCGACAGAGTGAGACTCCACTCAAAACACAAAACAAAACAAAACACTAGGACCGGTGTTTCCTTGAGCATGTTACGCAATTTGAGTTTCTCTTTTCCCATCTGTAAAATGGGGAAATAAAACTGCCCTAGAGGGGCCGCCTGGAGTTGAAATGAGATCACAAGCAGCGCCAGGCTCAGAGGGGTTTGAACAGAACCTGACGATGCCAGCTGCACCACGACAGAGGGAGGGGCCCATGTTGCCCATGAGCAGCCCCAGGCAGATGCAGCACAAGGAGAACCTCTGACCACCTTACCCCTCCCACAAGCAGTCCATGAAAGCAAAGATCCCAGGCATGCTGGGGACGGGGGAGGCCATGCTGGCCCTCACTGACTACTGGAGCCGTTCAGGGCCGAGGACAAGTGGCAGACCAGCAAGACTTGGCCAGCACGTGCCAGCACGTCCAGCAGGGCAGCTGGCCATGGACATGCCTGCTGGTGGTGGGTGTGGCAGGACATTCCTGGGCACATTCTGCCCCTCTGGGCTCAGCTGGCCCCACCTGCAGTGCCAGAAGTGAGTGGTGGGAACAAAATGTGTGAGGCCCTGGTGTTCCCTGAGCCCCCAGAGGACCTGCTGGAAGACTGCATTTGCTAAAGCTTTTCTCACCTGGAGGCAAACCAAACACTTGCTTAGCTATTGGGTGGAGATGTGGGGAGACTCACCCCAGACTTACCCACCAGGGACCCTTCCTGGGGTGGCTCAGCCTCTTGCCCATATAAGTCCCATCTCTCTAACCCAATGTAATGCCCTGACAGGGAGTCCCTAGTTCAGGGATTCTGGACCACAGGGATTCAGGGGTGGGCCATGGGGAGTGGGGTTCTGTATTCTCTACCAGACCTGGCCAGACCCACCCCAGCAGGAAGTCAGGATTCTGTGCCAGGTTCAGGCACTCAGGAAATGTTTCCTTAAAGGGCACCGGAAGTGTCAGGAGATCCCCAAGAGGGCGGACGACAGGGCCCATCCTCAGCAGTGGGCACGCAGCGCAGGGCATGCTGTTTGCCACCAAACAGACACAGAAATAGAGAATCTGCCCTGTCTGGCTGAGTGGCCTTGGGCAGGTCATGGTGGGCATCACGAGGCAGACCCCTCGAGGCGGCTATGCAGGCTGGATCAGGAGGGATCTGGGGAAGGCCTAGTTCAAGGCCCAGGGTGCCTGGCAGGTGGCGCTCCCACTCAGAAGCCCAACTCAGGCTCCAGAAGTGTTGGCCGGGGTGGGTCTCTGTTCTTTTGACTTCCCCGGGGACACACCTCAACATAACTATGAATTTTCTGATAGGCTCCCCCCTCCTTTCTATATTTTCCCCTTTTGTTCATTACTGTTTAAATGCTTGGCAGAATATACAAACACAGCACCCGCACCCCAGAGCGCCTAGTTGCAGTCTGAGTGAAAGTGCTGGAGACAGATGCCTGGGGCGGGCATGGGGGGACCTCTTACCTCCATCAGCACATCATCCAGTCATGAGGAACAGGCTCTGCCAGCCTCCTGTTTATACCCAGAGAGACAGAGGTTGGTCTGGGCAAACTCCCACCAAGAGGCAGTCGCAGGGCCAGGTTCAAACCCGGATCTGTCTGTCAAAGCCTGCACCCACCCTTAACCACCATGCTTCACCTCACTGCTACCATAAACACCAGAATTCAGGACGGCAGAAAATCACTTTCAACCCCTAGGTACCCCCAGCAATCCTTGCCTGCTGCTTGGGAAAAATTCCCAACTACGAGGCTGACGGCCCTTGGGCAGAGCCACCCCACCAACTGGAGCAGCAAAGAAGGAAACTGACGGCTGCACCTTGCTACAGGTGCGTTCTCGGGTGCACCCCCTGGGCTTGTCTGCGAGTGTGAGGAGCAGCACAGCCTCGGGCCCTCCACGCCTCTCTGGATAGCACCCTCAGCCTGCACAGCTCTGCATGGCAAGTGGGGAGGGATCATGTTCCTGAGCAGCCAAGCCTTGACCCCAGAAAATGGCAGGCAGGGGCTGGGATAACAAGGGGAGTAGGGGGGCGCACCAAGATGGCCCCTGAAGAATGTGCAGGGCTTGGAGCCACCCTAAATCATTCTTAAATCCACATGTTTCTTCCTGTGCAGAAAACCAACCCAAAGGTGGAGATGCCATAAATCCCATCAGTCCGTCATCCCCTAGAATCTTGTCTTGTCCTGGGAACAAAGACAGGGCATTTCTGGAGGTCCATTCTGGTGTCCTAGCAGCTGCAGAGCCCCGAATGATGGCAGAGCTAATGTTTACTAAGAATTTACCCTGAGCTCCATGGGATCGTCCCACTAAACCTTCACCTCAACCTTGGGAGGGGGCGCTACTGTCATCAGAGGTTTGGAATCTTGCTGAGGCCACACAGGGAGTGAGTGGGGAGGATCTGAGCGCCAGCAGTCTGAATCCGGGATCAAGTGCTGACCACCATGCAATACGGCCCCCAGCGCAGGATGAGAGGAGGAAAAAGACAGGCCTCCCTGCAGCACAGCAGAGTGAGGCAACAGCCCGGCAAAGGCCGCAGAGGGCACGGCCCGCTGACCCCACACTAGGTAGAGCCCTCAGCCAGATGGGAGGAAAGGACAAAGGCTGTGGGTATTTGACTTTTCTCTGGAGCATACCCTGCCTAGGTGACAAATGATGTGTGTGGGAGAGGCTGAAAGCACCCAGAAGACAAAACCAGTAAGACAAAACAGGCAAGAAACCAGCACAGTGCCCAGAGCAGGCAGCCTCCGGGGGACTCCGATTGGCTCTCATCCAGTTCCTTCCCTTAAAGGTAAATGCTCATATGTCACACACACACCTCTTCCTCGCTATGTTGGATTCACTTCAAGATGTTGCCATTTCTACAGTGACCAATAATGCTGGGGCCAGTTTAACTCTGAGCCCCCAGTGACCCTTCCAGTGCAGATGTGAAGTGTGAGCTGTGGTGTAGCAGTGAGAGGAGGGGTGCCAACCACACTACCCGAAGACCAGCTTCAGGGCAGGGCCCCAGCCGCTGGCTAAGACCATCGCTGAGACTATCACTGGCTCAGCCCAAGTGGGGAGATGAGCCAACTCTGTCCTGGCACCAACATCTGGTGCTTCAGAGAAAGCACAGAACCCACTGGGAAGGTGCCTCTCCTTCTATCAGCAAGTGGCTACCACAAAAAGGAGCTGCCAGACACCACGTGTCATCACTGAGGCCCACGTTCACTAGAAAAGGGGAGCCAAGAGCCACGGGGAACTCAGAGAACTCAGAGGTAAGATTCTAAAATCCTCGAGGGAGCCACCACCATGGCCTTAAGGGGAAAAGCGCCCCTCACCAACACACTGGATCCCCCGTGCCTGCAAGAGGCCCCTTCCTTGGGAGCCAGAGAGGAGCCCCTTCTTGACCCTCTGTTCCAGGTATCAACAGGTGCATCTTATTAAGATGGCAAGCACTAAGTCTTACAGGTCCCCTAACTATGTTCCGGGCACTGCAAAAGGAACTTGGCACACCATGACTCGCTGGTTCCTCCAGAACCCTCAGGAGGCCTGTGCCAGTGATACTATTTTATAGTTGAGGAAACAGAGGCCTAGAGAGGCTAAGGAGTCTGCTAAGGTCACCCAGCTGGACAGCCGGAAGCCTAAAGCAGGTATCCATCTGAACCAACGGCGTGCATGCATATGCATGTGCACACATGCCCACCCTGAGAACCTGAGAGTTCCTCAAGGAAGAACAAGCCATCAGAGCCCTAACTGGAAGTCACCACAACCGCAGTCAGTGGCTGTGCCAGGCAGGCTCAGGCCACAGGGTGGCCACCTTCTGTCTTTCCTAACCCTTGAGGAAACAAGTAGCCCTCCCTTGCTGAAGGAGGCTTTTTAAAGGGGGGCCAAATTTCTGGCCGCATGCCAAAGTAGGGTTCCTGGCAAGGCATCTTAAAAACAAAAAGGCATGGCATGGGCTCCAGGGAAAGAGAGGAGGACAGCCAGAGTGCCACGCATGTGAACACATCCACAGTGGCGGGTCTCACTCTCACACCAACGCCTCTCTGGTGGTTGTGACAAGAGCAGGCCAGCTTTAAGGGTGGGACAATGAAGGCAGTGACTCTGCCAAAACAGAAGGGCAGCCTGGCATAGCCCAGACGGCCCAGATGTCACCTTCTCAAGCCTGACGATTCCCATCTGCAGAACCTGCCTGGTGGCCCAACAGGCAGATGGGTGCTCAGGCTGGCTTGCAGGCATCCCACGCAGCCACAGCAGCCAAACTGGTTAACATCCTTTGGCAGCAATGTCCCTGAGTGAACACGGAACCTGAAATCCCTGTGAGTATCCCCAAGACACATGGGCACATGCAGCTGCCGGTCACAGACGCTTTAAGACAGTGACTCCAGGCAGAAAGGGTGGCCTTCTCTTCTTACGCAGTTGGAATTTGTTCTCATTGTAAAATTAAAAGGAGCCAAGAAATGTCCCCGTAACTGTCCCTGCAGGGTGGAGGTCGGTCTAGGAGAAACCTCTTGAAGTCGCAGCACACGGCTCTCTGGCGGTCCAGCGAGACTTTTTCCTTTCCGTACTATGTGCACTCCCCTCCTTCCTTCATCTCCACCACTGTCTCCTCTAAGTGAGACCCCACAGTGTTTTCATGAAAGCAAGAAAAACGGACATTCCTGATGGTATTGTGGGACCTGTCGAGGCGGAATCGCTCACATATGCCTTTTTTCTCACTGTTAGCTTGAGATGATCTTAAAGAAAGAAAAGAAAGAGCACAAAAAGGACACACAAAACACAAACAAAAAAGTCCCTTCCTCGATGGCCGACAGGAAATAAAGCCAGCTCTCTGCCTCTAGAGAGAAACATCAATTGTTGGAACACTCAGGTTAAGGGAGAATCACAGAATCAAGGATCCCACTCACCCAGCTGAAAGCAAGAAAGCAACTTCCAATGGATTGAGGGAAAAAAATTAATTGCAGCTTTAGAAAAACCTCTTCTGCGAGGCTGGGCTGTGGGGCCATTGAAGCCCAGGCGGCTCGGCAGGGCCCTCAGCAGTTCTCCCTATTCACGACGCGCAGGTGGCTGATAAATTTCCCAGGGTTTCTCGGCGCGGTGATTGCGCCTGGCTCTTTCAGCGCGGCTGCAGGAATCTATACAGGTCCACTTAAATCAGTCTGAAGCTGTGAAAGGCTCCATCACTCGCCGCCCAGGCCTGGCCGCCCAAACAGAGCCCCGGGGGGGCCAGCGGGCGGGTGGAGGGCTGGGAGGACAGTGCCAATTAAAAATCTGAGCCTGTGGGCCTTTCTCTTTCTCGTTTTCATTCCTACAGCTACATTGTGTCCACTGGCAGCGGATTCCAAAGGCGAAGAGGCTGCATTCACAGCCTGGAGCTTTAGAGCCGCCATCCCGAACCAGGCTAATTAAAAACGTGATTTCCCCCACAGGGCTGCCCCGGGGAGCAGTGAGGATGGAAGGCTCAGAAGATGAGGCGCAACTGTGCACGCTGGGCAGCTCCTGGAGTGGCTGGCAGGCTAGGAATACAGGGCCCTTTCTGACCACCGCCCCATCCTCAGAGAGACACAGGGCATCTGGAGGTTGGAGTGGCCCATCTGCACATGGCATCTGTCCCCAGAAAAGCCTGGTCCCTTGGGTCTCTGGAACATTCTAGTGTTTCCTGCTAATGCCAGGGGCCTCCACACCTGCTCAGGAAGAAAGGGCAAAACTGGCAGGGTGGGGGAGGGCCATCTCACATAGCCTTGCTCCAACAAGGATGTGACTCACCTGCTCCCAGGGCACCTGGTGGGCCACAAGCCACCAGGCCATTACTATTGAGCTGCTTATAGTTGGGGGAAGAGAGTACCCAGGCCTGGCCACTTTGCAGCTATCTGTCTACCACCTGGTCACTTGGCCCCTCCGAGCCTGCCTCCTCAATTGGAAAATGCCGACAAGGAGAGCTAGCTCACCAAGTCAGCCGGGCTAGCACAGTCATGGAACACAGCCCTTACCCAGTGACAGCTAAGACCGCAACCCATAGCACTACCAGTGGCTACAGCCCCTTCACGTCCTCTGCCAGCAAACCAAGGAGCTTTGGCTCTGCAAAGGCCAATTAAAACCCCCAGAGACACGGGACTGGAGCTACTCACTGCCCGCCCTCCTACCTTCCTTCCTGTTAGAATTCCAGGACAGCTCCTAGCCTAGAAATGGATGAAGATGTGGGTGGCAATTCTGTTCTTTCAGTGAAATGCACATCACTTCTGGTTGACCTGCCTGGCATTCAGCAACCCTTCTCCAAATTACCAGGGTTTCCTCCTGGCAGAAACAGCTCAGAAATGCATCACTCAAAGGGTTTTGCCACTGAGGGAGGCCTGAGAGGTGACCTTCCTGGGGTGCTCAGAGAAGCCTGGGATGTCAGTTTCCCAGATGGCTGTGGATAGGGGACCTGAGAGGGCGGATGGGTCCTGGGGGTGGCAGCAGGTATGGGCATGGGGGAGGGAGGCAGACGAGGGCCATTTGGGCTGGCTTTTCCAGCCACAGCCTGCTCTGACAGGTAGGCTGGGAGACAGAAGGGGACAGCGCATCAGTCCCTCTGCTGCAGGACTTGGTGCTGCAAGAACATCTGTCCCCCAGTGGGTGATGGTGGCCCCTCCACATTCAGAATTCCGAGGGGCCTGCCTCTTGCTCTCCCCTTGAATGCCAGGGGGAGGAGCCATGGGACTGTCACCTGCAGGGCTGAAGCCAGGCCACAAGGCAAGGGCACCCAGCAGGGGCCACCTTGGGGACCGCAACAGAGTCATGACCAGGTTCGGCCTCAAGCAAGGGCCCAGAGTACCTGTGGCCACAAGGAGCTGGCCAGAGCCCTCGGCATAGGATGGGGTAGCCAGGGCAACACAGGCCCTCTCTGGAGGCCTCAGGCGCAGAGTGGGTCCTGCCATCACCGCCATTCTGTGGTAAGACCAACTATCTGCTCTCTCAGCCTCTTCCTCAAGAGAGTAACTGGGAAAATCCCTTCTTGTCTTTAATTTTTAAAAATTGAAAATGGAGAACAATAACAATTGAGAGCGATAATAAAAATAACACTAATTTTGAGTGCCCCCTCGGGCCCTGCTGACAGATGCAAAATCTCAGCCCCTGAGACAGGCTCTAAGGGCCCAGGATGGGCCCACGCCAGCAGCATTCCCCCACCCCACCCCACCCCCATTCCACCAACAGCCTTCCCAGCCTCTGCTGAAGGCAGACAGGTGAGGGTAAATTGAGTAGGGATTTTGCCAGACAGTTGCTAAGGTCACTCCAAGAATCCTGAAATCCTGATTAATGGGCAAGATGGCTCTGTGCTTTGGCAGTGGGTCTCAGGCGCCTTTTCTTATGGAAAGTAGCGACGCACACTGTTGGCGGCTGTCTGGCATAACGCCTGCTTGCCTGGCCTCATTCGAGGGGCTCAGGAGACCCCAGCATCACCCAGGAGCTGGCAGAAGTGCGCCAGGAAACCATCATGTGACCAACCTTCCCAGCTCCTGGGGACTTGGACTCAGGGATAGGGAGGATGGAAAACGTGGGGCCAATAAAGGTAAACAGCCTGTCCCAGGGGGCAGCAGGCCTCTGTGTCTACAGGTAACAGGATGCCCTGCCACCCAGCTCCACCCCAAACTGCATGGCATTTGAGCTGAGTGGGCACCGAGAAGGTGCGTCTCCTTTGCCACTGCCCAATTCAGAAGGATCAGCTTTCCTGTCTGAGGCCAAACAGGTAACAGGGACTCAGGGACTGCAGCCACCAGGGAGGTCAAGCTCTTTCACTCCAGTCAGTGGTTCTCGACCACAGCAATGTTGCTCCCAGCTGATGATCACCTGTCATGACTGGGGGAGGGGGAACAATGAGCATCTAGCGGATGGAGTCAGGGACCCTCCCAGGAAGAACAGCTCTCCAAAGACCCACAAGCCCCACGTCCCGCTTCACATCACAGCGTCTCTCCCTCTGATCGCCTGTGCGAGGGCAGCTCGCTCTCTTTCGGCATTTGCTATGTGCCTTCAAGAATGCTCCCGCTGTGGCTTCAATACAGATGGGCTGTATCTGCTCTGGCCCTGCAATGGGCTCAAATATCTTCCCCAGGTCTCTAATGCCTGACAGGAGAGGGAGGAGAAACATGCCATTCTCCAGCCAAGCGTGTACGGAATCCCAGAACAAACAGAACCATTTTGTTACCATCTCCCCCAGGCCAAGCCCTCCCATTGCTGCACCGGTACCTTCTGTTTCCTCCCTGGTCTTTCTGCTCCCAGCCCGGAGCCTCTGGAATACATGACACGAGGTTCCCAGTAGATGCAGGGCTTTACGGCTCCCTCGGTATCCCTGCCCTCCAGCTCAGATGGCCACCCTGTGACACTCTTTCGCCCAGTCTCCTCCTGCTGCTGGGAGACCTGGCCTCCACCCAACCCCCTTTTGTGAACTCTGACTTCCCTTCTTATCTAACTCCTGAGCCTGCAATACTGGGGTGATTCATTCCATTACTTTAAGGGGAGGCTGGAAGCAGCCATGATGGAGGCCAGGGAATCTGAGAAAACTGCTGGCATCTCTTGCCCACTGCAGAAGCACCCAAGGCAAGCAAAGAGGCAAATGTGGGTGTATGGGTGTCGACCTCTCCAGGTTCTAAGTGAGGCCCCATCCATGGAATCTCACACAGCCAGCCTCCTGGCTGGGCCATTCCTGGGCACCAAGCCCTCCCTTGGCAGACCCTGCACCAGGCGATGGGAACTGGGAGCAGAAGAACAGCCTCCACCTCAGAGGAGCCCACACTCAGCGAAGAGGCGGGGCTGGTGAGCAGCACACACTGGGAAGGGGTACGGAGCGAGGCATCAGGGCCACATGTGCTGATGGTCAGGCTGTGCTGGGCGCTCTGCCAAGCACATGGGAAATACCATCTCATTCAATGTGTATCACTGCCCTGCAGCGCTCAGGTTTATTACTAGACCCATTTCATAAATGGGGACTCTGAGCCTAATTGACTTGAATGAATGGCACAGAAAGTCACTGCAAATCTCCCTGAGAAATCTCCAGGCCTCAGGTGTTTCTCTTGCTCATAAACCCCACGCCCCAAGCTGCGACAATCAGGCTTTTTAGGGTCTCAGGCAGAGTGCTGATCTGTACATTTTGAAGTCCCAAAGGAACTGGAAGCTCCCTGTAGACAGGCAGGCAAGAGAAGAAAGGGAAAGCTGCTCACCGAGACCCCACCACATGCAGGAGCTTTACATTAGCAGGACTGTTGTCAGAACAAATGTGGCAGAGATGCATGTCACAATGCACTCGTGTGGCAGCTGAGGCTCGAGGAGGAAGGTATGTGTCCAGTGTCACAGCTAGGAAGCAGCAGACGGCAGGGAAGGCCTGTACCCTTCCCATGTCACCCTATGGGGTTGGGGGGCTATGTGTCCCTTGGGGTCACCCCTCTCCCAGGGCACCTCAGTGAAGTGTTGAGGGCAGACCCAAGACGGCTGCTTGAGATGAGCCAAGAAAAATGTCTTTGGCTTCACCAGACACAGTAGGAGCTTTATAGCTCAAGGGACGACCCTGGCCTGTGGTCACTGTTTCCTACAAAGCCCAGAACAGCCCAGCGTACATGAAGCAGGTCAGTAACCACATGGAGCTATCAGCCAGCAGAGGGCTCAGGGTGGAGCCAGGGATGGGAAAGGAAGTGGGTGTGGGCACGGGGAGAGTCAACAGGAAATGCACTGGGGACGCCATGGGGCTGGCTGAGGCCTCACCACCCCCAGAGTTCTGCATTCTTGGTTCTTCCTAGGATGCTGAAAATCTGCTTGGCCCCGCAGGGCACAATGGCACGCCCTGCCTCCTCCAGAAAACCCTCTCTCTGGGAACACTGCAGCAGCCAAGCTTCTGGGAGGAAACCAAGACACATTGAGGCTCCAAGGCTCTGGGAGCATCTGCTGGAAAACCCCACGCTCAAGACCACAGGCCTGGGCACGGCAGAGGGCCAAGCCTTGGGCAGAACCTCCAGGATGGAGAGGGACAGATGGGCAGTGGCTGCCTCCAGCCCACCGTGCCAGTGCCCACGAGCCTGCAGTCTCCACGGAGGGGAAGGTCTGGGACGCTGGGGGAGGATAGGCTGTGGCCTGCTGTGTCCTGGCCTGGCTCTCCACCACCTGCCGTAAGGTCATCATACATCTCCCCTCCCTGGGAGCCTCCCCCATCTGTAAAACGGCAATAATGACCTCTGTCCTTCCTGCCTCACAGGAATGCCAGGAGACAGACCTCAAGAATCATTGCCGTGGGGCTTCACAAGGGAGAACCCACTAGAAATGCAACAGCGGAGCCCTCCACCATGTCCTCACAATGGGCCAGGCACTGTGCGTGCACCAACGACAAGCCCCCAAAGGTGCTCTTTTTTGCTTTGCAGATGAGCAAACAGGCTCAGAAAGGTTAAGTAACTTGCCCAAGGTCCTACAGATGAAACAGAACTCAGACCTAGTCCACCTGTCCCGCCTGTTCGGGACTCCTCTTGCTGCTAAGAGGCCTGGCCAGGATTAGCAATTGCGGGAAGCCCCCCTGAGAGGAGAAAGCACTGTCCCAGCCCTTAAGGAATGTGCAGTGTCACTGGAGAGACTGGTGGTGGAAAGTGCTTGCCACAACAAGCGAGCCACTTATGGGAGACAGGATGGAACCGGTAGGGGATGAGTGACAGCTGTCCTACTGACTTGCAGAAGCAGCTGCAGGCCTGCTGGGCAGACTGCAAAAGGCAGGCAACAGCAGCAGTGGAAGGCCAGGTCTGGTCACTGCCCCCATCATCAGCTAACTTTTTAAGTGACTCAGGGCAAAGGACTGCAGCTCTCTAGGCCTCAGTTTCACCAGGTACATGATAGGTCCCTTCAAGCTCTGAAACTTATGGGCTCCAGCTAGAACCTTCTGCACCTACCTCTTCAACCTCTAACCTGGGAGTAAGGAAACGAACCCGGATTATTTCAAAGTTTCCATGTCTTCCAAGAGAAAATATTGTTGTCTCAGTAGATGGCAGCAAACTAACCCTAGCAGAGGCCTTCCTGCTGTTGTTGGACCAGCTTGGCACCCTCTGACCACCCACCTGACCAAGCAGAATGGAGAACGGGGTAGAGAGGGTGCTACAGGGCAGGCTGGCCCAGGCATCAAAGCCATGGTGGGAAAGAGAAACAGCAGGCCTGGCTGGCCCCACCTCCAGGCAAGTCAGCAGCTATTTCTCCCAACGTATCTGCCCTCCGTTGAATAACATAAGGTATTGCCAAAATCCCAACCACTGCAAGGATTTGGACAATGCCAGTTCTAAAAAAGCTTCCAGATCAAGCCTCAGTCTGCTTTCTCACAACTGGATAAAGGCCGCCTACCATGAAGAGTGTATCCCTGTAAGATGGAGGGCTTACTGCCAGCGAACTGCCCTACCTAGAACTCAGGCTGGCAGTGTTCCTGGCCTCCCTCACACAGTGGGAAGTGTGCACTTGATTCTTTGTACTCCTTCAGACCCCAAAAGCAACCCAAAAAACATAAGTCCCTATAAGCAACCAAATATACATAAGTCCCAGGAAACGTGCCATTCATTTTAAGTCTCCATGGTGCCTTTAGGAAAACTGTTCCCATTTTTCAGATAAGAAAGCTCTGAGGCCCAGGGCAGTCACTTGCCCAGGCCCTCTCCTCACAGGCTCAGTCCCTCTGCACTTTGCCTGCAGATTTCCGGCCATCTACTAGATACTTGTAGCAGTAAAAGCTAACATCATAACAAGAGGAGCTGGCGACAGGTACAAATGACATAATTATCTATCAGATGACTTTCTTCCTAACGGAGCCAGGATATTCTTAGTAATATTATTAAGTATAATTTTATAATACTGTAGACTCTGCCCTGCTCCCAGAGTAAGCACTAAGGAGGCAGACCTCTCCCTCCAAGGAAGGACTCTCTACCAGTTGGAGGAGGCCAAAGGTAAAAGAGGCCCAGGTCATTGCGGGACAGGCGACATCTACCCTGAATCTGAGAACCAGGCATGAGCCTGGGTCTTCTAAGTGTTCCAGTTGGACCCTCCACACTGGATAATGACAATGATGGTGGTTTTGGTAGTGGGGCTTGTGATGCTGAAAGTAACGGTGGTTATGGTGATGATGGTGATGACAGCAGGTGCCATCTGCCAGGCACTCACAGCGTGGCCAGATGTGCTAGGTGCTCTATACCCTTTGGCCTATGTGATCTTCACACCAACCCTGTGAGTCAAGTTATTCTTCTCATCTCCACCTTATAAATGAGGACGCTGCGGCTCAGAGCTTACCTGGCCAGAGCACAGCGAGGCCAAGAGCTGAACCCTAACCCCAGGACTCCAGAGGTGCTATTTTCTTCCACCTAATGCCTCCTCAAGTGAGGCATTCCTCCTCCAGAAGGAAAACCACTTCTGCAGATGACCAATTTCCAGACTATTTCCCCAGTACAAATGTCCCCAGCCCTGCTAGGAGGCCAACATTCCTCTGCCATCAGCCATTTGTTTTGAGAGAGAGATGTATTTGAAAAGAAATGGTTCATCCTAAGGTGGATTTTCTGTGCCCTAAACTCTGAACCCCCCTCTTGCCTTCAACAATGAGAATGAAAACAAACCTAAGACAACAAAGGAAAAAGAAATGCAGGGACTCATGGGCGCCGGGTCACACCAAGGGGCTCCATGCATGTGAATTAGCCATGCCAGACACTGGGAGCCCCTAACCTCCCTTCAGAGGCCACTTCCTGCCCAAACCACCCCAAAGCCAAAGCCACTGCAGCAAAGGTGGTAGCAAGGTGGTGGCGGAGCAGGGCCAGCTGCACTCAGCATGGGGGCAAAGCCAAGCCTTCTGTCCTTGCTAGCCTCGGTTCCTCCCTTTGTGCCAAAGGGAGACAGAGCCAGGTGGCCACCACCTTGCTCTCAGAGCCTCTGTTGTGGCCTTGCTGCCAGCCTTTTCCAGGAGCTGAGGCCGCAGGGCCCTAACTCAGTTCCCTCGTGTTCCATTTCCTTCTGCACCTTCCCAAAGGTGGAGAAGGAGGCTGGAGGGGCGGAGCTGAGCAGAGGGTGCTGCCTGGCATCCTCCTGGGCCTGCTCTGTCCTCCCAGCTACACGGAACAGGCAGGGACGAAGCTGAGAGGGCTGCCAAGGAAGGCAGTATAAAGGCATGCTGTGGCCCCTCACTGCTGAACTGCAGGCACTGTAGCAGGAAGCCCAGCCGCTGGACAGAATCGCAAGCCCACACACGGGCACCAGGGACTTGGACTACGCACCCCACTCCTCCTGCTGCTCTCCCCTGCCACCCCCGCCCCCGTGACAGCAAGGCCCAGCGGCCTCATTTCCTCCTCAGGGGAGCACTGTGGAGACTGTCAGCTGACTTCCGGCCCTGGGCCCTGCCTGCTCTGGAGGGTCAAGGTCAGCAAAGCCCCACAGATGTCTAGCCCCTGCCTCAGGTCGGCAGTGACTAGGCACTGGCACATGGCAGGAACACACCACCCCTGCTGTCTACTATGACTGGGCCTGGAATGTTCACGCCAGCCCCAGCGTCAGGACAACTGCGACTGAGGGTGGTTCTCAACCTAGACAGCCTTTGCTTGCTGGTTCCTTTATTTGTCTCCCATCTGTGAAGCATCTGTGGTCCACCAGGTGCTATCCTGAGCAACGTGAACTCAGGGGCCAGGAAGCGAGGCCCCTGCCCTCCAGAAGTCCCTTCCCAAAAGCATGCCTGGAGAATTTCAAAGCCAGCATCACAGTGTGGTAAGAACGAGCATCCTTTTGAGGCTGGAATGATCCCCTCTAGTTTTTCACTCACAGTCCTCTCTTCCGCTTGGGTCCCAAGACTTTCCCAAGTTTGTCCCCGCTGGTGTCCAGCGATGGTTATGAAAACCCGCAGAGGGAAAAGCTATCAATTCCCAACTGTTTCTACTCAGTAGGTGTGAATCATACACCAGCGCTTAGGTCTAGCCAGGGTCTTACCATGTGCACAATACGTCCACATCCAGCCCTGCCCAGGCGTGAACTGAGCAAGCAACTCATGCCCAATTCACAGATTGGAAACTGAGGCCCCGGGCAGCACCGTGATGGGCTGAGTTCATGCTGTTGTCAGGTGTCGGAGGAGGCCGTGGTCACAGCCTTGGGGAGAAGAAGGGGCCCGGCCCACAGGTGCACTCAGATCTGGTCCCAGCCTGTCACCCACGGTGATAACCCTGGGTGATGGCCATGGCCAGCCACTTCCCTCCTCTGGGCCTCGGTGGCTTCACCTGCAGAGGCAAGGGGTCCAAGGAGGTGAGTGACATTCAGTGTTTCCTGGTGCTCACATTCCAGGGCTATAACAAACACCAGTCCCAGAGGTCGTGGGAAAGGACAGTATGTATTTTAATGACACAAGGAAGCCTTGTGGTGGAGGGCCTGAAGCAGCAGCATTCTCCATCTGTCCTATCTGGCTCCAGTTCGGGGTCCCACTTCCTTCAATACGGAAGGTAGGAAGAGTACCCAGGGAATGGCCGAGCAAACCACAGAAAGGCAAAAATCTCCTCCTAGCTGGAACCCTCAGGCTTGTCCCCAGGACAGAGGAGCCTCTTGCCTCTCCAGCCCACACAGGCAGACGACACCTTGTGTTGGTGTGTGCTCGACCAATCAAAGAAGCTGTAGACAAAATGGCCCTACCTTCCCTTGGGAACTCAGACACCTTGGCCAGGAGGAAACTGTGCTGTCAGGCCCTAAGAGGTAGGACACACGTGCCCTTGAGGCCCGGATAGCATTTTTCAACCAGGTCCCCAAGGGCTCTGCAGATAACTAAGCTAAACGGAGCCTTGAGGGCTGCCTGCCTCATCTTATGTGCCCCAATGACACTGGTAGGGTCTTGCTCTTCAAAAACGATTTTGATACGACTTCTATCCCTGCTCAGTGAATGGGGAGAAGCCCACAGGCTTTGATATGTTTCTCTGATGAAGCCCCAAGTTCAAGGCCAGCCAGGAGGTAATGCCCTCCAGATTTCCAGAAGAGCTGTGCCTGAGGCGGGACAACCAGCTTCCTTTATGCCAGGAGGGTTGGAGAAAAGCAGAGGCTTGCCAGAAGGGCTCTGGCTTGGGAACCCTGATGCTGACTCAACAGGGGCATCTCTCAGAGCTGAAAATACCCAGGCACTGCCAGGGTCCTGGATGGCCAGGCCTCACTCTCCATGTTACACTTTCAAGAGGTCTTGCAAGAGCAAGATGGGCTGCCAGCCCCTGACAGGGCACTGGCCCAGCTGACGGCACTCGTCTGTAGGGCAAAGAGGCCCAGCTGGCTCTTGCTGGCACAGTGGGGTCAGACTCATGAGCCAGACAGACTTGGGTCAAAGCCCTCTCTTAACCACTTCTTCTCAGGGTAACCTTGGCCAGGACCCTCCCAGTCTGAGCTTGCTTTCCTCATCCACATGGCGCAAGCAGAGTCTATCTCAGAGGGATCCTGCGAGAAAGAAATGAACCGGGTGCAAGAACACACTTTGGGACCTCCAAGGTGCTGGGCAGATGGGGGGGTCCACGTGTGGCCAGGTCTGGAACACGTGCTGCCCAGTTCAGGGTTGATGCCAGCTGGATTCTCCAGCTTCTTTATACTGACCAGTGTTGTGCAGAAACTCAACTGGAAAGCCCCAGGAGCCCAGTCCCACCTGGCAGCGTTCTGGAAGCCGACCAGGCAGCTCCAATCAGCACCCTTCCTGGGCTGAAGTCTGCCAGGTTGCTGAGGACACAGGAAGGATGGGCATTCAGAGCCATTAAGGGACCTGCTGGACACCAGCCACAAGTCTCCTTATTTTGAAAAACTGTGGCTCTGGGAACTCAGGTGCTATCCTAAAGAAAGAGGCTCCTATCATTGCCAAAGGAAATAATTAGGAAGCATTAAATGAGAAAAATCCACATTGAGTGAAACGCTGTGCCCAGCCATGTGAAGTGCGACTGTCATCGTCATGCAACGCTATGGTGCTCAGAAAAAAATCTTCAAACAAAGGACCTGGAGCCTGGGGCCTGGCCCTCCCAACCCCTGGCTCTGAGCGGACTTCCTCTCTCCACACCAGGACTGAAACTGGACCACACTGGAACATCAGCTCTGGGAAGGGCCACTTCCGGTCTGTGACCATGCTGGCAAGGATGGGAAGGAAGGGTGCTCCCAGGGAGGGGGTGTTTGGCTCCCCAAAGGTCTGCGGGCATGGGGATGGCATCAGGGATGGTGAGGGCTGACTTTCCACTTGCAGCAGAACAAAGAAGGAGTTACTGGAAGGCAGAATACACCTCTGATTCATCTTCCCGTGGCCCTCCCTGCCCAGGGCCAGGGTACAAAGCCCGACTCCAGGCATGTGCCGGGGTCCCCACCCCCAGTTCAGGTGGTAGCAGAACCCATTCCCTTCCATTACAAAGGAAGGGACAGCTCTGTGGACATGAGTGGCATTGTGGGTAGGGCTGTAGGTATTTGGCCTTCCTGAGGCCTGGGACCTTCTGCTCCCCCAGCTCCGAGTCCCTAGGTTTGTGAGTAGGCCCCTTCCAGAAGGAGGTAAGGAGGCCCTGGCGTGCCTCTGCTCGCCCTGCCCGTATCTGTCTGAGGAGCTCCACAGGGGAAGTCACACCAGGCTCCTCTGGCTCCTTTTGAAAGTAAGACAGGCAGGAAATGCACAATGATTGCTTTGCCAACAGTCAAGACTGCAGTGAGCCACAGGTCCCACAGTAGTACCTAGGTTACAGAAGCCCCAGGTGCACACAGGCCACTGGCCTTGGACAATCCTGTTTTAGATGATGGCAACACTTGAGCTCCAGGGCCCGGGGCTGCCTCCTCAGGCCCATTCATAACTTCACTCCACACTGGACACTCTTGGCTGGAGAGGGTGGACTGACCACAGTGTCCTGTCACATTCAGGTGACAAGGCTAGCTTCAGGACACTGTCATCTCCCATCTTCCCACCCACACCCTGGGACTGCCTCTTCGACACCATCCAATCTCACACAGCAGGAGGCCATTCAGAAGCTCAGCATTTCCACATGAATTCCGGTCAGTGTCAGGACCTGCTGGCCTGGGGAGGGGCCTGAAAGCCACACCCTCTTGGATGTCAATAGGAAGACTAGGGGCTCCTTGAGCTTGCTACCTCCTTGGCTTTCCCCACCAAGACATCCTCATCCCATGAACCTTCTCAGGCCGATACCAGCAGGAAACACAGGATGCCGAGGAACGAGGAAGAGCTGCCCAGCATTGGGGCTCTGGAGATGGCCTCTCCTTGGGGTAAGCATAGCCACTCCAGGCAATGCCCACTGTCATCCAGGGAGTGCTTAGTGGCAGAGCTGGGGTTCCTGACTGTGGCAGGAGTTCAGCAGGCACAGATGAATATCCAGCAGCCTGTTCTCTGCTGCAGTCCCTCTGCACCAGCCACAGCCAGCTCCTGCCACACACGTCAGCCTTGGAGGTCACTCGTGTCATCCTTTCAGGTGGAAGAGCCTTCTACTTCTCTGCTCGTCGCCTCTGTCCCATTACCCATGCTCCTTGTCTTTGCAGCACTTACTTTGTCCAACTTAATCTGCTTTGCCCCTAATATTGTCTGTCTGTCTATACTAGACGGAAGCTGCCAGAGAGAAGGGTCCATGGCCATCCTGCTTCACATAGTCCTCTGTGCCAAGAGCAGTGTGTGCACACAATAGGTACGTACCAAACAGAACTGGCCCCAGGACGGGATCCATCCAGCAGCAGGCAATGGGGCATTGCTTCGGTTTTTCCTGCTCGACGGCACCAGTACAGTACCCGGCACGCAGTAGGTCCCAGAAAGACACGCTGGATTGAACAGGTAGCAAAAAGAAACCTGAACGTGGGTCCTTTATGAGTACAAAGGAAATGAGGAGGAGGCCTGGATTCCGGCCACTGGAACAGGGCAAGGCCCAAGATGTGGGAGGCTGACACACAAGCAACAGGCGTCTGGGTCTGCTCACTTAGAGCAGGCCCTCCCGCTGTGGAGGCACACCAGGCCCCACGGTAAGCCTGCTCTGAATGATCAAGAGGGCCAAAGGCTCCAGGGAGCCCTGCTGGAGTGGGAGCGCAGGTGTTCCCAGGCACCATGGCCCTGATGGAGGACTGGTTTGGGTACAATGCCACAGTGAACACAGACTCCCTGAATGCACGTATAGACTATTCGTTAAGAGCAAAACCAAACTAATCACAGGGCACTGCCCCATCAGCTCCCCTGCTCTAGTGTCCATGGCACAGACCAATATTGGAAACGGCTCTCGTTCACGGACGGGCTGCAAACAGTTGGTCAAACTGTGCTTGGTGCAGCCAGGCCAGCCCAGCCCCTAAGGCCAGACAACACGACCCTCCGGAAGGGACAGCGGGGTTGGTCCACTTATAGGTGATGCGCTGCCGTCCCGCTGATGCGAGTATGCTCCGCGGCGTTAAAAAGGAAATAGCATTATTACAAACTAAGGATACAAGAGCACTAACATCCACAGTCTTTGAAACCGAACAGCCTGAAATAATTCAATTCTATGTTGCACGAGCCAGGAGTGTTTTTAAACTGTGTCTGCTTTTCCTATCGGATAGAGTAAGAAAGCAGTGCTAAGCTCATATATTTTGTTTTAATTCGTGTTTCTTTCCCCCTTTTAAAGCAACAAATTCGTATTTCTTGTCATTGTTCCACACATTGGTAGATGCTGATGATTTAAAATCTGTATTGCACCTGTGGAATCCATGAACTCCTGGGGCAAGAAAGAGTGTCAAGAGTCACTACTCAGCATTATAACTGCTTAGAAAACGGACTGCAAGGAACTACACGAACTATTTAAATATCATTATCTCTGTAGGTGGATTTCAGAGGAATTTAAATTTCTGTGCTTTTACATTTACAAACTGTATTTTTTGTCTTCTGAACTTTAGACTTGTTTACATGTATGCATTAAGTTTTTAGCCAGTAGAAACAGAAATGTCAGTGAATCTGAAACTGACATACTCCTGAGCTGATATACAAGTGTTTGTACCCTCTACCGACAAGAATATTACTATTTACCATTAGTGAGCATTTGTTGTGTGCCATTAGCCCTGAGCATGTGACAGACATTATTTCACTTAACTCCCTCGTTTCATGCCCATTTTACAAATGAGGAAACAGGCTCAGGGAAATCCAATGACTTGCTCAAGGTCCCACAGCTAGAGCTGCAACCAGCTCCATCTGCTCCAAGGCCTTGCTCGCAGCCAGCCTATTCCACAGCTTCTCCACAGCCACGAAGGTTCCTTTCTACTTGCTCACTTTTCTACTCGGCCACTGAAAGCAGCTGTGATGATATGTAGGTCACAGTAACCACAAATATTACCGAGACCATGGAACTGGGTGGGCACTTTGGCAGCATCTTGGTTGTGACTGGTGACTTTTCTCCCATAGTCAAAGAACCAGGTCAGTTCCCAGGCTCACCAAGCAGACAGTCTGGGGCAGGGCCAGGGCAGCGAGCAAGAGCCCAGGGGAGGGGCTTTGCTATGCAAGAAACTAAGGAAAACACTGGTGTGCTGGGGGATAGGGATCCTGTCTGGCAAATGTGGAGGCCTCCAACCATATTCTGTGCTGCCATACACGATGCCACCCAAGGAGGTTTCAGGACCAGAAGCACCCCAGGTCACCTCAGCAGGAGTCCCAGGCTACGGACCTCTGAATAGATGTCAAGGGAGACCCTCTTGCCCACTGCCACATCCCTACCCCGGTAACATGTTACTGGTGTTTCTCAAAGGCTGCTTTGCCAAGTGGGTGGCCCCCACTCATACATGCAAAATGGGCTAAGAGAGGTATTCCTCACCCCTTCTAGGAGACACAAGCATATTCAGACCTGGAGACGTGTCACCTTAGTTGAGATCTATTTAATTCTGCTGGACCTTTGAGAACCATCCATACAAGTCCTGGAGAACAGCAAACTACTGTGGGAGACAGGGAAGAAGGTGCACATGGCATGCGGAGGAAGCCGAGATCCTAGAAGCAGGCCAGGTGCCTCCAGCAACATCCCTGTACTTCACCCCGGCAACCCAGGCCACAGCTGCAGTGCAATGAGCTAAAGGGCCACAGCCTGGGGATGGGACACCAAGGCCATGTTCCCTGCCTCCACCCATGTGCCCCGTGTCCACCTATCAAAGCTTCTCCAGCCTGCTGGTCCTCAAACCCTGCTCCCTGTGCCCCCTCTGAGGCTGCACTGCATGAGCTCAGCACACAGACTGCCTGTCACACCACCCAGGTTCGAATCCCACACTTGCCTAGAGCCGGCACCATGGCTCTAGGTGAGTTATTTAATTAGGTCTGTGCTTCTGAGTCTGTGGTGGTAACCTGGCATGACAATAACAGTAGCTGTTCCCAGATACTGGGATGGCAATGGTGGGGATGGGCAGGTATGGTGGCAGACGTGCACCCACCCCTTCTGCCAACATCTTGCACATAGTGGGAGCTTGGTGTACACTGACAGGACTTGCAGGACACATACAGCCTTTGAAGCTAAACTACCCTTTGGAAAATCGTGACTCCCTCCACCTCTAGCCTTCCTGCTTTCAGCCATGATAGGCCTAAAGTCTGAGCAGAGCTCCTCACCATGGAGGGACTAAGAGGAGCCACAAGGAGCAGCTTTATTTAAAGGGAGAGACACAACTGATCAGCAGCTTTTCCTCCTTGCCCCTCATGTTCTCATTGTCAGTTCCAAACAGGCCAGTGTCAACAGCAGTGGTGGAAGTGTTCTTGGTTACAGTAAGAACTTTCTAACACATTTCTGGGTCCCCAAAGATGCTTCAGCCCACGCAACAGCCTCCTGGCTCCAGCCTGGCTGCTGCAGGTTTCTCAGACAACAGCAGCATCTGCCCTCGGACAGCCTCCACTGCCTAACTTTGAGGTGGGGCATACGACAAAACCATGGCTGGCTGAGGCTTTTAAATCTGAGCCAACCCTCCCGACCCTTACTTTCACAGAGTGGCTGCAAAACCACCTTGCCGGGCCAAGCTCTGTTACCACAAGCTTATCTCCTCTAGCAATTTCTGAGCTGGCTGTCCACCTAAGGGGCCAGAAGATATGTGGCTGAGAGAGAGATTTCTGGGTCCCAGGCCAGAGTCAACCTTGGTTTGGTTTTGTTTTTTGAGATGGAGTCTCACTCTTTCACCCAGGCTGGAGTGTCATGGCACAATCTCAGCTCACTGCAACCTCTGCCTCCCGGGTTCAAGCGATTCTCCTGCCTCAGCCTCCTGAGTAGCTGGGATTACAGGTGTGCGTCACCACACCCAGCTAATTTTTGTATTTTTAGTATAGACGGGGTTTCACCATGTTGGCCAGGCTGGTCTCAAACTCCTGACCTCAAGTGACCCACCCGCCTTGGCCTCCCAAAGTGCTGGAATTACAGGCATGAGCCACTGTGCCTAGCCCAGAGTGAACTTTCTAGGGGTTTGTCTTCAGTGGCGAGAAGCCCAGTGCTGCCCTTGCTGTTCACGTCTGGGTTTTGTTCCACCATATGGAGCGTAACAACCCCACCAAAATGCTTCAGGAGACAGAGGAAATTGAGGCAGCAAATGAAAGCAGAGGAAACGATCCATCCTCGCTCTGGCCCACAGTGTCTCAAGCATGAGGGCAACACAAGACAGCGTGGAAAAGACATCTCACTGGGACCAGACAAACAACCCAGCTGGTGCTTCCAGAGGAATGCCCCAGGAGAACGCAGTTTTCATTTTTAAAATTACACTTTTGTGCACCGAGATCAGCTGAATACACAACTCACTCTGATACCAAGGCTCCAGTTAGCTAAGCTTCACGAGCACTAAGTGCCCCTTTCCCACAGCCCCCTCACCAGCATGCCTGTTTACTACCTGCGGGGCACAGGAAGGGCCCACACCAGGCCAACGGTGAGCACGGCAGAGCCTGAGACAGCAGAGCCGCTGCCTTGTAGCCTTGCCACATTCCTGGGCCCTATCAAGGGCCAGCTTTGGCTTTTGGTGAGAAATTGCCAAGCAAATCCAGTGACTTTCCAAACGGGGAAACCGAGATGTAAGGTCATCTAGATCAGGTGCCAGCAAACTTTTCTTAGAGAGCCAGAGAGTAAATATTTATGTTCTGTAAGCTATCAGGCTCTGTCATAATGACCCAGCCCTGCCTCTACACAACCCTGCTGTTGTAGCGTGAAAGCAGCTGGAGACAATATGTACGTACACAGGCAGAGCTGTGTACCAATAAAACTTTATTTATAAAAACAGGCAATCACTACATATTGGGTACAATGTACACTCCCTTAAGTGACAGGTGCACTAAAATCTCAGACTTTACCACTATACAATTCATCCATGAAACCAAAGGCCACCCGTACCCCAAAAGCCATTGAAATTTAAAAAAAAAAAAAAAAACAGGCAATGGAAGGATCTGACCTGTGGGCTATGGTCTGCTGACCCCTTCTCTGAGGTGACAGCTGTCACCACTCCTGGAAGACATGGCCATAACGGGAGTCATGAGTCCAGTGAATGTCCCCCGAGTCAGGAGGTTCCAGGGGTCTGTCCACTCAGCAGATCTATAGTTAGCATATTAAACGGAGGTATGTCGCATCCCCCACAGAACCCAACAGACACTGGGACCTCTGTCCTCTGTGAGTGTTCCCCAGGTCATGCTGTGATGAGAATGGTCCTCAGAAGGTTGAGAGAGGCCCAGGAGGAGAAGGGCCCATGGCTCCCCTCTAACCCACCTCAGCTGCAGAGGAAAAAGGCAGAGTCTAGCTCTCCTTGTAAGCCAGGCCTCCTGAAAGGACCCAAACAGGATCTGACACCTGGAATAAAGGCTGCGCCTGTCCTTTTCCTTCACCCAGCTGGTGGGCTCTGAGACGATCTCACAGCCACCGTCCCGCACTGCGAGGTCTCTCTAGGCCTCAGGCCAGGGCAGTGGGGAGGAGGGAAGGGGCCTTTTATGTCCTTTGCCCCCACCACTCCAACACCTCTGGTGCCCATCAAAAGCACGAGGAGGTTCCTTAAACAGGCTCCTGGGCTTTACCAAGGCCACCATTACTGCCCCCATTTGGGCACTGCGTGTTGTCACCACTTAAATTCAAGTTTCAGATTTCAGTAATGATCCAATCTTAGCCTACTTCATCCAGAACAGTGACAACTGTCACCTTAGACTTAGATGGCTCTGACGGCTGGCCTAGCAGGGGCCAGAGCAAGCTCCCTAGATGACGTTATATGAGATCCCCGCTGCCATCCCAGGTCTGGGTTCCGATCGGTGAGCCCGGCTGCTTGGCTGTCTCACACCAGGGATCCTCATGTGTCCACCAGAGCAAGGCGGGAAGTCCTAGCCAACCCTCAGTTCCATGACTCCAGCCCTCACTGGACCGGAATGCTTTGTGGACAACACCTGAGATGGGAGGGGCCTGGCACCCAGAGCCCTGCCCAGACCCCTTCCTGGGGAGTGGAACAAGCATGGGCCTCACGGCCACAGCTGGTCCTGTGACCACAGCTGCTACTCTGAACCTCAGCCTATTCCGTAAAACAAGCACAACAATACCCACTTTCCAGGGCTGTATTAAAAATAATCCACAACTACATGAACACTTAGCACAGTGCCTGCCACACTGTCCCCAATAAACAATGGTGTCATCCTTGCTTACTGAGTTTCATCAATGTAGGAGTTGATGTGCCCACTAGGGAAGAATCCAGGCCTCCTGCCTCCATTCGTTAGTCCATCCATCCATCCATCCATTCATGTATTCAATAAATTAATTTTAGAGGGTGGGCACAGTGGCTCACATCTGTAATCCCAGTGCTTTGGGAGGCTCAGGCAGGAGGATCGCTTGAGACCAGGAGTTCAAGACTAGCATAAGCAACATAGCAAGACCCTGTCTCTACAAAAAATTAAAAGGTTTAAAAATCAGCCTGGCATACTGGCATGCATCTGTAGTCCCAGCTACTTGGGAGGCTGAGGTGGGAGGATCACTTGAGCCCAGGAGTTCAAGGTTACAGTGAGCTACGATCACACCACAGTACTCCAGCCTGGGTGACAGAGCAAGATCCTGTCAATCCATCGATTTTTTGGGAAACCACTGACACCTTGGTAGGTGCTAGAGGTCTAGTTAAAGAACCACACAGGTACAGGCCCTGGCCTGAAGGACCAGCTGTCACCACTGCTTGGTTACCGTGCCTCAAGCCTGGACTGCCCACCTGTCTACAAGCCTAGACCAGGTGAAATGGGGTCTCACACAGAGCAGGAACAAGAAGTGGTCACCGAGTCCTTTGCACACGGAGGGGCAAGTCTCAAATCTAAGCCTGTTTCTTCTTGTCGTTGTCTTTCAATGTCATGTGAGTGTGGACCCCAGAAGACCACAAGGCAGGCTGCATCTCCTCCCAGAGCCTCATCCCTGCCTCTCAGAGCTGCAGTGGTGGACGGGACACACACACAAAGTGCAAGCCTGTGCATGACCAAAGCCATCAGTGCTGTCATTTGTGTGTTGACCAAAGTTCCAAGGAGTGGGGCCTAGGCCAAAGGAGGTACAGAGCTCTGGCTAAGGTTCCTGACATGAACCATACTGCCCTCGTTCCTGGGAAAAGAGACAATGTGAGCAGGAGACCAACATTAGAGGCTAGAGAAAGGCTAGCACTGGAGTGGCTGCCAAGTAAGGCTCTGACCCCCACTCTGCAGAACAGGGCCAACCTGTCCCCAGCTGCAAGAGGAGCCAGAGGGCTGCCCAAACCAGACAAACCAGAGATGGCCTTCCACAGAGGGCCCGTCTCCCATATTCAGCACTTTCCATATTGAAGGAGCTCACGATGCACCTGGTGGTCTTATTAAAACACAGACTCTGACCCGGCAGGTCTGGGCTGGGAACCGAGCTTCTGAAGTCCCATCGTGCTGCCAGGTGATGTCTTCGTGCCGGACGGTGAACTGCACTCTGGGAGCTGGAAGCTTTCCATGGTGATTTTTGGGCCTTTAACAAGGGTTCGTCGTGTGCCTTCATTTACCCCAGGGCTCACTTCTTCCAAGGCGCTGACTAGCAGCTGTATTCCCTGTACTTCTACCCTTGGGAGTCTCCAGAGACCGATGCTACTGCTCTTCACCTCCTCCCACCAACCCAGGAGGCTCTGGGCCAAATCTCCCAGGTCTCCAGAGCCAGGCACGGGACACCTCTATGCCCAGCCTCCATGTTCATCAGTGTACTCCATGAACACTGCAAGGTTTAACTGAGCTAACACCATGCCAGGCCCTGTGGTCAGTGCTGCCTGGATGCCTCCATGCTTTCCAGGGAGCTCGGGCACCAGGTTCACACAGCACCAGGCACTGAGGAGCTTATGACGCTCAGGCCTCACCTGGCCAAGACACACCTGTGGTGAGCAGGTGCTGGTCTCCACTTGAGAAGGGACAGAACTTGCATACACTGGCACCTCTTCTCAGGCTGGCCCCCAGGGCTGCCTGACACCAGCAGATAGAGCACAAGACTTGCAGAGAGCAGCCTCCAGCACCTTCACAGAGCCCCTGAAGGGAGGTTCAGAGCTGGGGCTCACTTACCCCAGGCAGCCTTCAAAAGCAATCCGGCACACATGACAATAT
Source organism: Rhinopithecus bieti (assembly GCF_001698545.2). Classification (NCBI taxonomy): domain Eukaryota; kingdom Metazoa; phylum Chordata; class Mammalia; order Primates; family Cercopithecidae; genus Rhinopithecus; species Rhinopithecus bieti. Next base: position 5,145,932 of record NW_016819184.1, on the reverse strand, counting down.
TTGGCCTGCCTCCCAGGTGCTGGGCGCCTGGTGTTCATGGGAAGCGGGCAAAACCCCAGCCAAAGCAGGCCTCCGGGGCCAAAAGTCAATGGTGGCTGGTGCACCCTGGCATGCTGCTCGCCTCTAGGAAACTGGTCAGATTGGGGAGCTTGAACACTGGGCCGGGAAGGCAGTGACCTGGGCTCCAAGCCCAGCTCCACCATCACAATCTGCCTTTCTACCAGGGGCTACAAGGCCCCAAAGTCTTCAAAACCCACAGGGCTACAGCTCTGAGGGTAGAAAATTCCACGCAGATGGCACAAAGTTAGCCAACTCTCCGGCCCTCAGCAAGTCACCTAAGGACGGCAAAAGGTAAGACCTGGCTGTGCCCAAGGCCAGGCCCTCAGTATTCATGCTCAGTGGCTACCCCAACCATCCACAGAAATGGGATAGTCCCGTATTCCAAAACAAAGATTTATTAGGCACTTGCTGTATGTAGGCACTGCTTTTACCCAATTTTCAGACCAAGAAACTGAGGCACGGAGAGGTTAAGTAGCCTGCCCAGGGCAGAAGGCCCCGTCATCTCACTGCGTAGGGCCAGAGGCAAGTCCCAAAGCTTCTTTCTGCTGCTGCTCGATCCAGGAGTGTTGCCTCTGGCTTTCTTGGCTCCTGATTTCTGACTCAGGTTGGCTCCCCTAGGACAAACTTGACAAAGCTCCTTTTTCCCTGATGAACTTTCCCTTTCTGGTAAGGCAGAAGGAGAACCCACCTGACTGGCCCTACAGAGGTCAACCCTAGCCAGTGGCCCTTGCTTGTGTGCACCAGGCCCTTGGCCCCTCATTGAGAACCAGGCAAGAAATTCCCAAGAGCTCCAGGCCCAACCAGTTCACAGCCTCCAGTGCTCTGCATAGCTCCACAGCCCCCTTCTCCACTGAAGGGTACCAAATGTGTGGGCACAGCCTTCTCCTACTGCCGCAAACTTGTCTACCGCCTGAGTGAGGTTCAAGTCTCTGGACACCTGCCCAGGGCTACCCTTGGCTGTCCAATGCCCACAGAATAAAGCCCCAACTCTCCAGGTGGCTCTCAGGGCCGTGGTCTCCACTCCAACCCCAGTTCCAGCCCGACTGTCTATTCCTGGTCTTAGGAACATCTATGTGCCTGTGTCTCCTCTCCACTCCAACTGAGGGGCAGCCCGAGCCTGTTCCCCTGACTAGAGAGCTTCTTAGCTCCCCTGCAAAGGAGCCAATGCTAGGCCCTGCCCATGACAGGCAGAACCCAAAACATGCCCCTCGCTTCCTAGCACAATCCCATATGCATACTAAGTGAGAAATGAAGGCCCTATGTCCATCATCTTATTTTCTCCTGGCAACTGCTATTATGGATCCTGCTAGATGGGTGAGAAAACCAAGGCTCAGAGGGCAGAGCCCTGGGCGTTGGTCACATGGATAGGAGATACGGCCTTTTCCACATTTCTAGGTGATGACTTGTTGGTCCGGTGACCTCCAGGAGGCCAGGGCTAACTATCCTCTCTATTGCTGCATCCCTGGTGCCTACAAGGGCCTGACTCACAGCAAATGCTAGGTAAATAAATAGTGGCTTAACAAAGAGATTAATCTAGAATTGAATCTCGATCCTCAGAGGACGCGATCAGCTCATCTTACTGTGACTCGGCTTGTAGTCGGCTACGCAGACACAGTTGTCTCCACCCTAGCCCTGTAGCCTGCACCTACCCTACAGGTAAGGATGGGGTCTTGTACATGCTAGTCTTCCCTGAGCCCTGGCCCAGGCAGTTGTTTACAGCTGGTGTTCAATCAATGCATGCTGATTTGAACCAACTTACAGGCTTGTTGGCTGCCTAGACTCTGAGGGCCCAGAAAGTTCCCCTGGTGGGCAGGGCCATGTTTCTGAAGCTCCCGGCTGATAAGTTAGAGGCCCTGACATTCCTGTGAATCCCTCCCAGAAGGGCGGGGCAAACCAGAGCCACAAACGCAATTTTCCAGGAAAACTATGGTCAAGAGGCTGCCAAGCCCCAGAGACAGTATAGCTCTGGAACCTTCGGCTTGGTCCAAAGCCATCTCTGCCATATTTCCTTCCACTCTGGGGCCTTCCCTCCACCTGCCACTGCAACCTTCCAGGCTCACACTCACTGCTGGAGTGCTGGTAGGTGGGGGCTCACCCCAAGGAGCTCCTTGTGGATGGGGCTTGCAGCTGGCCAGCTGTGTAGAACCTGACATGAGTGGCTCGAGCAGGGGGCGTGTGGGGACAAAGGCACAGCCCAGTCATGAAATGCAGGACTACGACCATGGAAAAATGGCCCAGGGTTTGTCATGCTGCAAAGCTGTCTTCTCAGCACCCCCTGATGAGAAGCCCCCGTCTTCCTGTACCACCCCGTCTCCTGCCACCTCCCATCTCCCCCAGCCCTGCCCTGGCCACACACCAGGAACAGTAGGCTGAGCGGGGCTGCATGGGTACAGTAGAAAAGCATGCCTCAGAGTCCAGGGCAGGATGCTCAGGGAAACAGTGAACTCCCCAGGCCTCCCGGACCAGCCCCATGAGGAAGGTGGAGCAGGTGAGCCTAGGAACCTCTAGTTCCACCATGGACAGCCTGTGGGGCACCAGATGCTCTGGTCCTCAGGTCTCCTGGGGCCTGCTATACCCGAGGCAGAGGGCACAGCCCAGAGCACCCAGCACCTCAGGCAGGAGCCTCTTGCCCAGCTCCTCCTTTATCAGCTCGCATTGGGGTCTTCCAGAGGAAAAGGGTCTATGGCAGCACCAACTGGGAACCAAGGCTGACCCCCAATCCCCACTCTTACACCGGTACCCCAAAGCCCCACGCGGCAAAGCTACATGCGGCTGCTAAATGCTGGAGCAGTGGCCGGGCCAAACTGAGACCTGCTGTCACCTGACACACCAGTGGATTTCTGAAACTGGTACTAAAAAAGAACCTAAAATAGTGCATTAATGATTTACTTACATCGATGGCACGTGGAAATGACAGTATTTTGGAAATACTGGGTTAAATATATTATTTAAAGTCATTTCACTTTCTCCTCTTAATAACTGGCTACTAGGAATTTTAAATTATATACATGGCTTAAGTTCTGGTTTCACTGGACTGCTTCCTCTAAGACTCAGCCACCGCCTCTAAAATGGGTAACGACATGCCTTCTTCACGGGGCTATCTGGAGGAGAAAATACAACAGGTGAGTTTCTTCTGCAAATCTTCCCCCACCTCACCTGCCAACAGTCAGCAGCCCACAGCTGTGGCCCAGCACGCCACCTGCACGGTCAGAGGCTGCCCTCTGAACCTCCACATCTGCAGGGCTGAGGAGGACTGGGCAGAACTGGGAGAGGCTCCTATTCCTGGTGCCTGGGGTGTGAGGCACCCGACTCTCCCCATTCTCAAACTACAGCCTCCCAGCCCCACCCAGGGTCACAGGGCAGAGGGCTGCTGCCTCCCTCACTGGACTGCCCCTCAAGCTAACGAGAATAATGCCTCCAGAGATGCCTCAAATGGAAGATTTCATAAGAAGCAGAGACCCTACTGGAAGATCACAAGCAGCAACAAAGTAAGATCAAGAACACCGAGCCAGTGCTGAGCCTCTCCAGGCAGTACCGCGCAGCTGCCCGCTCTAGAAGCTCTCCCTCATCAGGCTGCTTAACTCCCACGGCATGAGGAAGAGGACACTGAGGCCCAGGGAGGGGCAGCAACTTGCTCAGGGCTACTCGGCTGGTGAGGGGCACACCAAACCCCACACCAGGCCCACCTATCTCTGGAGCCCAGATTCCTCCCAGCAGGGGAGCCCAGGCCAGACACTGACTTCTATTTCCTGCTGTCCTGGGTTTGGAGCAGATGCCGGCATGCATATTTGCTCATAGTTTTCCCTGTGTGAATCAAGCTGAAGATCTGGTGTCTCTGCTGAGTGACAATTAACCTCACACCATTTCAGATGAGCTATTTTTTCTTGCCAAACAGTTAATGCTGCATAATCAGCCAACATCTACTGAAATGCTCTCCCCAAACACACAGCCATCTCTCGCCCCTTCGCCTAAACTGTGTCTGAGCAGGACTGCACCCCTCAAAGCAGGGTCTTTCTAGCCACTGGCTCCCCTGCCGCCGGGTATTTGTTCCCATGTTTATTTGCCATCAATTCTCAGAAAATTTTGTTGCCCGAGACTGTTGTAGATTACATTGAGATGGAAACTCTCTAGGTGAATCAGGCTTGTTTAAAGCTGGCTACCAACTAGCAAGGGGATATGGGCACATGCACTTCCAGTTAGAACTGCCTGGCAGACAAGAGCACAGCACTGAGTCCATCCCAGGCAGGACCTGTCCTTCCACAGGGGACACATGGTACAGAGCCAGAAAGGCACGACAAGGTCCAGGCAGCCCACAAGGGTGCCCTCCTTGTCTCATCTTCCTAGGGAGGCACAAGAGCAGAGGCAGATGACAAGTGGGGCCAGGGGCCATGAGGCAAGAGGGGACCTCATGGAGGCTGAGCGGGCCCAGCAAGTGTGCACAGACCAGGCCTGGCGGGGCATGGTGCGGCACAGCCGCCGTTACGGTGAGCCCTCAAACCACCTTCCGCTTGTGTGCCAAGTTTCAAGGGTGGGCACTGATAGGCCTTTTCCTTCTGGGACAAAGAATGCCAGGTTCTCCTGCCACTCCCTCCCAAGGCCTGATGTGCCAGTCACTCCAAAGGTGCCCCTCGGGAGGGAAGTGAGTGGAGGGCATCCGCTGCTGCCTCCGGAGCAGCTGCCAAGAGGTCCAAGAGAGGAGGCCAGCCAGGCCCCTGGCCTGGGAAAGTGCAGGGCTGGCTTGGACCTCCTCCTCACCATTCAAGACAAGCCATTTTGGGGGTTGTGGGGGGTAGAAGGCAGTGGCCAAGGGCTCAGAAGCTTCAGCAAAGTCACCAAAAAAATGGTTCAAAGGTCCTGCTTCGGGCAGTAAGAGGATTATTTCAAATTCTGGATGTGTCCACTTGAAGGATGTAACCCGCACTGTCCACACGCCTCCACTCAGTGTGGCAGAGCACCAGATCACTGGGCCCTTCTCCCTCATGTCCTGGACTTGCACAACCGGAGAGCTGAACCGCAGTGCCAGGCAGAACTAAAGCGCTCTTCCAAAGAGGCCATGGTGCTGACCACAGAGCCTCTCTATCACCCCCGTGCCCGGCTTTACCAACCTGCTCATAGTTCAAGAAATGCAGAGGCTGCTCAACGGTTGGGAGGAGAAGTCAGGGCCACTGGGGTTTCAATGATCCATCCGTTTATGGGCCCAGGGGATGTGACAAGTAAAAGTCATACATTCTGAGCACAGCCTGAGTACCAGGCCCTGGGCCAAAGGCTGGGAACAGCCCCAGTGAGGATGTCACTATCCCCACCTGACCATCAGGGAACCCAAAGCCTAGGGCAGATCCCAGACTTTCCTGAGCCCTGCGCTTCACAAGTGGTGGGGGAGCTCACCTCAGGAAGGCAGCCCTATGGAAACACGGGGGCCCACGGGCTGTCGAGGCCAACGACTGAGTGAGCCCCACTCACCGCTCTGCCACGCAGCCAGTGAGCACATGGCCTCAGCACTCCATTTTCTTCCCTGAAAAGCAGAACAGGAGGAGCCCCTCATAGGCTGGGTGAGGCCCACACACCTGAGGGAGGACGCCCTGCAAACAGTGGCCCGTGGATTAGGAGTTGGTGACCCACTTCCCAAAGCCAGGGCCAGGCTGATGTGTGTGCAGATATGGCAGGGGAGAACTCAGACCCCCCGTGAGCCTAGGGTGGGAGGTGACACTCATCACCATGAGAGGCACTTGCAGAGGTGCCTGATTAACTTCCTCTGAGCCTGTGCCCGACACTGGGGCCTGCCTAAGCATCTCTCTGGTATGCTTTCACCCTCATGTGCCTTCTTGCCATGACCTCCTTGCACCGGTTTCCCTGGGGCTGTCTGCGGTCAAACCCCCAAAGTGGAAAATAAGCATAGCAGTCAGGTAAGGCAGGTGACCGAGCAACCCATCAGATCCTGGCCCCAGAGGCCCCGATGGCATTCCAACCCTGGGCTCCAGGCAAAAAGCCCGCTCCTCACCCCAGCCTGCAAGGACGACTGTGATGGCCCTGCCGACCTCTCAGGCATCCTTTGCACCCCCGACTCAGGAACCTCAGCTTCGCTGTACCCTGCACTCAACCACGCCCACTCCGACCCCAGTCACCCCAGCTTCGCTGTGCCCTACACTCACCATGCCCACTCCCACCTCTGGGGCTTGCCTTCCCTGTACTCGGGACGTTCTCCCTAATTATCTTTGCAAAGCTGAACACATCTCATCATCTGTGATTTGTGCCAGTGTCACCTCCTCAACAAGGCCTCCCTGTCCCTTCAATCTAAAGCTGGCCACGTCCCACTTCCACCTCCTCTCATCCCACCTGGTGATCCAAACCACGCTGGCCTGCTGGATTCTCATTAGTGCAAATATCGCCATCTGAAATGGCCCTGCCTGCCTGTTGTTGGCCTGCATGACATCCATCCCCTCTTTCTGCATTGCAGAAACATCCCCAGGGCCTAGCTGAATGCCAGGTGGCCAGCACACTCCAGGCAAGGATCTGCTGAGTGAAGAACAAACTAGGACGGAGATGCGACGCGCGCTAGAAGAGATCTCCAGCCCCGCTGGAGAACGTCAGACAGCATTCAACAGACGGATGCTGAGCAGAGCGAGGCTGGGGGACAGAGGCGGCCGTGCATCTCCCGTCTGCTTCCTGTGCCGTCACCATCATCCAGCCATGCTGCGTGACCTGCAGGAGCAATCTGCTCCGTTCGCAGCAGTTGCTTCCCGTTTGCTGCATTTCCAACATTCACAGAACCAATTTCATCGCCTTCCCTTTCCGCGGGACCAGCTGGCCGGCGCCCCCGCCTCTCAGGTCTTGCCCTAGCCCTGTGGGGCCAATGGATTCCATGCTGCCAAGCTTTTAGAAGTGCAGTCTCTGCCCGGGGGTCCCCTAGCCCAAAGTGGGGAGCGGCTTCCTGTAGCTGCTTCTGTGTGATCTTAATACTTCGTTTTCTCTTCTTGGCTTTTCAGTTTTTCAGAAACCTAGCTAACCATTGCTCACAGTGAATTCACCTCATCTAATGGGCTGGTTTCTGCCTCTGACAGGCCCTGGCTGATCCAGGACGCCTGCCTCACCCACTCCACCCACAGAGCTCCAGCAGTGAAACAGCGGGGGCCTCCATGCCGCCACCACTACTCCATGAGGAGTAAATGCAGTCTGTGGCCCTTCAGGGAAAGGGGGGGGGGGTGCCTGATGACCTCTGGTGACACATTACTGATGTGAACTCGCGTTACTGCTCACAAATTAAGCTTCTGGTGGTTGCATTATATTTTGCAACCAATTGTTGCTTTTGTTTTCCAAGAGATTTTTTTTTAAGCCACTCCACCCCCTCCCAAAAAGGAATTATCCAAGAGCTCTACTATGTCTAACTTTCAAAGGAGGCATTGTTAATCTTTTGGCCATAAATAGGCAATTAACACCCACTCTGAGTCTAGTCAAACCAAGTTCCCGCCAGCATGGGGACTGCAGCAAAGGGTTTGTTCTTCGTGTGGCGTTTGCTTTCTGATTTCTTGACTGTGGCCTGAAGTTGCAAGAAAGAGCGGTCATTCCGGATGGCTGACACCACAAAAATGGTAAATAAATGGGCTCCTGCAAGCAGGAGAAATTCTCTACTGGTGCAGTGCTTGGGGCGACAGAGGACTCTGCTGCAAAAGGCGAAGTGGGCTAAAGTAAAGGCTTCACACTGATGGACCCACACAGGCCAGCAGCCTGCATGGTGTCGGGAAAAGGCCCGGTCAGGCACCAGCCGTGCTGGGCTCTGGGCACAGCTCTGTCTCCATCCCACACCCATCTCGGTGATGCACTTCTTTGTGCTTCCTGCTCTGGCCCTCGCCCGCAGGCACCATGCTAACCTCGGGCTGGGAGGGGCTTCCCACCAGGCGTTCTCCTGATGTCCCAGATAAGGAAGCAGAAATAAGGCAGACCTCCCTTTCGCTGCATCCTCTGAGGCCCAGCTGGGGATTACTCGGCTTCATTAGGAGAACTGAGGAGGCCATCACAGGCCCCTTGTTTCCGGGAGCTGCTGTCCCAGCTGTTGTAAACTGACCAGATGTGGCAAAGCTGAGACAAGATCCAGCGTGACAAGCGTTAGAAACCATGAAAGAACCCTCCTGTGGCCCTAAGCTGCCCCCAGCCCTTCTCCAGCCCAGAGTTCAGAATGGGCAGCCACTTTCAAGTGGACAAGAACAGAGAAGCGCCGGGCGCGGTGGCTCAAGCCTGTAATCCCAGCACTTTGGGAGGCCGAGACGGGCGGATCACGAGGTCAGGAGATCGAGACCATCCTGGCTAACACGGTGAAACCCCGTCTCTACTAAAAAAAATACAAAAAACTAGCCGGGCGAGGTGACGGGCGCCTGTAGTCCCAGCTACTCGGGAGGCTGAGGCAGGAAAATGGCATAAACCTGGGAGGCGGAGCTTGCAGTGAGCTGAGATCCGGCCACTGCACTCCAGCCTGGGCGACAGAGCGAGACTCCGTCTCAAAAAAAAAAAAAAAAAGAACAGAGAAGCTTGGGCAAAGGAGTCAGAAGTTTGCAAACTGAGGGCTGACAGGAAAGGGTAAGGAATGGGGCCTCCCCAGTGGCAAGGAGCAGCTGGGCTAGCAAATCACAGATGTGCAAGGACGGGGGGATAAGAGAGTCCCATAGATACTTTCATACAGAGACAAAATAAGTCATGGTGATCCACTGGATTTCAGTTCTACTGAGAACAGATCAAGAAGAAATACAGTCAAAGTGAGGACTGCAGGTTAGATAACAAGAGGGACTTACGATGAATAAACACTAAACAGGGTAGCTTAAAGAAAGTTGCCACCTTTGGGGATTAGGATGATTGATTCTCTGCCCGGTGAAGCCTATGACCAGGGTGAGGTGGAAGTCAGCCCTGCTGCTTTTACTCTGAGAACATTTCTCGAGCCCCTTATGCCTATCACCACTTCCACTGCCCCCACCATCGTCCAGCCCAGCTTCATGTTTGCCAGTAGCCTCCTGCCTGGCCTCCCCACCTCCCCCAGAACCTACAGTCCATGCTGCTCACTGTTGTCCCAAAGGAACTTTTTACGGGGTGCTATTGCTCCCCTGCTTAAAACCTACTAATGCTTCTACCCTGCACTCAGAGTTCCTGTCATTCATTCACTCTGCCGTTGCACACAAGGCAGGATATCAAACAGGGTGTGGAACTTGCCCTTAACAACCCACCCATGAGAACTTGCCTCGGAAATGTTCAACACTATATACTAGAACAGGCTTTCCAGACATTTCTGAAGCAGCGCCTTGTACTCGACTCAGCGTTAAGTCAACGTTTGGGAACTGCATGGGAAGTTTCATTGGCAGGCGGGGACACCATTGCTCTGCTGGGTATAGCAGCTCAGTGGGCACTCACCCTAGGACCCGGATCCTCCTCCAGGTCAGACCCTTCCTAATCCAGGCTGAGCTGGTACCTCCTGACTGAGGGACCCGAACTCTCAATGCCATCTCCATATGACACAAACTAGTCCCTGGGCATCTGTAGAGTCACAGGGCTAGGAATATGCCCATCTCTACCGCCCCTACAAGCCACAGACTCAACTAGGGAGCTTCTGGGACCCCGATGTACTAGGGTTCTGCCCCAGACCTGCTAATTCAGACTCTCTCGGACAAGGTCTAGGAACCTGCAGTGTGTTGGCTTCCAGGTAAGCCGACACTCATGGCTACACCTGGGCAGATGCACACACGGTCAGAAACCCGAGGGTCAGAGAAGCAGGGCAACCGGCTCACAGTCACCACACAGCCGGGTGGCAGAGTGCCTCTCAAACCCAGCTCTTCTGACTCCAACCGCAGCTCTATTCCAACAACAGCGTACCTCTGTTTCCCTTAGGATATGAGAGGCCTCTACCACGTGCAATAAGGCAAATCCCTGCCCTCAGAGTTACAGAGCCCGGGACTCATACCCCTGCAGCCCCGCTCAACAACTCAGTTGTGACCTCAGGTGAGGCCTTCTTCTGGGGAGCAGGGATGCGGCAGAGGACCTCAGCGCTGCAGAGACAAGGAATTCCTGAGGGGAGGATAGTTCACACTTGAAGAACAGCAGCTCCCTCCTTTTGCCAAATTTCTCCCCTTACTCCTAAAGTGCGACTCCCAATATGGCAGCCAACTCTTACTGAGAACATGTCCTGGGCACACAGTACTAAGCTCCGAGCACTTCATACAAATGAACTCATTTAATGAGACATTTAACACAGTGAGAGAGGGCGTCGCCACCCTTCCTTGAGGATGGGGAAACTGAACCATGAAGAGATTTCATAAGTTGCCCAGGATGAGGATGGGGCTCAGTCCGTGGGCAGAGCTCCGGCCTGAGGCCCCGCTCTCCCACCAGCCCTCTGTCTCCTCGTCTCAGCCCATGCTCTCTGCTTCTCCTTCAGCAGCCTGGGAACAACATGAGGGTTTCTCTAAACCTTCCACTGGGGGCCCTTGGAGTTGAACCAGCCAAAGGGGCAAGAGCCAGCTGACCCACAGGCCGTTCTTACTCTGGCTTCCATGAAGCAAGACTGGCGATATCCTCTGATGTGGCAGGGCCTCAGCTGGTAAGGCCTCGTTCTCCCTCTGGCCCATAGGCCTTCCAAGGGCAGAGCCTGCTAGGGTCTCTGAAGCCCCTTTGCCAGCACCAGAGCAGGGCCTGGCAAGTCAAGAGCACTCCCAGCACACCCGGGGCTCTCATCTGAGCAGCTGGCTTAGGAAAGGGCCCCTGCTTCAGAGAGCTGGGGCCTCCCAGAGCCTCATAGCTTCTCAAACGTTCTCTGCTCAGGATGGCTCTCAACTGAAGCATGGAAATCAGTAAGTGGCACTAAAAGCTGCCTCCCTAGCAGTCCCCAGATGAACTCCCATTTTCCTCTTCCTCAGGAGAGCAAAGCTATTGTGTCAACACTCGGCCTCGATCCCAGTGACCTTAAGCAGATTGCTTGTGCAACCTGAGGGCTGTGACTAGAGACAGAAAGGAGGGATCTGGGCGGAGGCTGCAGTGAGTCAAGATCTCACCACTGCACGCCAACCTGGGCGACAGAGAAACACTCTGTCAAAAGAAAGGGAAGAAAGGGAGGGAAAGGATGGGGAGCAGGGAAGACGAGAACTAGAGCTGAAACTAGTCTCCTGGAAGCCTGATGCCAGCATGCGCCACAGCTGGCAGGATCCCGGCCCACCAAGAGTGGGGAGCCCAGGACACTGCCCACAGCAGCAAAGGGTACAAGGGCAGCTACCATGGGAGAAAGGCTGCAGCAGGCCCGGGCTTTCTTTGTTCATCAAAGCTGGCATTTGCTGAGTACCAACCATGTGCCAGATCCATGCCACATGATTCCTCCCACACTCATGAGCAACAGGCACTGCCATTCCCATTTTACAGACACAGACATGGGGCCTGGGGCACACAGCTCAAACGTGGCAGAATGGGGACACAGCCCCAGTTATCTGACTCCGAAGCTCCCACTTCTCACTGCCACACTCTCTATGCCCCATGCACATCAGTTCTCTGGAAGGGTCAGCTGAGTGGTCCTCACCCAGGACCAAGCACAGCAGTGGGAGCACTGAGCCTGGGGTCAAGAGGTCAGGGCTCCCACCTTCCGGGATGCCTCGCCATGTGACTTTGGGCAAGGCCCCAACTCTTCCTGGACTCTAGAGGCCTCATCCTCAAGTGAGGGGATGGGTTAGAACAGAGATGGCAGATGACGTTCAGTTACCCATCAATTAGCAATGGCTGCCAAGACTGCCAAGGGGAGGATTCTAAGACCTCCACTAAGTTCACCTGAAAAGGCTGCCATGATTGATTAGCAATGTCTGTCAAGAGCACAGAAGGAGGCGTGCTAGTTCAGCACCCAAAGCTGCCCCCTTGACATCCCTAAACTCTGACAGCCCAGGTCTTACAGGCTCTCTTCCTTTGTTCAAGTCTATCCTATCTCTAAGTCAGAAGCAACTACTCCCATGTGCCTGCCCACAAAAGTTTTTGCCTTTACTTGTATTTAGCATTGCTTTCATTCCAATGGGCTTTCTAGGGCTTTCCAAGCCTACCTCTCTCACCAGATCTTCACATTGTCTGCAGTCCGTGTTATAAGGGGTGCTCCACCTCTGAATTCCTCTACTTGCCATTGGCACAGCTTCCCACCCGGAGAGGAAGGGTGCTGAGGGTGCAGGGCGGTGGGAACCGTAAGCAGCTGAAGGGGAACAGCCACTGGCAGGGTGGACAGGAGAAAGTCACAAAGGTGCAGGCAAGCTGGGTCTGCCACACAGAAACTTGGCCAAGGAAAGGCACAGCTGGCCTGCAGCTGCTGGGGGTGCCTGAGCAAGAAGTCATGTAGCCAACCCCATGGCGACCAAGAAGGGCCACTGTCCCTCAAAGGTGGCCCCACCGGCACAAAAGACGGAAAGTGGAAGCTGGCTGGGGGGCTTCACTTGGAGAGGACCTGTCCAGCAAAGAGCTGCGAGTCACTGATGAGCATCTGCACAAGCTCTCACGACTTCCTGCAGCAGCCCCTCATCCTGCACAGCCCCTGTAGCCCCACCCACCCAGCTCTCCTGGACTCACCCCCAGGAATAAGGCTCTCAGCGGCTTCCCAAAGACATGCTGGCATGCTGGTTTCTACCTCATGCTTCTTTTCTACCCCAAACTGCCCCTGGCCAGCTTTCACGGTCCCTCAAACATCTGCTAACACAACAGTTGCTGCCTGTTCTGAGGCCTGCTCAGGGAGGTGTGGGGACGCAGTGTGTGGGCAGCTGCAATCAATCAAACCTCTGTTTCGGCATCCCGACCCCTCCCCACAAACATCTTGCTTCTGTTTGAAGCACTGTTGAGAAGTACAATTTGTTACTCTTTCAAGATGACCAGCTTGAAGTTAAAAATACAGCGGGACTATGACACCCAGGGGGACTGCATTCAATGGGTGATCTTTTTAATTGTTGCTTTTTTCTGAAATCTTTGCTCACACACATGTGATCTATGTCTAAATGGCCTCATATAGCTCAAGTCTTGCTGGGAGCCAACCAGTGCTGGGTGGTCAAACCAGGTCTCAAAAAAGCAGTAAGGAAAATGTCAGCAAAAGTCCTGCTAATAAACGACTCACACCCTCAGGCTGGGCCCTGCCCTCAATGGCACACATTGTCATTTGGCAAAAGGAAGGCTGCAGCCTCACAGAGAACACCAACCAGGAGGGCCAAAAACACCACATGAGGAGGAAAGCTGTGCAGGAGGCCCACAGGGCCAGGCTTGCGCAGGGATAGCAGCACAGCCAGTCCTCTGAGCTGCCTTTGGGCAACTTGCTCTGTGGAACCAAGTGGTTGTAATTACAAGTACAGGGAGGGCAGCCACTGCGGGACTAGGTCCCTGCGTCATTTCCCCCATTAGGGCTTTCCTCACTACAGTCAGTCTCCCCGACTCAGGATCCAGATGGCCACCTCACCTGCAGCCTCATTCAGCATCTCTGCCTGCTCTCTTGGCATTGGGGTTTTAAGAAGACATGAGGAAAGACAATCTGAAAGCAATGTTGACACCCCACCCTGTGCATCTCATCCCCAACGGACCAGAGTTAACTGGGACAGCTGTGCCCCAGGGATGCGGCTAGGAAGGGGTAGGGTGGCCAGCGCGCCCCCGGGATATTTCCACCCTAGTTTCAAGGGTGACTGATAGAAGAATGTTCACACACGGCCAACTTCCTCTGGCAAGGGGGTGGGGGCGAATCCAATTCTGTCACCATTTCATAACCCTGGGCTCTGAACTCAGAGTTGACTGCAGGCTGAGCTGAGCTGCAGGGCAGGCCTCCTTCCCATTTACAAAAGAAAAGCGATGAGGCAAGAAGATGAACAAACAAGACACAGAAAGTGGCATGAACAGAAAAGGGAGGATGGAAACACAGGGAAAACGGTGGACAAACAAAGAAAAATAGGCATTACTTTTTTTTTTTTTTTTTTTTTTTTTTTTTTTTTTTTTTT
>NW_016819184.1:5064902-5131608 GCF_001698545.2 Rhinopithecus bieti | reverse complement strand
TTTTGAGACGGAGTCTCACTCTGTCGCCCAGGCTGGAGTGCAGTGGTGAGATCTCGGCTCACTGCAAGCTCCGCCTCCCGGGTTCACACCATTCTCCTGCCTCAGCCTCCCGAGTAGCTGGACTACAGGCACCCGCCATCACGCCCAGCTAGTTTTTTGTATTTTTAGTAGAGACGGGGTTTCACTGTGTGAGCCGGGATGGGATGGTCTCGATCTCCTGACCTCGTGATCCACCCACCTCGGCCTCCTGAAAAATAGGCATTCTCACAGCAGACTGAGGGCACTTCCCAGGAACGTCCACCTTCTGCTCCTACCTCTGCTTCTGGAGGCACCCAGAAGCAGCCCACACCTTCTCTCCAAGTCCTGTGACTGTGACGATGATCATGAGTATCTGTCAGCACCCAGCCTGTGCCAGCCAATGCACTGGGTGGGGGGGGTATGGGTACATATAGATATAGATACAGACACACACACACACACACACACACACATCAACAGATGTGGACACACACACATATATAAACACACACCCATATGGATAGCGCATTATCCACATACGTTGTTTCTCTTGCTCCTCCCACAGTCCTGTGGCAGTGGTGGCATTTGCTGCACAGACATGTCAAGCAATTTGCCTAGGGCTTCCAGTCTCCGGCCCCACCTCTGGAGGCCTTCTAGTGTGTCAATGTCGCCTTCTAAATGCAGATCCAAAAGTGAACACCATGCCCAAAAGAGCCCTGGCAGGCATAGGGACCAAGAGAGCTTCAGTTTCCTCAAGAGGGACTGGAATGGACAAGCTCTGAGGTCACATCTCCTGACATCCTCTGCTTCTAGCACAGAGTCTACACCCCAGGGCACTTGCTCCTGCTGAACTCAACTGTGGATACAGATGAGGGCAGGGCCTTGGACCTCAGAGCTTCCTGCCCTCTTACTCTCTTGGATTCTCTCCCTGGACCCTTTCCTGCGGGCAGGCTGGAGGGGCTCCAGCTACCACAGTCCATCTGGCCATACCGAATCATGGCCAGAGGGAAGCCGCCGTGTACTCATGCACACCCTCAAGATCTGATCTGGGCCCCAGTCGGGGCCTCTAGGGGAGCTGGGGCTCTTCAGAATGGCCAGCTGCTCCAAAGGTCTAACTGAAAAGGCCTTCTGCAGACTCACACACCTGGCCTCAGAACCCACATACGAAGGGGGCCTTTACAAGAATGCACAAGTGGAGCTCTCACCCCCAAAGGCAATGTGTAAACCAAGATCAAAAGGCCCATGAAAGAGAAGCCAGAGCCCAGCGGAAGGAAGCGTGGGCCACACCTGGGTACAAGCCTACCCTTCCAAAGATATGGAAAGCCCAACTCCAAGTCTTGCCTCCATGGGCATGCAGAGCAGACCCTAGCCCCTTCTCGGTGGTCCCAAATGTTGAGTGAAGCCACAGCATGTAGAAACTGGAGTCTGTGGCCAGTGGTCTAACCTCAGGGGCCATCTAGCAACATGTTAGTCCTTGTACACCAGCAACATGCCCAGCTCATCAGGTTACCATGCACGAGGCCCTGCACTGTCCAGGGCTCTTGATAAATACATAGGGATACCCTAGGCCTCGTTCTCAGGGCCCCACAGAAAAGCAAGGCCCACCTCCCCAGGCTAGAAATCAACTGATGATGGAGCCAAAGCAGGCCGAGCCCCATGGAGAGAGGGCTGACTAGGGTCTAGACTCTTGGTGAGGGCATGGCTCAGCGTTCACGGGCCCAGCCTCAGGGCTCTGGCCATAGGCCTTGGGCACACACACTTTCCAGAGGACCCCCTCTACTTTCCCTATGCCCAAGACCCGCTGCCAAGAAGGCGGCCAAGGACAGACAGGCTGAACCAGAGCAGCCTCCTCAGGTTCCGCACACCTTCCCAGATCTGGGAGGCCTGCCTGGGGCCAATGAAGCCATCTATACAACTGGGCGCGGCCCCACTGAGCATTATATTTTTAAATAGTATCTAACCAAACAAGGTCAAGAAATGTCTCCAATGATGCCAGTGGTGTTATTCCAACCGTGGCTAGTAACATATAATAACATGTATGTTGTTTTTATTATCTATCTACTCATTAGGTAATAAAATATGCTCAGCATTAAAAATGTAACTGAAGCATTATCATACCCAGAACTCTGGGCTCTGGGTTTTCCTCAGAAGTCACCCAAATCTGTCACCTTTCCAGACTTTTTACCTATTTAAATTTTTCTGAAGAAGGGAAATTCCTCTTGGTGTCAAATAAATGCGTTCAATCCCTGTCCAGCTAGTAAAGTCAAAAACGTTCCACTACACTGCAAAAAGAATGGCACACGCCTGGAGCTGCGATGGAAGAAATGGAAACTAGCTGAGGAGGGGCAGGAGCACTGACCCACACCCCTTCAGGCTCTCCCCCAGGCGGATCCCACTGACACAGGGGAGGAACAAGCACACCACCATCTTGCCCTCCCACTGCCCCAGCCAGTGCCCAGGCTCTTGAACAAAGGTGGCCAGAAAGTCTGGACTCTGGGGCCAGATAAGCTTTAGACTTAAGACACCTGCACCTCTCTCTATGTTGGGAGTAGGAACTAAAGGAGAGAAGAGCAAAACCCCATCAAGAGAAACTGCACATTCTTTGTAAAAGGAAAGAAGACCCAGTTGAGAAAACAACATTGTTGAGAAAACAACATTGGGCTTGGAAGGAAGTTAGCTATGCCCGCCCAAAACACAGTGAGCACGATGAGCCCGCCTGCCCTGGATCTGGCCATAATCCTGAGTGACCAAGGCCAACCCCTCTGAAACCATCCTCACCAACAAGAAGATCTTCACCCCTTGAAACCCAGTGAGACCAATGTTTACATAAATAAGTCCAGAAAAGATGATGGTCAGACTGCGGCATTAAGCAACTGACAGCTCCTGGGTGAACACAGAGCCAATAGTGTTGTGGCCCATCACATCCACCCATCCTTGAGTCAGAGGTCACAAGGGCCAGCACCACTTCCTCATCCCCAGCCAGAACCAGATGCAGCCAACTCTCAGGCTCAGAGACGCTCCTGATGACAGAGTATGAACTCCAAGTTCATCTCATTCAAATCAATATCCAAGATCAGTGTTAGCACAAGGCAGAGCTCCAAGACAAAGAGGATAAAGTCCAAGTGACAGGGGCGTGTGGCCAGATACTTCTACAGCAAAGGGCAAGGATGACTGCAGAGGCAGCTCAGAGAATATTGGTCACAGCATCTTGAGGGCCTCACATTTCAACAGTTTAATCAAAGGAATAAGCTCTCCGCAATCACTAGCTCTCGGAAACCATTACCCACACCCCTGATCTCAGGACCAGCATAATCCAAGGGACACTGAATCCCAGTGTGTGTAAACGTTTCTTGCAGCAGCTGCAGGGGCAGCTTCCTGGGAGAGACAGCTCCAGTGAAGGGCCGGAGGGGAACACCAGTGTTTGGTTCAGTGAGTCTGCCCACCAACAGCCCACCTCTCCCCATCCACCTGCCCTTGTACCCCTAGCACTGCACTCACAGTGAAAGGGAATATTTGGCTGTAAATAGAAAGAAATAAACGCTTTTAAAAAACCAACTGGAAATAATCTTTCTTTGAATAGGATTTTAAAAAACAAGGAAACTAACCCCCTCCTGGGTATTTCTGAAACTGGTGTTCTACGCTTGTCTAGGACGGCCCAGACCCAGCAGAGGCTCCAGTGAGCACCAAGGTGACTCCAGGATGCTGGGGCTCTTACCTGTGCCATCTTGGCAAGGTCTAGAGAAGGCCTCTGCTCCTGCACTTCTTCAGGGCGCCGCCTTTTAACACCGACCTTCTTATCGTTAAGGACACACGGCTGGGAGCGGCTGCGGGAAAGGCCGCTGGAGCGTCTTGCCAGCTCTGGCGTTGAGGCAGGTGTGCTGTTGGCTGAGGGAGGACAGTATTCCACAAAGGAAAACTGCTCATGTGAGCAAGAGAGGGACCGTTGCAGGTCCAGCCGGCCCCCTCCCATGGGATGCGGGTCAGGGTTCCAGGTGTCACCTGCCTGTCCACAAGGGGCTGAGCCTGGCACCCCTTGGCAGGGCTGCCCTCCAAATCGATGGTGGAGTCCTGCCTGGTCACAGGGTGAGGAGAGCACATTGGCCCGGGAAGGGAGGCTGAAGCTGGAGCTCCTCTGCATGGTGCTGAAGCCGTTGGAATAGCGCTGGACGCTGCCCCCACTGTAGCAGCGTCTCTTTTCCACAGGAGTCCAGACTTTGGAGCCCAAGGGCCTCCAAGATGTCCGGCAGCTGGACATCTCATCGGAGAAGGACAGTGAGCGGCACTGACGCTTGCTAGGGGGTGCTGAGGGGTTCCCGTTGTGGTCACTGATGCTGAGGTCTTTGATGAGACTGGTCACAGCACAGGCGGTCACTGCCTCCCGGTGCCATAGTGAGTTGTCCTTTTCAGGCAGGCATTCCCAGATGCTGGTGCTCGGTTGGTCAATCTGAAGAGGGCATTTCCTGTCCAGGTCTCGCCATCTGTCATTTTCTGGTTCATAAATGACAAGGAGAAAACATGATTTGAGAAGGCCTTCACTCCAGCCCTTTAATATCTCCACACCAACAGCCCGTTTCAAACACAGTATCTTAGAGCCAAAAGGCCCTTAGAAACCATCCAGTCCAACCTCATTTTACAGATGAGAAACTGAGGCTCAGAGAGGAGAAGTGAATCTCAAGGCTTTGAGTTGGAAGTTGGAAGCGGAGCAGGGCCTAGAATACAGATACACCCCTGGGACTCCTGATATGGTTTTCTTTCCAGTGTACCATACTGCCTCCCAGGAGAATCCAAAGCAATATTTTTCATCCAAAATGCTTTCTCATCTTATGGGTGGGAAACCGACTTGCCCTGAGCCCTGCCCTGGCCAGTAAGAGAGTCAGGACAAGACATATGTTAAGTGCCACTGGGTTCTCTGCAGTTCTCAGGACTGGGACTCGATGCTCTGGCAGAAGACCACAACCAAAGATGTCTCAACACCTCAGATGGCCAAGGCCAAAAGATGGCTGGGGCACTGCCAGGTTAGTTCACCCCAATTCCACCTTGAAAGCCTTTGCTAATAGAAGCTGGAGCTGGTACTGATTTAGATCACCTCCATCAAAATGCTCAACATCGATGTCACCAATGGCTGCCAATCACAGCATTTTCTCTATGTTCACTCGATTTTTCACTTAAAGCAATTAAAATCTGTAAGAACAAGTCTTGGGCTTCACAGACTTAAGGGCACCACTTAAACTTACGTATTCAGGTCTTCACTTGAATACACAAATAAATAACCGATCCTGCTATGAAATGCTACATTTGCACTTGAACCTTTATTTTGTGAAATATTCAAGAACTATTTATTGTTTTTCTACTATGGAATCAGGCACCATGTGGGGAATTTTAGGAGATGCAAAGATAAATTTGACATAGTTCTTGTATTCAAGTCTACAGTATAAAAGCAAAGTTAAGAAATATGCCATGCTGTCAGGGAACAACCTGTTAGTACTATTTTCTCGAACCTATATATATTTATAAATCATGCACATGTAAATGGCTTGAGTCAGTCAAGAGAAGAATACAAGTGAAACCTGCAATGATATTTGGTAGGTATTTAAGGTATTTAAATGCACGCAGGATCTCACAGCAATGCAGATCACTTACTGAGCATTCACCTGGGCTGTGGAATCCACACAGCACCCTGAGTGCAGGTACCATCATGGACCAGATCAGGAGACCAAGGCTTGGGGGACATTGAGCAACTAGCCCAAGGCCACACAGCTAGCACTAGACAGGATGTAAACCCAGCTTAGTCAGGCCCCAGAGCGCAGGCCCTTTTCACTACACTGCAGCGCTGAGGCAGACTGCAGGGGAGCCTGACTCTGGCCCTGGCCTTAAGGAGTTTATGGGTCAAGCAAGATGGGCTCAGGTGCAGAAAACTGAGACTTAACCCATGTGTGCTCGAGGCAGCAAGGACTACAAACCTATCTCCTCTACCAGTGGCCACTCCTCAAAGGGCACCAAGAGACACAGCCAGCTGAGCGTCACAAGTAGCAGCTTCTTGACTGACTCAATGGGAATGACCTGTGCAGCCCAAAGGGAGGGCCAGGAGCCCAGAGGAAAAGCTAAGGCGCAGCTAACAGTGGTACTCCTTCCTCTTGGGCATCCTGCCAAGGTCATGAGATACAGATTGAGGGGCTGGGACCCTGGCAGGGGACACTGCTAGAAATTATCCAGAGGCTGTATTCATGGAGGGCCTCAGAAGCTGGAGATGCAGGAGAGAAATCTTCCAAAAGCCCAGGCAAGCCAGCTGCGACAAAGCAAGACTGTCGCTAAACATCCAATTCCTTCATCATACATCGTTCATCTCATCTCTGAAATTTCCCAGGGCCTGACCACAGCAGGTCTCAATATCTGCTCCTCCAACTAGACTGGATCAATTACTTCCAAAAATCATCCAACGTACCCCTTCCTGCAAGTTATATTAGGTTGTTCAGACAGGCTTCACCACCAAGGAAACCATTCCCTTTGGGTATTCACCATTCTATTAAACCAGCTTCAACTTGACACTGGTCAGCAGCTGAAAGTCCAATAAACTAATATAAAGTAATTTTTTTTTTTCAGACAGGACCTGGCTCTGTGGCCCAGGCTGGAGTGCAGTGGCATAATCCCAGCTCACTGCAACCTCCACCTCCCAGATTCAAGCTATTCTGGTGCCTCAGTCTCCTAAGTAGCTGGGATTATAGACGTGTACCACACACCCAGTTAATTTTTTTATTTTTTGTAGACATGGAGTTTCACCATGTTGACCAGGCTGGTCTCAAACTCCTGGCCTCAAGTGATCCACCCACCTTGGCCTGCCAAAGTGCTGGGATTACAGGCACGAGCCACCGTGACCGGCTCTAAAGTAAAATTAAAGGAAATATAAACTCTTGTTGACAGAGTCACAAATATCTCAGTTATCATCTGATTTAAAAGAAAACAGAAAGTTATCCTAAGAAAAAAGTGAAGATTTATGTATGATGATGTTCATCAAAATGATGAGCAACAGAAAATGGTAAACATAATTAAAACATCTTACAGCAGGGGCTAGTTAAATAAATTATCAAGGAATAACATGGAGCACAAAGAAGCAGAGTTTCAAAGAACATTAAATGATGTGGGGAAATGCTAATAATATAAAGTTGAGCATAAAGAAATAGGATGTAAAACTGTATAGAGGGTGTGATTTCTACTTAGCAAAATACGTCTGTTGTATGTGAAGGTAAGAAGGAAATAAACCAAAATGTTAATAGTGGATTGGCAGACAGCTGGTTGGTTAATTTATTTTTTCTCTTTTGTTTTTCTATAGTCTCCAAATGTTCTGAGAAAAAATGTCTTACCAAATATGTGGGGGATGTGACCACCAAGCCCACTGGTGCTGTGCCCTTGCTGAACTCAGGAAGTGAGCCAGGGTCAGGGTGGGGGCCCACAGCCCGCCCTCTGCTGAGTTGGCTCCTCTGGGTTTTCAGGAAGTTGCTGTACCAAACGCTGGCCACTAACTTCTCTTTTGAGACAAGGCACTGAGGCACCAGATGGGCCAGGAATGTGGCCGACTGAGGAAAAAAACAATGGGTTTGGCACAGAGTGGCAAGGGTGGCCGGTGCTCATGGAGCCTGAGACATACTACAGACTGTGTCTCCACCAGGCCTCGGGGAAACCCGTGAGATGAAAAGGAGTTGATCCCACTCTCAGAGGATGCCATTTTCTATTCCATTTTTGTGCCACTGGCCTGGAATTTTCCCCATCTCTAGGGAAATCATAGAAGAAAGGGAAATCGGGAGCCAGCTAAACCATCCCTCCCATCTGCCCTTCCTTTCCCATGGCCAGCCTGTGATCTTGGTGCTTCTTTGAAGGGATCCCTCAGGGCCTCCCTACTCCAGGCCTACCTCCTCACTGCCTCTAGATAACTTTCTGAAGCCCCCACCTATTGTGGCCTATTCGCTTCAGTTGTCACCCGCTGCTTCTGGGAAAGAAGACAAGCATTTCAGACTGGCACCCGGGCCCATCTCCTCATCATTTTCCCCAACAAACCCTACACTCCAGGTAGCAAACCTCCTATGACAGTGGAGGTCAGAAAATAATCACAGAGTCAAAACCATCCCTGAAGAATTCCTGAACCAGCCCACAAAGTACACCTCCTCCACCCAGCTTTGCGTAGACAACCCAAAAGGGTAATTCTTATGCACCAGCGATTCTTTATAAAACTAAAGTTTAAGTAACTAGACTGCAGGAGCAAGCACAGGTAAGACCTATATGCAGAAAGGCTGGAAGTCCAACGTGCTGGGCCTTGAGGTAACCACCAAAACCCAGGGACATCAGAGCTGGGTGATGAATTCCTACAGGGCCTACTCCTTCTATGTTACAGAGTAAGCCTCTATGGCCTGTAAGATTTGTTGTAGGGAAGATTCGAAGAGTCAGTTTTTAACTATGAAGAGAAGTTGTAGCTTCCCCCAACATCAGCTCTTTCACTCATACACACCCTTACAAAGGCCTGGAATGTTCTTTTCCTGCCTTTATCCTCCTTTCACCAAGAGTCTCCTCATTTAAAAAGCCAACTCAAAGATCCTCTGAAGATACGCCTTCTCCTAGCTCTATGATTGTACAGCACAGAGGTACCTGAACTTTATGGATCTGCTTACACATCTACTTCTCCTCCTAAAGCCACAGACTCTCAAGCACAGCCCCAATGTGGCTCCCCAGTGCCTAGCACAGAGCAAGGCACACAGCAGACCTTAGTCAGTGATGCATGAATGAGGGAGTGGATTGCAAACTGCAGACAAAAGCTACAAGAGGATGTGGTGTCCCCTTGGACTCACCTGTCTTTTGTCCTTGGCAAAGGTGAGTCTTCCTTGGCCAGGTAAGTCCAACCTGGGCTGTGACCTGAACTGTCTGCCCCACCTGGGCCATGTGGCCATGTGTGACTCAGCCAGGAGATGGGTTGGCAGAGTCATGTCTAAGATACTCTGAAAATGCAAAGCACTGTTATTGTATATCAACACCAGCCAGGTGGCCACTTGTTCAGTCTGCAGGCAGATAATATTGTAATTGTTTCTATCTTTATCGCTTTGAGAAGTACAACATGAGAAAAGTAAAAACAATCAAGGCTATGTTTAGCCCTGTGTTTTCCCCATTCGCTCATGGAACAGAAAGCGATTTGTTGGGTCAGATCACCAGACAGAAGAAACAGGAATAGAAGCTAATTTTTAATGGCAAACTGCCCCAAGCGCTAAGCCCTAACGTCACACCATACAAAGGGCCTCGGTAGGCCTCCAAGAAGAGGATATGGGGTGCCCCTGCCCCCTCCATTCAGTATCACTTCTGCACAAACAACTATAACTCTTTCAAGTCACAATGGCCATGATGTAGGAGTCTACTGAGCAACAGTCACTTGGTGTAGCGGAAAGGGCAAGGACCTGGGTTCAAACCTCAGCTCTGTTAGTTACTCAGTTCCTCGTAGCTATTAGGAGAATTAAATAGGCATCTCATACAGGGTATAGGGTAGGCTCTCAAAAGCAGCAGTCATCATAAGGATAATCAATGGTACTGGAAAACGCTCTCCTAGCTGAGGCTTGACTCAACCAGAGCTGCAACTGGGTGCCAGCCTCTGTAGAATCTGGCTGGAATGGAAACCTGGCTTCTCTGACTAGGATTTCTCAAAGTGTGGCTTCTGGGCCACCTACAGGAGCATCCTTTGGGGGTGTTTGTTAAAATGCAGGTTTCTAGACCCTGTCTCTGACTTGGTAAATCAGAATCTCTCTGGGTAGGCATTTGCATCTTAACAAGCTCCCCAGGTTATTTCAATGCAAAAATGTTGAGAAATGCTGTTCTGGAAAGCGGATGACATGGAGAACTGAGTTATCAAACATCTGTCAGAATGGCGGCCCATCCAGACCATCCAGCACCACTGCCCAAAAGCTTCAGGAGGGTTGACAATTCTGGTCTCTACGAATTTGAATTCATAACATCACTGAAAGTTGGTGTTTTATGTTTCGGTTTGGGCCAATTCCAGGAAGAAGAATGGAGAAGGATCACTTCACCCTTCAAGTACTTAGAAGTTTAACAGGACAGGATGAGGACCCTTAGGGCCTCCTTCTCAAGCTACACAACATGCGATGGAGAGCCACTAGCAAAGGCCTTAGAAGCTAATTTACTCCTGTGAACAAGATGAGTGTGAAGCCTCCCACCTTCTCCCTGAGAACACGCAATGGCCCATCAGCCGTGTCCTAAAGACACACAGCAGGGCCCCCATCCACCTGCAGCCTGACACCAAGCCGCTGGCAGACCTGAGCAGGGCGCGACAGCCCACAGCCTGAGAGCACAGCACCAGCCCATTCAGTTCTATGCTGCGCCTGTTGCTTTAGCCTTTAGGGCATGTAAAGCTTCTCCGTGTCCCCACTGAGCATTATCTTCACAAGTCTGAAATGATACATACGTAAGAGCATGTGCATTTGTGTGTAGCGCAAACACACATGAGCCTTTGCCTGCAGATGGGAGAGTGAGCCACACAAGCATCCTTGGGCCCAGTTCTCTCACAGTCTTGGACAGACTAGGCTCTTCCAAAGCTGAGGCTTGATGACTGAGCTTGAAGTTTCTGACTTTTGATTATGCCACAAAGAACAGGAGAATGAGATGCCTACATATGCAGAGACAAGGACCCAAATCCCCAAATTTGCACTCACAAGGCTCTGGTCCTGTCACTGTTTGACTAAGAAGGGCAGAAGACTGCTGTGTGCACAGATCCTAGAGCTCGAAGCAAGAAAAACACTCAGAGGAACACGAATGGTATTTGACCTCAAATGTTCTTATTTCCATTTCTACCCTTAAATGTGAAGGAAAATTCCCAGGGCCCCAGATTCTTGGGGGACTATAAGCCTTCATATATTCAAAAGATAGAGGAGCTTTATAGCCCTGGAGAGCTCTGTACTATGTTTTCAATAGTGCCTTATGGTCACATCAGTACAGCAGAATGTGGTTTCCAGAAAAGGTTAAGCATCTCAAGTACAGACCAAGATACAAAATGCCCCAATTAGCAAGCCTGCTGTCAGATCAGGACCAGCTGACTCATTCTTACATTTCACACCTATCTACTTGTGCTGACAATGAGTATCTCTCCCCTCCTGTGGGTTGGGCTGTGTGAACTTGGCCTCAGGGCCACAAAGATTCTATGCTTGGTTTGGGGAGAAGCTCACCAAATCATCAATGGGAAAATCAAGAGAGCCGAGGTGTCTTTCCGAAGGTGGTTTTGCTAAACTGATCTTACGAAAAGAACGTGGGGGTGCGGGGGACACAAACAGGGCAATGACATGAGCTCCCCCATGATTGTCTCATCTGTTTTTAAATGGACTTGAGAGCCTCTGGCTCCCTGGAGGGTCTCTTTGCTTATATGACCAGAAGGAGACTCAATTCGGAGCAGTGTCAGGAACAAAAGGTCCTCGGGCTTTGCCTGCCAGGCCTTAGCTTCAGGTCCTGCCCACGCACCTGAGATGGACTGTAAAATGGCAGCTGTGTCTTGGGTTGGGGGACAGCAACACAGGACACCAAGTTCCTCACACAAGGCACAAGGAATTCGGATGGCTAGAGATAGCGCTCCATCAGGACCCACATCCAAGGAAGAAGGAAGGCGGGTCTGCAGGGCTCTGGGAGGTGACAGAGGCTACTAAGGACAAAGTTCGGGGTTCAGAGCCATTACCAGGGCCCTGCCCTTACCAGCAGAGTTGTGGTGGCCCATGGCAGCTGCCGCTGCTTCTGGGAAATCTTTGCTCTTACAAAAAGATGCCCGGTGGGATCCTCAAGGTTAGAAACCACACCAGATGGGGCACTGGGAACAGGGGCCTCAATCTCACCATCTGCACAAGGTGGGGTAGACTAGGGTCTCACGACAGCCCTTTCGGTTCTGACCGGGACTTCCTACTCCACCCCCCAGGCATTCATAAATGTAAGGGAACAGCTAGTATTTGCAATGGCAACAAGAGCTCTGAGGGGACAACAAGGTCAGTTTGGTCCATCTCCTCTGGATTTCCATCCTGACTGTGGGTGTGCACAGAGCATGGGAAACGGGCAGCTGCTGCTGATGCACCTCTCAACTGATGTGCGCAACAAAGCTGGGTGCCATTAAACAGATGAGGGAACTGGCGACAGGCAGAGCTTTTCACGAAACTGTCAACAAATGCATATTTACTGTTAATCAGCTAACACTCCAATAGGGTCCTCGCTGAAGCTGAGGAAGAGCATGAATGTGCATCCCAAGCACGTGACTCGTCTCATGGGCTGTCACAGCAATCCCCATCTGACTGATGGGGAAACTGGGCTTCAGAACGATGTCACATCTCCCCCATGGACACACATCCAGCAAATGACAGAGCCCGGATGTCAACCTAGTCTGCAGTCCCAAGGTCATGCTCTTGCAGTTGGGTCAGGCTGCCTAACTTGACCATCTCTTCATGTGGAAGGCATGGTACCCAGATAGGCTGGCAGTGGCCATTTCCTGTCCTCTGGCACTATTGTGGTCCCCTCCCCATCAAGTCAGCCCAACCTGGGTAAGAAGGCAGCCCTGGAAAGCTCTGTTTTCACTTGTCACTGGCAACACTTGTCGTGTGCCAACCACATTTTACATCTACTTCCATTCTGTGCTTTATTATTCCTGAAACACTGCCTGAAACCAATGAATGGTACAAGGAAGAATTTAAATACCCTACATGACAAACTATTTTAGAGATTTTAAAATCACGCATATGACCATAATAAAATTATGACCATAATAAAATAAAATAATAAAGCAAACCTTAAAAAATCCTATATACATATACATACATATACATACACACACACACACACACACACATTTATATTTGGATATAATTTTTTTTCAATGAAAACAAATCTCATTCTAGCCTATACTGGTTAACACACAGTCTCTTATTGGAGGACCTGGCCCAATGACCACATTCAAAATGGTTGTCTCTGCAAAACAGAAAAAGTGGCAGAGACCAAAAATTGGGCCTGAGAAGCTCTGATTTTGTTATTGCTGTCATTCATTTTGATTCATTCATTTGTTTATTTGTTCTAGGAATCAAAAACACTCCAGCTCTGATGGCCACCCTCTTCCTACAACGCGCAATCACTTTCCACTTTCCATGACAAACAGTGGCTGAGTTTAAAGACCAAAGCTACCAAATCTCAAAGCAAAATCTTTTAGTCCTCCCCAGCTCAACACAGCCAACTGGTTTACCCTGTAGAAATTAATACAGAGAGTGCCCCAGGGAACAACCCTTTTATGTACAGAGTAGACTTTAACAGCCAAGTAATTAAACCCTGAAAGTAAGGGCTTATAATTAAAATGCGGACAAACCTGAACTGGGGCGGCACAAGGAGGGCTGCTATAATATTTTTACAATTCCTTTTTATACATAATGTATGATCCTTCTGCTCAAGTTTCCTCTATGTTCTTTGCCTGTGAAATAATTTACATTAATAAATAATTTATTACCATAACTCCTAAAGTAATTATGGGTTTCCATCCAATTTTTTTTAGCACATGAATTGTTTTGTTCTCTGTCCACTGACTTGTATTTACAAGACTTTTCCTAGTAGCCTTTTTAAAATAATTGGTATTGCCTTTGCTTTCTTACATATGAGTGATTTCCAGGTCTCATCCTCGCCTGAGTGCTGAGGAAAATGGAATGTGTGGTGCCCATTGTCCCTACGATACAAATGCACTGAATGGCTGCAATTAGCCAAGGGTGGTGAATGGAGACTGCGCTCACTCCACTTGCCCTGTTTCACCAAAAAAGATTAAACTAGTACACGTGTGACCCTGGGTCCCCCACTGCAAATGGCAGAAGATGTGGAGGGAGCCTGGACTGAGAGTCTGCATGTGGCCCTGCTTCTCCCCACACAGGACGACTCTCAGCCACAGCCCGGGCCCCTCTTTGTACCCACTAGAAATCAGAGTCAGGAGCAAGGGCTGGCTCCCTCGCCCAGTCGGCTGACCAGTGGGTGGGCCGCACCACGGAGCTGCCACCTGACCCACGTTTCCTGTGTCGAGAGCACAAGAACCAGTCATATAAATGGCTCTTTCCCAGAGCAGCTTTGTAGAGGAAATTCTATTTCAGCAAAGAAGGTGGGCTGGGGATGCTCTGGGAGATGAGAAAAGAAGCCAAGAGTCAAAACAGCCTCTGCTGGCAGTAGCCCTATGGTGGGGGCTGAGCTGGCACCCTAATAAGGGGCACTCAAACCTGGTGCAGGGCTGGCTGGGCAGTGCTCAGCTCTACCCTCTCTGCTTCTCCCATTCACACTCCATGCTGGCTTTGTTCTCTCTTCCACACTGAGAAGAACAAAACCACTTCTCTGTATCAAGTTCCTAAACTGGGGTAGGGGACAAGAGTGGGGAGGGGCCTGGTATCCAGCTTGCAATCACAAGGCGTGAAGTGCTTTTAATTAAAAAAAATAAATAAAAAGCATAGGCCAGGCGCGGTGGCTTGCACCTGTAATCCCAGTACTTTGGGAGGCTGAGGCGGGTGGATCACCTGAGGTCAAGAGTTCAAGACCACCCTGACCAATATGGTGAAACCCCATCTCTACTAGAAATACAAAAATTAGCCAGGCGTGGTGGCAGACGCCTGTAATTCCAGCCACTCGGGAGGCTGAGGCAGAAGAATTGCTTGAACCTGGGAGGTGGAGGTTGCCCTGAGCCAAGACTGCACCACTGCACTCCAGCCTAGGAGAAAGAGCAAGACTCCATCTCAAAACAAACAAACAAAAAAAAACAAAAATAAAATTAAAAAGGCATTGTTGTGAGTACTCGATTTATATTAGTTATGTGTTTTATCTAAGTGGGTGCAGAGGAGGCTGGGCTACTTGAAACGTTGGCATTTTAAGAAGTGACCAGGGTGCTGTGCTCCTTGCTCTACTGCACTTGCCCAGATTTTCTGCAGAATATTCGGGAAACTTGAACTCATACTGGCTTCCAGCGAGGACCCTGGCATGGGGGCTCAGGAGGAAAAAATCCTGAGTCACAGGACCAACTGTCCCCAGCTCTCATGGGAGAATTCCACTGATCAGCACCAGAACATGAGTCTTTTATCTTCAGGAGACAGGCTGGGGGTTGGTGATTATGATAATTTGGTGTTTTATCTTTGCACAGCATTGTCAAGAGCTGGAAGGGCCCAAAACCCTCTTGAAAAGTCCAGCCGGCCCCTCAGAGTATTCTCTTCCCCACTGTTGAAAAGCAGGCATGCCAGGCGCGGTGGCTCACGCCTGTAATCCCAGCACTTTGTGAGGCTGAGGCAGGCAGATCACGAGGTCAGGAGATCAAGACCATCCTGGCCAACATGATGAAACCCCGTCTCTACTAAAAATACAAAAATAAGCTGGACGTGGTGGCACACGCTTGTAATCCCAGCTACTTAGGAGGCTGAGGCAGGAGAACTGCTTGAACCCAGGAGGTGGAGGTTGCAGTGGGCCAAGATCATGCCACTGTACTCCAAACTGGCGACAGTGAGACTGTCTCAAAAAAAAAAAAAGAAAAAAGAAAAAAAGAAAGAAAAGAAAAGCAGGTACACCTCTGATGAAATCTTGCTGCCTGGGGTGCACTCCCAGTTCACAGAGCACCAGGAGGGCTGGAGAGGTAACCTGAGCTTCCACTAGACAGAGTGCGCAGGGTAAGGCTCCTGACTGCTGACCCCTCTCCCCCAGCAAGTGCAGGAAAGGGACAGAGGTGGGAGGGAGGATGTATGCTAGTGTGTGGCCGTCACCTTAAATCCCCACAACTTGCAAGCTGAGGAAACCTAGCCAGGAAGACGGGGTGGTATCCCCATCGTTCAAGGGCCTCCACATCTCGTGGAAATTGGCCTAAGCAGCGCGGAATTCACTGTTCGTTGATCTTTCTCCTCCACCAGACAGAAACCTCCCTGAGGGAAGGGGCAGGGTCTGATCCACTCTATCCCTCACCAGGTGCCTGACACACAGCAGGTGCTCAAGTCGTATCTATGACAGCACGCCACTGCAAATGAAACAAAATGCAGTCAGTGAAACACCTCAGTGATGCACAGCCATGCAGGTCAGGGTTCTCCTGAATCAGGGAGGGGCTGAGCAACAGAAAGATGAGGCCCATAGACAGAGAGCAGCAGAGGAGAACGAGGGGACTCCAAAGACCTCCCACCAGTACAACGGCTCCCGCTTCTCCCTCTGCTGCCTCGTAGTGCCCTGGCACTGTCCCACAGAGCAGAAGGAAGACAGGACCCTGCTGAAGAGGAGAAGAGCCTGGGACGGAGGCACTGGGACCCTGCCAGCACTTCCTAAAGAGTCACTCTGTAAACAGGAGTCTGGAGACACAGCGTAGTCCCTCCTGGAAACCACAGCCTCCCCGGTAGAAAGCAGGTTGCTGGGCTCCGCAGCCTCCGACAGACTCTCCTGGGCCATCTGGGCTTTTCCCCACACACCTCCCCTCCCCGGGGCCTCTGCCTTGGTCCCTGGGCCTCAAGACTTGCCCCTACAAGGGTGAGTCTCTCTGCCATCACAAACCCACCACACTTTCACCTTATTGTAACTTACATAGTGCAAAGACTAGAAATCCTTGAAATAAAGACCAACATCTCCACAACCCAGTTTACTGATCTGGCCCGGTTGACAGCTAAAGTCTAGGCAGGGTTGAGGGTTTGGGCATGCCGGGGCCTCTCTCTCTTTCCCAGCACGATACAGGAAGGAAGCTCAAAGGTGAGGCTGTCCCAGGAAGCAGGCAATGAGGCAGGCTTCTGAGCTATGTGTCTGGGGCGCTGAGGGTTTGCTGAAAGCCGTAAACCACGGGGGAGGCATTCAATCCTGTGGGGACGGGCCTCCGAAGTATGTCATACGGAAAACCAGGGCCAGCTGATCTCCCTGTCTCCATCTTCTTCAGCGGCAGCATCAAGAGCACCGCCACATGTCCCAGAGCCATGGCATATGGTTGAGAAGAAAACAACCTCCCTTCATCGCCCTTCATCGCCCACCTGAGTCCAACTCTGCCTACTGACGGAGCTTGTAGAGGGCCACCTCAGTAGACCTCAGTTCTCCCGTATGTGCACGAAGCCGCTGGCAGAGCCAGCGGGGCCCGGCATGTACCGAGCCTGGCACAGGGCTCAATCTGACACATGGCCTCATCTACAGCAACTGTATCTGAAGAAGAAAAACAAAACACCTCACGTGCAGGAAGGACCGAGAAGGAAAGGCAAGGGAAACTCTGAGGTCTGACCAAAGTAACCTTTGAATCTGAAAGCCCACAGTTGTCATCCATCATCCAAGAGTGGTTTCTGAGTCCACATAGACGTTACAGAAACTCATTCGGCAAGACGTCCCCAAAGGTGGGCAAGGAGAGCCACAGAGGGACACTGAGAGGTCAAACAATGCCCAATCACCTGAAGCATCAAGAAATCAACATATTCGGCCGGGCGCGGTGGCTCACGCCTGTAATCCCAGCACTTTGGGAGGCCGAGACGGGCGGATCACGAGGTCAGCAGATCGAGACCATCCTGGCGAACACGGTGAAACCCCGTCTCTACTAAAAAATACAAAAAACTAGCCGGGCGAGGTGGCGGGCGCCTGTAGTTCCAGCTACTCGGGAGGCTGAGGCAGGAGAATGGCGTGAACCCGGGAGGCGGAGCTTGCAGTGAGCTGAGATCCGGCCACTGCACTCCAGCCCCGGCGACACAGCGAGACTCCGTCTCAAAAAAAAAAAAAAAGAAATCAACATAATCAATGGTCATCTTTTTTGCCCCCTATAAAAAGCAGTAATTCACACTTGCACAGAAGCAGAAGATCAAGGCAATCTTCTCTGGAAGGCATGTCAGCAAAATGAATCAAGAGCCTTACAAATGTCCCTGCCCTCCAGCCTGTCTATTCCACTCCTGTAAACTATCCTAGCAAATCATCTCAAAGGCAGACAAGGAGTGAGGCACTTACATAGTCACTGTTCATCACAACAGCAAATAAAACAGCCCCTTGACCCACCAGCCTAGATGTAGTTACATCACTAAAGCCATCCTGATACACTTACCACACAATGCGGCACTGTAAACCATTAACATGCATGGAATGAACAATTTTAATGCTGTGGGAAGATGATGGTAACTACTCCAAGTGAAAAAAGCAAACGAATATAGTTTTACCTAATTATATGTTCATCGTGCAGTGGGCTATATAAAAAATGCTAAGAACATAAACATACACAAAAATATCAACAGTAACTCTCCCTGGGCATTGGGGCTATGAGAGATTTTTATTGCATACTTTACACTATTGTGCATTTTCTGAATGAAAAAAATCGACATGAATTACTTTAATCATCAGACAGAAATTCTCAGTGTTGGAGTTGTAAACCACACATTAGTGCCTGTCCCTTCACTCAGACACCATAGGGGACCAAAAAATAGTTAAAACACACAGAAGAGTCCCGGGGCTGCTCTTTTTGAACTTGGGTCCAGAAAGTGCTTTCAGCGTCTCACCTGGAGGACTCAGACCCTGGCTGGAAGGACTAGGAGGACAGCTTCCAGGACGGCCTTGAGTACTTACCCATAATTCCACAAGAGAAAAGTGTAGGTCCTTGACTCATCTTCTTTGGCGTGTGCTGAAAACAACCAGAAAAGCTATTCACTCTTCAAATCATAGGAAGCATGTTTGCACTGACTCTCTACTGATCCCTTCTAAAGTCACAATAAAAAGGTGGCTGTCCTTTGCCAACGTCAGATCAGGGAAAGGAGGAAAAGGTATTCAAAGAGAAAACATCTGCACAGAATTAGGCCCAGACTTTTTGTCCCAAGTCTCTGGTGAGTTATGGAGTCCATTGAGTTAATGGGCTTTGAAAACACACAGAAAGCCCCATCACTTCTGACACAAGGGGATTTTTCCACATAAGAGATGTGGAGGCGGCCCAGGGGCAGGATGGATGGTAAACAGTGGAACAAGCTTCCTTGAGCTGGGCTGAGAAGAGACCAAAAGAGGCGGGGACCTCCCTGGGGACACGAAGAACCTCAAGTAGGGAGCAGAGGGCCCCAGGTCCGACTCCGAGACCCCTCCCTTCCAGATCCAGGGAGAACAGCTCTCCCGCTCTGGTGAGAAGCATGGGGAGAGCTCAGAAGGGCTGGCCTCTGCTCTGCAGACTGTTTTGTGGCTACACTGAGGCCCCCTGAGGCATTTTCTCTGAACTGAAACAGAAACTCAAGGGTTATACTTGGTCTCAACATAACAGCGATGGCTTTTGAACTCCTTGGCACTGTATTTCCACAACAGTTTCCTTTCCACTGTAAACATTCTACATCTTTCCTGATGCCCCCCCGCCTACCCTCAACTGAACGCTATGGCCACTGGGCAGAAAATAGGCCAACGAGGCCTAGAAGAACCCCAAATCCAGGGCACTTGCTCCACGGCTACACAGTAAGCTGGGTGTAGAATATTCTGGGGGTTCCTCATGCTAGGTGATACCCAGGTCAAGAGGCTTGCCTGGTCCTCTCATGAGCAGAGACTACCCAGCCAGAGCCCCAGGAAGCAGCTCTGCCTCAAGTGCTCTGAGGCTCCCTCACTCACTTGCCCACTCGCTCAGTGGGCATGGGTGGGTGATTCTTTCTGGGCGGGCTGTGCTGGGGGTTGATCATGCAATGGTGAAAGGAGCTCTCAGCCCCAGAGAAATGAGCTTATCACAGAAGGCTCTAACTTCTGAAAGGAACCCCCAACACTCCCCATCAAAATGACACAGACAAGGCTTCCAGGCTGGTAAGTGGACGAGGGCCCAGGTTCTGGCTCTTTAAGGCCTGGCAGGACGGTGGGGCTGACTGGGAACACCTGGCCCATCCAGGTAAGAGGGTGGCAAGCACCTGGCACCAGGTCCCTCACCTCATCCCCATCCACCCAATCCAGGGACCTCTGCACGAGGTCAACACTGTGTTCATCCCACAGGGTTACTAAGGGTCCATCCTGATCAGCCTGGGGACACAGCGGTGAAGGAGGGCTCACACTTCATGGAAGACAGTCACAGACAAACCACGGGGAGATCGGGGCTGGAGGGGATGTCCAGGGCAAGTGTGCTGGGATGGGGGTGGACGCCGGGGCGGCCTCCTCGGGGGGATGCCTAGACTGCTACTGAGGACCACAGGAGCTTCTAGGGCTGAAGGGGAACGGGGCAGTCCTCCTACAGGTCGCCCTCCTCAGTTTAAAATGATCCTAACAGTATCATCACACTCGGTCACCCTCCTGGATTCCACAGTGATGTAACCATCCCCTGTACCACCATCTGTGGAAATATCTGGGAAGAATTCAAAACAGCTGCACCTGCTTCCTCCCATCCCCCGCCACACAATCCCAGCTGAGAGGTGCAGCTGAGACCACACCAAAGTCATGCAATGGAAAGTGGATGACAAGCGCATGAGAGCCCTGCTGCTGGGGCTGCGCTGCCTGCACAGCCGCGAGCTCAGCCTGTGGATGCCAGGCAGGCCCCCAGTTCCCAGGCTCAGAGAGGGAAGTCGGGCCAGGGTCTTGCTTGCCAAGGGAGGTGGCTCCCAGCACTAAGGGAACACCTGGGCACAAGGAAAACACCCCCTGGGGAACCCCGGCCCCCAGTCCACGCCTGCCAGGTGGGAGAAGGCAACCCAGGCTGGGAGGCCACAGAGGCCACACCAGGATGGGGGCTGGGGAGAGCAGAGAGAGCAGGAACACTGGAGCACCCTGTGTGCTTCACTGGCACGCATGCAGGAGGGGTTGGGGCTTTCCACACCGAAGCAGGAAGCCACATAGCAAGCCGCCCCCTGCCTGGCCAGCAGAACCGTGCTTGCTGGCCGCCTCTCACCAAGCCAGCATGTTCTAGACCAAGGGGGACCTCAGGGCCCTTCTGACCCAGGCCGTCACAAGGAACACTGCCAGAGATGCCGGGTCGGTCTGCCCACAGAAACAGACTGGGCCAGCACACACAGCACTCCAGGCACTCGTTCATACATTCACTCGACTTGCTCATTCATTCATTCAGTGAGGACTTATCAGCATCTACAGCAGGTACTCAGAGTGGCCTGCCATTTCCAACCTGGAAAACAGACTCCTCGTCACCCTACCATTGGCCCTGATCCCAGCCACTGCCAGCCCCAGTGAACGCCCCTCCTAACCGCTCTTACAGCCTGTACCCTGGGCCCCCATTTCCTACCCTCCACCCAGAACCCAGAGCCATCTTCTTAAAGCAGAGATCGGACCACGTCATCCTGTTCCAACAACTTCCCATCACAACCAGAATCAAATCCTGGCCACTACCTCTCCTCCACAGCGCACAATGCTCCACATGAGCCAACCTGAGTACCCCCAACCTTGCTCTGGTCCTCCCCTCCTCACTCACACCACCCAGTGGTGCCAGACCAGTCACTACCATCTCAGGGGCTTTGTGCCGGGATCTTCATACAGCACGCTCTGCACTGTTCCTGGCCCGTGGCCTCCTCAGTGGCCTTGCCGGACCATCCTGGCTAAAGTGGTGCCTCCCACCCACTTTTCTCTCTCCCATCGCCTCATTTAATGAACATGGCAAGTATTGGAACATCTGTTCCTGTACTGACTCTCTGCTCCATGGGAACGGAAGCTTCTTGAGAAAGGAGGGCTGTCTTGGTTCCAACTTCACAGCCGACAGCAGGCACCACGGCTACAGGCACCTGTCAGCGCCAGCCTGTCCCACTCCTGAGGCCACACACCCAGTGGATGTTAGGCAACAATGGATTTTCACTGGGCAGAAGTTACTGTCTCCCAAAATCGCTGGCCTCATGCAAAGTCAAACCTCAGTGGGGAAGGGCTGAGAGGCCAGCCTGAGAGTCAGAGCCACCTCGCAGGCCGGCCTGGCCTCCTCATGCCAGTCTCCAGCCCTCTACCTAAGGGTTCCCGTGAACCAGCTGGTGCACACTATGATTTTCCAACTAGAAGGAACGACTTCTCCATTTCCCCATCCCAGGCGAGCCACTGCTTGTTCCTCACTGAAGAGATGAAATTGCGCAGCCCAGTGGTGCGGCCCCCTGCTTCTGTCAGCAGCACCCCAAAGTCTAAATTGGGATACCTTCACCCTCACTGTATCATGTCTTAGTGGGACTGTCAACCAAGGTGCCTCCACCTCCCCTGGCCCCGGGCTAGGCCCAGATCTCAGGCTTAGACACTGGTTCCATGGCTGACTCCTGAACCACAGAGCTGGGCCTGATCCGCCCAGCAGGGAGGCCCTCAGTCTGCCCGTGGGCACCTGCTTCTGAAGTCCTCTCAGCTGCTCCAGTCCTGCCCTTTCTGGGGCCCGACTGGCCCCCTCCTCTCCAGCCCTGAGAGCTCTCCCCGTGCTCCAGGGAGTTCTCTCTTGGGGTGAGTTAGCTGGAGATGGCCTCTGGCGCTGACAAAGGGGGAACCCTGACTAATTTCGTGCTTTACCTTGAGACCAGATCAGGGCCCATCTTGCTTTCTGAGCCCCATCTGTGAAGCTAAGCCAGTGGCAGCCAGGCCAGAACGTCATGTACTGACAGCTTTCCAGGGTGCCAGTCCCCAGTACACCCTGACTGCTGGCAGGTTTCCCTGGTCCAACTCCACATGGGCAAACCAGCAGAGTTCCTGCTTGGCTCTAGGTTGGCCAGGGCCTTTTATTCCCCAGGCTACCCAGTATATGCTAACATTCCCACTGGTATGTACCATTCCTACACACGCAGCCTTTCCAACACTTTGAACCTCCTGCACCCCAGTGGGAAGAAAGAGCCAATCACGGTGTGGAGGCCCCACCAGGCCCTGAGGGAACCCCTTGAGGCCCTCTGAGGTTTCACAAGACACTCAGTGTCTGCACTCAGCGAGCACCCGAGCCCTGCAGTGCTGAGGTCTGCAGTGAAATAAGACCAGAGCACATTCCCCCTTTGTGTTTCTCCCACTGTGAAGCCTCTGTTCCCGAGCCCACCCTGGGGCAGGGCCTCATCTCTGTGAGACTCCTCAGATCACGAGAAAAGGTTTTTGGAATTAGATCCTTGTAGGAAAGGCAAAAGCTGGAAATCAAATGGAGGCTTCAGGGCCATCTGTCTGACTAAAGAAAGCAGCCCTGGCTTAAATAAAGACACAATTAAGGCTCCAAATGAGGAACTGGCCCTGCAGAAAATGCCAGGCCACAACCACGGTTCTTCATAACTTTCCTCTGCACATTATCGACTAAAGCAATCAAGTCACATCTTCCATCTCCTGACACAGTGTTACAGGGAGCCACAGAGCACCTGGGGGAGGCTCACACTCATGCCCTAGGCAAGAACGAGCGGAGCACCCACACTCCCGAAATGCAACCCCGCGAGACTGTGGCAGTCGAAAGCAAAAAGGAGATCCAGGCCTGAGACAAGAAAGAAAAGCTGAGGAGGGAACAATGCCTTTGGATGAAGATTCTCAAAGATGCTGATAGAGATATAGTGGCCCTGACTCCTGAGGCTCCGGGGTTAGCCAAAGCATGGGCGGGCCCCTTGGTATCTCTGCCTGTCCAGGGTGAAAGGCATCAGGCTGCCCTGGACCCTACGCACTCCTGCGTTCTAACTTCAGGCCAGCCTGGGGCCTGCGAGAGATCCTGGCTGGGGCTACTGAGCTCAAAGTGCCAACTTAGCATGGCCCAAAGTATGAAGAACGCCAGTGCCCAGGGAACTGTGTATAAGGCCTGACATGGCCACTAACTCCTCAAATAAGAAAAGTCATTTAGCCTTTGACATCCTAATCGGACAAGTGCAGAAAGAAGTGCTTGTTCTATCTACCAGATCAGCCCCTCCAAAAGACTAGTATTGGTTGTTATGGGGAAAGTCAGGCAGTCTGGAGCCGCATACTGCCCTCTGCCCAGGAGCAGCCAGCCGTCAGCTCCCTTTGGTCTTCAG
This sequence comes from Rhinopithecus bieti, assembly GCF_001698545.2. Classification (NCBI taxonomy): domain Eukaryota; kingdom Metazoa; phylum Chordata; class Mammalia; order Primates; family Cercopithecidae; genus Rhinopithecus; species Rhinopithecus bieti. The sequence continues at coordinate 5,107,717 of NW_016819184.1, read as the reverse complement.
CCTTAAGGGAGGATGGGCTGCAGAGAGAAGAGTGGGCCTGGCCAAGGGAGGTGGTCACTCTGGAAACAAGAGAACAGGCTCTTGGCCTGAGCGTGGGCGTGCGGGAAGGAGCTGAGGGAGCACAGTGCTCCAAGGTCAAATGTCTGGGCTGCCTTCCAGGGGAGCAGCTAATGTTAGAACACTGGAAGGAAGAGCCCACTCGACAGAGGAAGGCACCAGGCAGAGTCGGGGAAAGGGGAATTGGACCCAGCCATGGCTGCTGGCCATGCAAGCGAAGTCAGGGCCATGGGCACAGCTGAGCCTCAGGGCCATCTCTCCCCAGGCAGGTGGGCCCTGTGCTGGGAAAGGCAAAACGCTGAGCACTGGTCAGTCCTTTTTTTCCTTTTTTCCCACACCTTTCTTTGAGGGAAAGGCAGTTGTTTCACCAGCATTTAGTTTTTTAAAACAGGGGAACCAGAGAACCATGGCATGAACCCCTAAGAAGGCTGGGAGGGAGACCAAGTCCTCACACCCCTCAACAGGCCTCAGAGTTGGCCATGAGCTCTTCCTCCAGTGCCACATGACACCCAGGGTTGTGAGGACCCTGGTGACTTTCCTTGCACGTTGAGACTTTCCCACCTCTGTGATTGAGGCCTGACTCTGGGGACCCAGGGAGAGCTGTACCTCTGGGGCCTGCTCCCATAATTCCAAAGTGGCCCGTGCTGATACCAGTCCCGGCCTCCCCCACAGTCATGCTTTCCTTTTAAATCTTAAACCTCTACTTGTCATCTTCTTAGTCTGATTAGAAAACAAAAGAAAAATTATTTTCCATCGTTCCTGTTGTTATCTTGATGGTATTTACACGGGGATGATGTTACCAGTTTAGGAAGCTAAAGCAAAACGCCATCAACTTCCTCTGAACCTCTGCTGGCTGTTCAAAGCAAACGCTAGCATCAGCGCACCTCACATTCTGTCCTGTGGGTGTCATCACTAGACTAAGATTATTTTCGGTATTTCTTCAGTTATTTACATCGTGTGGAGCCTGGAGGGGCTCCAAGGTGATCACAGCCTCTGGAATAGGGCCCATGCAAGAAGGTGCTGGGGGAAGCAGACAAGGGCCTGGACTTGAAATCTGTGCCTGGGGCAGCCCCTCCCTGGGCTCTCTGAGCCACAGCTTCCTGTCTGTATAATAGGGTAGAAATGGGTGCACCCCTGCCCCTCAGCAGGTGGCGTGAGGCTCAAGGACAGGGAGGAGGTACCTGGACCTCTGGGCATACAGTTTGGATGTCTGTCCCCTGCAAATCTCATGTTGAAATGTAACCCCCAATGCTGGAGGCAGGACCTGGGCAGGGGTGTTTGGGTCATGGGAGCAGATCCCTCATGAATGGCTTGGTGGCCTCCCCATGGTAATCAGGGAGTCCTCGCTCTTCTAGTTCATGTGAGGGCTGGTAGTTTAACAGGTCTGGCACCTCCTCCCTTCCCTCTTGCTCCCTCTCTCACCTCGTGACACACCTATTCTCCCCTCACCTTCTGCCATGACTGGAAGCTTCCCTAGGCCTCACTAGAAACAGATGCAGATGCGATACTTTTCCATGCTTCTTTTTTTTTCTTTTTTGAGACTGAGTCTCGCTCTGTCACCCAGGCTGGAGTGCGGTGGCACAATCTCGGCTCACTGCAAGCTCCGCCTCCCGGGTTCACACCATTCTCCTGCCTCAGCCTCCTGAGTAGGTGGGACTACAGGCACCTGCCACCACACTCGGCTGATTTTTTGTATTTTCAGTAGAGACGGGGTTTCACCGTGTTAGCCAGGATGGTCTCAATCTCCTGACCTCGTGATCCGCCTGCCTCAGCCTCCCAAAGTGCTGGGATTACAGGCATGAGCCACCGCGCCTGGCCAGTGCCATACTTCTTATACAGCCTGCAGAACCATGAGCCAAGTAAACCTCTTTTCTTTATAAATTACCCAACCTCAGGTATTCCTTATTGCAACATGATATGAACTAACACACTTCCCAAGACCCTCAGCACAGCCCCACCCCCAACATCTTCCTGCTGGCCCACGCTATAGGGCAGGCAGCATTGAGCTGGGCCGGGCCAAGCACTGGCACCCAGTCACTGTGTTCTGGGTGCATCAGCAAACTGAGCAATGAGAAAGCCCTTCTCCAGCAGGGCTGTTCCCCACAGTAGAGCTCTCATCTGGAGCCAAGGGGAAAGAAGAGGAGGAGGAAGACAGATGGGCCCAACACTGGGTGGTTCTGGGCCTGGACAGGTCAGTAACAAAAAGCAGCAGAAAGAAGGATACTTTCCAACAAAGCAAGGGAGAGTTCAGGAAGAAAGCAAAGATTCTAATCTGTGAGGCCACAAGAGAACACGTGGTAGAATCCCTTCCAGCAAAGCTGCCTGCTCTCCCGACTGCTTTCCCTTTCTGAGTTTTCCTTCCCTGGCTAGGGCTGGGAGGCCGTGCTCCTCCTGGCAGGCGCTCAGGCCACACCTCTTGGAAGAGCAGCTCAGCTGACGTTGGGCCCACATGTCCTGGAAACAACTCTGAAGCCAACACCAGGCAGTCCCACCCTGAGAAGGGACCAAGCACAGAGGCGGCCACTACAGCCAACAGCACAGCTGGACCCGGGAAGGGCTCCTCCCCCAGGACCTCCAGATGGCTCCTCACCCTTGAGGTCTCTTCTTTTTGGTCAGAGCTACTCTAGTCACACCCACTCAGTCGTGAACTGGAGCAGCAGCCAGAGAGAGAGAGTAAGACAATGGTGAATGAGAAGAGGCCAGGCGACAGGAACCTGCAAGCTCATCCATCCACAAACATCCACTGAGCACCTGTTAGGCGCTGGGTCCTGTGCATTCAGCAACAAGCAAGAGAGACATCCCCTGTCTTCACAAAGCTCCCATTCTAGTATAAGGACTCGGTCAAGATCCATAAGGACATGTTTAAAAGTGCCAAGTACCCAAGAGGGAAAAAGATAGGAAAAGAGGAGAGAAAGTGTGGTGGGGGTAAGGGGTGGGAGCTGGTACTGGGACTGAACTGTAGGTTGAGTGGCCAGAGAAGGAAGGAGGGAGGGAGCATGTCCTACTGTGGGGAGAGAGCTCCAGGCCAAGGAAAAAGTGCAAAGGCCTGAGGCAGGCTCACACTTAGCGTGTTGGAACAGGGAGGCCAGTGGGGACCGAGCAGAGGGGGCAGAGTGGCAGAGATGAGGTCAGAGCAGTCACATGGAGAAGAATACATGGGGCCACACACATCCTAGTAAGGGCTGGGTGTTTGCTAAGGATTCAGTGTAAAGCCAGTGGAAGCTTCTACACAGTGGAGGACAGCTCTGACTGGGATTCTCTCTGGCTGCTGGGTGGAGAACAGGTTAAAAAGAGCCAGAGGCAGGGGACCAGTTACCACAAGAATCCATGTGAGAGAACAGCAGGCGGAACCAGGGTGGTGGCAGTGGGGCTGGTGAGAAGTAATCACATTACATAGCAAATGTGAACTAGAAAGAACAGGGTGGTGGCAGAAGAGCTGAACGGTCACAGCAGCTCTACTCCTTGCTGCAGTGACCAAGGCTGCCATCGAGCAAACACACCTCAGGTGCCTGCTGTCTGCCCTGCCCCAGGAGTGCTGGGGGACATGGGGAGAAGAAAGCTGAGTCCCTACCCTTGCAGCTGGGGGTGACACCCCATGGAGACCTCACAGGCTGAGGCCCACGAGCAGAGTAGCACCAGTGTCGTGCCTGGTAAGGGCTGGAGAGACTTGACTGAGGGAGGGCCGCCAAGACTGGCGTCCAGACACCAGGCAGTGGGCAGAGGCCTGAATGCAGGCCCAGGAAGTGGGGCTGGAGGGGATGGAGAGAAAGGGGAGGCGGAGCCAGTGAGGCAGTTACTGCCTGCTCCAGGTTGCAGTTGCCTCATTTGTAAAACGAGGAGGCTGGACCCAATGGTTTCTAAGCCACTTCTTCTCACCCTTCAAGGCCAAATCAAGTATCCCTGCTCTGCAAGGCTTTCCCTGGTGTGCTACAGCCAGTCTGGCCCTGCTCCTCTACACGCCCTGGGCTTCCCGTGGGCTTCAGCTGCGAGTTCTTGTTCATGGGATCCTCAAGTTGTCACTGTATTCCCAACTCTCCAAACACCCTCTCTCTAGACCCGGAGCTTCTCAAGGGTGAGAAGTACAGGGCCTGGCTCTGGCTCATCCTATTCCCCGAACTCCTCCAGCCTAATGCCCAACACACGGAAGGCGCTCTGTGAGGCCTGCAAAAAGAATACAGATCTCGGTGGCTTTCTCAAGCTCCTGACACAGGCAGAGACCTAGGTCTTATCTGCTCAAGGTCTGGTTTCACTGGCATGAGATAGGGGAAGGGGGCCCATCAAGGAGGCTTAGCGTGGGTCCTTGTGAGGGGCTGTGAAGGGCACCAGGAGGGGTCCTGGGTGAGGCGACCCTGGGCAGTTGGCCCCTTCCTGACCACGGAAGCTGCAGAGAGTTCCGAGGACTTGCCCATCTCCACAAGACTGCTTATGACTGAGTGTGGCTTCTCGCTCCCTCCACAGGGGAGCAGCCCCTACTCACATCTGAGGAACTGGGCTTCGAAGGACAGGTCTGCTGACAGGGTTCAGCTATTGAAGGCTGCTTTGCTCGCAGTGTAAGAAGGCCGAGTTAGCTACCTTTCCGCACTAGTCCACCACATGGTCCAGGGTGGTCTAGGGTGAACCACCTTTCAGAGAGGGTGGCTGTTGCCATAGCTCACCACACCTTCTTTCCCCATCGTCTCCCAGTCTTGCCGTTCCTGAGGCAGCACCACCCTTCAGAGGGATAGGCTTATTTTAGCCCCTACTCAGGGCACCACCCCCCTCTGGAAACCACCTCCCCTTAACGGGTGGAGACAGAAGGAATGTCAGTCCTGGCCTGGCAGGCTGCAGAACCACACTTGCTGTTATTTACCAGGGGATAGCCTCCCCTCCTCATTCACCAGATGACCTCAAATCTGAGCTGACTTCCTTCCTTCCAGCGAGTTGTCAGTCAAGCTCTGCTCCTGTGCCCTGTCGCCCCAGCCCAGGACGCCTCACAGAGCTTTGCTCTTGGGGGCTCTGGACTCAATTTGCTAAGCCTGGGTGCTCAGTCTACAGCCCTATCTGTACATCAGGCCTCAGAAATGGTTAGGGAAAGCAGGAAGCCTGCCAGGTCCTCACCAGTTCAGGGCTGAAGGTCCCGCATGCGATGGAGTCAGCTCCCCGGGTGCTGAGGCTTTCACTTAGGACCATCACCATGATAAGGGCCTCAGGCGCTGGGCTCCATCCCAGGGTGGGTATCAGCCATCTTCACTTGGGCAGACTTGGGCTGGGTACTTCCTGGGGAATTGATGTCAGCAGAAACAGCTCCTCGTTGGCCGCTCACCCTTGGGGTGGGACCCTTCCGGGAAATGGCCAAGTGTGGTCAACTCCCTGGAAAGACAAAAGAAAAGCAAAAGGATTCAGGACTAAGAAAGACCAAGGCCCTGAGAGTCACCCCTCCCACAGTACTGGAAACCCCAGGGGATTGGAACCACCTCTCTGCTAAAGGAGATGTACTCAGGGAGAGTCACCAAGGCCCAGAGCTACCTTCTCAGAGCCCCCCACACCCCTGCCATGCCAGCCTTGGGCTGCCTCACTTGTACAATGGCCTGGTGGTTAGAACAACAGATTGGGGTCCAGCCACGTGATACCTTTAAGATCTATCTCAGGGTCTGGGTGGCTAACAATCTGCTGTCCCTGCAGCATACTCAAGTCACGTGACATCTTACCACTGAGCTGGCTTTACAGGCAGGTTCAGCACACACCAGGATGCACTAAAGTAGGCCAAGGGTCAGAACATGCCTCATCCCCACAGCCAACACCAAAGGGGTCGGCCCTCAGGCAGTCAACTAGCAGCAGGGGACCAGCAGTCAGCATGCTGGCTCCCTTCTCCGCCCAGTTATGAACAGAAGCTACTGGAACAATCAGGAGGGTCCATTTAAAAAGGCATATATTTGGCCAGGCATGGTGACTCATGCCTGTAATCCCAGCACTTTGGGAGGTTGAGACAGGTGGATCACCAGAGGTCAGGAGGTCGAGACCAGCCTGGTCAACATGGTGAAACCCCATCTCTACTAAAAATACAAAAAATTAGCTGGGTGTGGTGGCATGCACTGTAATTGCAGCTACTAGGGAGGCTGAGGCAGGACAATCGCTTGAACCTGGGAGGCAGAGGTTGCAGTGAGCCAAGATCGCACCACTGTGCTCCAGGTTGGGCAACAAGAGTGAAACTCCGTCCCCCCACCAAAAAAAAGGCATACATTTCTGGTCCTTGGAAGTGCCACATTTCAACATCAACATCTTTGCAACACTGGGGGCCTTCACAGCTTTGTCATCTTCCCCAGAAAGAACTAAACTAAGTGAGCTTCCAGCAGTAATGGGACCCACTCAGCATTGCCATTCTGCACAGCATATCCGCAGCCCCTCTCCGATAACCCACCACCATTTCCCACCAAGCAAATGAAGAAAGAGTGCAGCCTTCGGTTCAGGTTTGAAAAATCCCTCCTTACAAACTCACGTCTCTGATTCTATTTCCCCATGCAGCTAAACCTTCAAAGAAAGTCACACAGATACAAGGAACCTGAGGATCACCACCAAAGAGTAAAAAAGAATGATGATAATAGTATTAAATAGAAAAGCAGCTCCTAATCTGTAATCAGAAACAAACTGTTCAACACAGGAAAACGTTTTAGAATCTGCTGCTCTGTGTAAAAATTAATTGCACCCTGGTATTTACTTGCTGTCCAGATTGTAAATCATATTTTCCTGTTTACTTCAATTAGACTTTACAGTGGGTGTTATTGAAATTGCTCAATTACAGGCCAGCTGGCAAGCACAGGAAAATTACCTTCTACTGTTCTTCGAAAACAAGGTTCATCCAAAGTGCAAAAGCAGGGAAGGGGAGGAGGGAAATCAATACATGTTCCAAGGCTTGACTGTTCAGGAAGGGAGCCCAGGGGAGGCTGAAGATTCCCAGGTCGCACTGAGAGACCTGGTGCACAGGTTCAACACCACATCGATCTAGAAGTGACACGTTCTGACCAACTGTGATCTGTTCAAGGAAAGAGTTTCAGACCACTCCTGCAAGTTCTGGCCAGGCAGCTGGGTTCAGGAACAGGCCAGAGAGGTGCTCCTGGATTTGCCTTTCAAAGCAGCCTTTTGTGTCTCCTCAGTGGAGGAGGCCTAATGGCAGCCATCATCTTTCTGTGTGTGAGCCCCAATTCAGCTCTAGGGCAGCCAGCCTTAGGCACAAGGCCTGGGAAGTGAGCTGCCTGTTCCCTCCTCCCCCATTTCCATCCTCTCTAGGAAGCCAGGTGAGTTCAGGAGCTACAGAGGCTCAGATCCTGAGTCAAGCACAACTGAGTTGGAATCCCAACTCTTTTTTTTTTTTTTTTTTTTTGAGACGGAGTCTCGCTCTGTCGCCCAGGCTGGAGTGCAGTGACCAGATCTCAGCTCACTGCAAGCTCCGCCTTCCGGGTTCACGCCATTCTCCTGCCTCAGCCTCCCGAGTAGCTGGGACTACAGGCGCCCGCCCCTTGCCTGGCTAGTTTTTTGTATTTTTTAGTAGAGACGGGGTTTCACCGGGTTAGCCAGGATGGTCTCGATCTCCTGACCTTGTGATCCGCCCGTCTCGGCCTCCCAAAGTGCTGGGATTACAGGCTTGAGCCACCGCGCCCGGCCCTAACTCTTGAAATACATTGTATGGCCTTTGCCAAGTTACTCTCAGAGCCTCAGTTTCCCTCTCTGTACAACAGGGAAAACAGTGCTTGCCTCACAAGGTTACTGTATCTGATGAAAACAGAGCCCAAGTCCTTTGCACGCTGCCTCGCTCATCCAGGTAAGTGCTCAATCAACAGCAGCTACTGCTAGCAGTTTCATGGGGGAGGCTGGGAATCCAGATCCTCTTCTCGGCAATGGACGCCCAAGCGGCCATCCTCTCAAATGTGTTTAAAGGGAAACGAGCTAAATTCCGTCAATAAGGGCCTGGCTATATGATGGCCCACCCCTCTGGTGAAGTAGGAGGAGGCCAGTAAGAACGAAACTGTGGAAGTCTGTCGCCATGGGAACACATCAGCCCATCCAGACACAGCTCTGCATAAAGCAGGAAGCCAGAACGAGGCAAAGATGGGGCGGCCCACCTCTCTCCAGCTTCATCCCCAGCAGACTCCTGACAAGAGGCCAGGGCTCAGAGAGGCAGCAGAAGCACCAAAAGCCCGTGGGTAACTGGGTGGTCAGCACATGTGACAGGCATGGAAAGGAGAAGGCAGGTGTAGCACAATCCCTGCCCTGGGGGGTCTCACAGAGAATGCAGTGACCCAGCCAACACATTTCAGAAGCAGGCAGAAAGAGGGACGTGACATCGGAGGTAGGCTTTAAAGAGACTCCTTTGCACTGTAAGAGCCCAAGAGTAGGGACAACCTCGATGCCTGCAAACAAGGCGAACTGGTTAAATAAATTACGGTGTTGTTACATAAGGGAATACCATGTGGCCTTCAAAAATACTTTAATGAGCCAGTTCAAACTGTACAGATATGAAACAATCTCCAAGAAATGCTATAATGTGACAAAGGCAAGAAGAGCCAAGTCCACTAGCCTGAGCGACAGAGTGAATCTCCGCCTTAAAAAAAAAAAAAAAAAAAAAAAAAAAAAAAAAACAAGGAGTCCACCATGGTCCCACACAGTGGTTGCCTGGAGAAGGGAATGATGGTTCTGGAGAGGAACTACGTCCAACCCTATGTGAGGTTTGAATATTCCATCCCACGTCCGCCCATGGTACTTTTAGTTCTTAAGAAACAGGCAAGATTTCATCAGGAAGGGCAGGGCACCCAGGCAGAGGGAAGGGTGTAAGCAAGGCGTGGCCGCCGGGCCAGCCTCGGAGTATGGGAACGGTGAGAACGCTGGTGGCTGGCACACAGGGCACGCAGAGGGCATAGCAGCAGGATGGGAGCTAGAGAGAGACTCAAACCAGACCCAGGGCTCCGAATGTCACACTCAGTGGAGACCTTATCATTGCGGCTATGGGGGCTCCTGAAGGAGGTTAGAAGCTGGAGTTGGCTGCTTTGATCTGTTAGGAGAGCAATTTTTTCTGAACCCTTTGCAACACCTACCACAATCCCTCACATACCCTAACAGCTCAAAACACATTACCGGAATCGAGCTAAATTATAGCAACATCTGAAATGATCTGGGCAGGTTCTCAGAATTTGTGAGGCGAATCCAGACCAGCAGAGCCCAGCACGATCTAGAATTTCCTGGGATTCCTATGACCCGTGGGCCTGGCCTGGCCAACTTCACTGAGAAATGCCAGGACCAGGCCGGAGACTTCGAGCCCAGTCTGCAAACACGGTCAGGGTCTTCTCAAAGAGAAGATGGGGGCATGGCCAGGAAAAAGACAGTAACTGGGTGATCCCACAGGGGGCAAGGTGGAAGCCTCGCAAAGCCCTCCCACAGGCCACCTCTGGGGCACAGACCCTGCCATGGTCTAGTGGGTTTTCTCTTAACCTATATCAAGAATCACTTCTGTCTACTGAGCACCTACTAGGTACCAGGCACTTTACACACATTAGCCACAAGCCAGGCTGAATTATCCCCATTTTACAGCCATATACAGCAACTCACCCAGGGTCCGGGTTTAAAGCTGGGATGTGAACCCTGGTGAGCCAGCACCCAGGTCTGCACTCCCCACCAGTGCCTTGCCCCTCCATCCCCTAAAGAACCCCTTCAAATGCCCATTCAAACAACTACCAGCAAGAGTTCTCCTTTGCATTTATTCCAGAGAGATTAAGATGTACGTTCACACACAAATGTTTGTAACAGCTCTTTATTCATAACAGCCCAAACCAGGAAATACTCCAGAAACCCTTCGCTCAATGAGTAATTAAACAAAATGTGGCAGGGCACAGCCACACTGTGCGATACTACTCGGCAATAAAAAGGAAGCAACCAGAGACACAGGCCACAACCTGGATGAGCCTCCAGAGACTCATGCAGAGTGAAAGAGCCAGCCGCAAAGTCTCAGTATTCTAGGAATCCATTTATATCCCTTTCTTAAAGTGACAAAATTATAGAACTAGTGCGGAGATGAATGGCTGCCAGGGGTTGGGGATGGGGCGTGGGAGCAGGAGGGAAATGGGCATGGCTAGGAAAAGGCAGCGGGAGGGATCCTTGGAGATGGAGATATTCTGTGTCTCAACTGTATCTGTGACAATTTTCTGCTTTAGTTTGGTAGTATGTTACCATTGGGGACAGTGAGTAAGGGGTATGTGAGATTTCTCTGTATTATTTCCTGTAACTGCATGAGTGTCAATGATCTCAAAAAAAAAAATTTTTTTTAAATAAATCCCAGCCAAGCGCGGTGGCTCACGCCCGTAATCCCAGCACTTTGGGAGGCCAAGGGGGGCGGATCACGAGGTCAGCAGATCGAGACCATCTAGGCTAACACGGTGAAACTCCGTCTCCACTAAAAATACAAAAAAAATTAGCTGGACATGGTGGCGGGCGCCTGTAGTCCCAGCTACTCGGCAGGCTGAGGCAGGAGAATGGCGTGAACCCAGGAGGCGGGGCTTGCAGTGAGCCGAGATCGCGCCACTGCACTCCAGCCTGGGAGACAGAGCAAGACTCCACCTCAAAAAAATAAAAAATTTTTTAAAAAATCCCAATCTATGCATTTATCAAAATTCATAGAACTAACCACCAAAAGACTGTATTAGGCCACATATAAATTTTTAAAACTTTTTTTAAGCCCACTGATTATACCAGGGAGACCATATGCAAGGGGAGGTGGGGGAACATGTGTGTGCTGTGGAATTGGGCAGCCCTGGCCTTCGCCATGAAATCACTTGACTTCAGTTTCCTCATCTTTAAAACGGGGGTGAGGCTCCTCACAGTGGCTCACACCAGTGATCTCAGCATTTGAGAGGTTGAAGCCAAAGGGCTGCTTGAGACCAGGAGTTCAAGACCAGCCCAGGCAACACGGCAAGACTCCATCTCTACAAAAAATAAAAACTAAAAGAAAAATAGCCAGGCGTGGGAGTGTATGCCTGTAGTCCCAGCTACTCAGAAGTCTGAGGCAAAATCGCTTGAGCCCAGGAGTTTGAGGTTACAAATGAGCTATGATCACGCTACTGCACTCCAGCCTGGTGATAGAGGGAGACCTTGTATCAAGAGAAATAATTAAGCTGGGTGCGGTGGGTCATGCCTGTAATCCCAGCACTACGCGAGGCTGACGTTGGTGGATCACTCGAAGTCAGGAGTTCAAGACCAGGTTGGCCAACATGGTGAAACCCCAACTCTACTAAAAATATAAAAATTAGCTGGGCGTGGTGGTGCATGCCTGTAATCCCAGCTACTCAGGAGGCTGAAGCACAGCAAACACTTGAACCTGAGAGGCAGAGGCTGCAGTGAGCCAAGATTACACCACTGTACTCCAGTCTGGGCCACAGAGCAATACTCTGTCTCAGAAAGTAATAATAATAATAATAATTATTAATTAAATAAACACAGTGAGGATGATGCCTTTGTCCTGGGGCTGCCGGGAGATTAAAATAAGAAAACACATATAAAAGAGCTCGGCACAGAGAAGGCCAGGCACTGGTGCCCATTCCCCTTCGCACAAGTAGCAGTCGTGGGCCGCACTCTCATCGGGCGCCATCCTTGCATCTTGACTGCAGTTTTCCTTGCCCTGTATTTAAGTCTTGTATTGTCACTTCTCAGTCCCCGCATTTACCTCCCACCTCTCTCCCGTGACTCCCTGGGCAGTGCTCATGATAGGGGGCCTCCAGCCTGCCTCCATACACAGCTAGGGCTACCCAGTATCTGCCAAAGGAGGGCTGGGTGAGGGTCTCCCCTTGGTCGGCACCCCAACCTGATCATGGGGACACAGTGCTCTCTGACTCAACCCCAGGAGCCCCTACTCAATGACTCATCTTCACCAGGATTTCCACTGAAAAGAACAAAAAGCAAGGTCAGACTCTCCACTGATCCATGTGTATGCTCCCTGGGTGCAGACAAGGTGGCAGAGGGCCCCTGCCCACCTCCCAAGTCCTCACCTCAAAAGTGCATCTGCCCAAGAACAGCCCCAAACTCGCCAGCATTGTGCCCAAAGCAAGGCCTATGGATGGGAGGGTACACACACAGGTGGCTGCTGCCGTGGTCAGCAAGACGCCCCAGGCCTAGAGCCCACCTCCACCCCCATGTGCCCCACACAGCCACACTTCTAGCCACAGCCCTCCACCCTCACCTCCATTCCCCTCTCCCTGGGCATCCACCAGAAGCTGGGTTCTTCTCAGCTAATCCTCTCACGTTCCTATGAACAGGCATTATGGCTGGTAGCATGCATTTTCCAGACGGGAAGACTGAGGCTCCAAAAAAAGAAATCAAGTCATTTGCCCAATATCCTACAGCTAGCAGGGACAAGACCAGGATACAAATCCCCAGGCCACTGTGTCTCTGACACCACAGAAACAGGGGAGAAAGCTTTGCTCTCACACAAGTTCTTGCTAACATGAAATTTTCTTGCTTTTGTTCTACAGTCTTCAACGTGTCTTCATTTGTTTGCAACCACTGAACACAGCTGTCTGCTATCACTGTGGCCTGGGATGCTCAGCTTCCAGCAAGTGGGAGCCCCACCTGGCTCATCCACTTCAAAAGAGGATTGCATGCTAATGAATTAATACATACAAGAAAGTGTTGCAAACTCTACAATCCTATATAAATCTTAAGAAGATTGGAGGAGTTTACCAAATGCTCTGTAATGCATTTTGAAGGGCTATCCCTTAAAAGAAACTGACCATACTAGAAATCATCAAGACAAGTTTTTCCTTCTTTTAGTGTCTTTATTTAGTCTGTACTTACTACTTGCACACGTTAGTTTCACAGTTAATTTTACCACCTTAAAAACAGGGCTCAGATCAAAACCCAAACATGAACTTAGCCACTGACAGGGATTTTCCTGGTGGCTCGCGGAAGCCATTGCTCTCAGAGCTTCCATTTCCCCCTCCCATTAAGCAAAGGAAATGGGAGGGAAAGACAGCAATTCCGCAAGCTCTTTGTGCACTTTGAAACTTTCGTAGCTTCAGTTGCTGGTGTGACAAAAGCCATCTGTAGACAGAATCTAGAAGCAAGTATATGAACATTTGGGGAAGGGTGTTGCTTAGTGGGTCATGTTGTCTCCTGCCAAATCTGTGACAACACAAAAGTGCAAGAAGGGTTCCGAGAGGAGCCGAATGCTGCAGTCAAGCTTCATATCCGCCAAGACAAAGGGATTTAATCTGCTTGGGGACGATTCCGCTCGCTGATTTTATATACTAACTAAGTCATCTGAGTCTAAAGGATAAAAGTTAAAAGCTGCCTAAGAACTTTATCCAAGGCCTCTACTTTCCCAGACTAAGTTGATACTGGAAAGACAGTCTGGTGTTTCAACCAGAGGACAGGGCCCACGAATGTGCAGCTTCCATACTATAGTGAACATTTCAACGACCCCGCAGCCGGGGTTCCCATGTCTTCAGGTCCTACTGAGAAACAACTAACAGACAGACCTGCCGGCACCACCCTCAACGCACAGAAAAAAAGAGGCAAAGAAAACCTCTTTCATCAGTACTTTGCTAGTGCAGAAATAACAGGTGACACAGAGCCTACCTTTTAACGCAGCATGAGGAAAATACTAGCCATAGCAACAGGGCCAGGCCCTGTGCTTACTGCAACCTCAGAGTATCCCTGTCAGAGGGCGCTACTGTTATCCCATTTTACAGAGGGGGAAACTGAAGCCCAGGCCCAAAGTCACCCAGTTGTGAACAAGGCACAAAGACTCAACCCACATCTACTGAACTCCAAAGGCTTTGTCTTAACACCTGGACCCCACTACTCCAGGATCTGTAAGTTTCATTGTTAATCATCCTTTCAGTACTTCATTTGTCAGCTAAATGATCAAACGCCAAAGCAGGCACCAATTTTGCAATATACACACTCTCTAATACAACCCATCCTGAGGTGTCCCAGCCAAACACCAACCTTGTGGAACTGATGTTGAAACATGGTATTAGGGGTTCCACTGCAGGCAGGAAAAATGGGCAGATGACGAGTATCTTGGAGAGGGTAGAAGTGGGACAGGAAGCCATCACTTTCCATTCTTAACTGCATGGATGTATAGACGTGCTGGATAACTTGCAAAGGGTAAAGTGTCTCCCAGGAAGCCCAGGGTGCTTCTGGGCCTGCAGGGAGTCACAATGGCTTCTTGCAACCCCAGCTGGAACCTGTATCCACCTGTCCCTATCTCCCCAGGTCCTGTGCCTCCTGCCTCTGCCTCCACCACAGCCACCCTGCCCTTCTCTAAAAGTTCATTTCCAGGTTGTTTGTGGGGAGCCCTCCCCTCCACGTGTGCAGCCTAGGTGTGGCCCTCCCTCAGTCATCCTGTGGCCTCAGCACACAGCCTGCCCACAGCAGCAACCTGACTGATACCTATCTGCTAAGTCAGTATCACAGCAAGAGCACTGAACTTGAGTCCACGCTCAGCCCAGCTCAGTCCCAGAGGAGCTGCAGGGCCCTGGCTGAGCTCTGTAACTTTGCTCAGCTTTCTGCCTTTGTAACACGTAAGAAGTCACACTTGTTCTGCCCGCCTCAGCTATAAGTTAAGGAGGTAAAATGCCCTGTAGGTGGGGGCACTACAAAAATATCCCTAGAAACACTGAAATCCTTAGGCAGACACAATTCCTAGCAGGGCACAGACCCTTATTAAATGCTCATAAATTGGATAAAAGCATCTTGTCTTCACAGCTACAGTATTAGCTTCTAGGGGCCAAGAATATGCTTTTGAGTCCTCCAAGCACCTCGCTCCTGCAAGTGGGTTGGTGGACATTCAGCAGGGCGAGTGAGAGTGGCTGGCTGCAGGCATGAAGCACCTGCTGACCCCAGACAGAGAGGGCATACTCACCCCTCCCTCACCCCTCCCTCACCCCTCCCTCACCCCTCCCTCCACAGGAAGGTGTGTCCTTGGAGGTGCTTTCTTCAGTAACTGGGGCTAAAACATATTCCCTGATCTAGTCCTTCAGGTAATCAAAGGCTGCCAAAGGCCACACTTGGGGAAGGACTGGGAGTCACACTACACAGCTTGAAAGAGACTTGTCCTATGTCCCTGGCTGAACAAAGTGGCCCAAGCTCCCCTATGTGTCTCCTTAATGGAAGGGGGGAAAGCAAAACAAGACAAAACAGTAAACTGAGCTGCTGAACCAAATCGGAACTCTGCTCTCCTGGACTTTTCAATATTGTAGGGATTTTCTGCTTTTTAAAGCAAATAACATTTCAAGAGGAGGGGGAGGAATGACATTATTCAGGGACATAAAAGTGCTGAGATCCAAAAAGCCAAAACAAATCTGAACATGGGAATGAGACAGCCCATGTAGTTTCTTGAAACTGAAGCCAACTGCATGCATGACTTGTCAAGAGTTCATTTATCAGTGAAAAATAACTGACAGACGAGCTTCCTATACGCACTCCCGTAATTCTCACGACCGCTCATGTACTTTTAACCCACAAACACTATGAAAGAAGAGCTTGCTATAGACTGGACGTTGCTTGACACACTCAAAAGGAAGAAGACAGGGACAAGAGGCACGGAGAGAGAACTCACACTTACCGAGTGGCCACAGAGCTAGATGCCGCCTTCTGCTCCAAACCAGAGGAAGGGAAAGAATGGGAAGAGAATCAGAGGGCAATGAGGGGACTGCAGCGGGCCCCAAAGATAATCTACTATCATGTTAAGCCACTTAGCCTAAGACAACCATGACCTGTTCTTCAGTCGGACCTATTTATAAGTATACTGAATTTACTCAAACCATGACTAAAAACCCACAGAAGAGGGGTGGAAAAAAAAAAAGATTTAAAAACAAAAATGGAAAGACCCAAACAAAAGGCTGTGGGGCCTAGGTGGATCAAGCAGGACTTAGTGGATGGGGGCTCTGGGCCTGACAGTGCCACTTACTGGCTCTGCCCAATTTGCCAAGTTATTTCCCTCCTCGGAGCCTCAGTTCCCTCACGTGTCAAATAGGATGCTGGGCCAGATAAGTTGTTTCTGACTAGTGAGACTCTAACTGCAGTCACATATCAGGTATGTGGCTTTAACCAGGTCTTTATGCCTCTCTGGGCCTCAGTTTCCTCACGTGTCATAGGCAAATGGCAGCTCTGGAGAGAGCATGAAAATCAATAGATTTGAAGGTGGTGAATGAACTATGAGAAAGGACAGTAAGTTGATGATGCCCGTCTTGGATCAACTGCTATGCTGGCCTTTCCAGTCCCACTCAGACCTGACCTGCAGTTCAAGGTCCAGGAAACTGGACAAAGGCAAAGGCCAAATCCTTACTTGCTGCCATGAAGTGCCCTGGCTATGACCTTCCATAAAGCAGAGTCAGAAGCAGGCCACAGTGACATTCTTGCAACGGGTGGGACAGAGGTAGGGAGGAGGTGGTGTTGCAGAACCAGCCCCCTCTCTTACATATCCATGGGGTGAGGATGGGGATGTATGCATGATTGCATATTCCGAGTTTAATCCTTATGCAGACAGGGGCATCTTGGTGTCTTTCAGTGACAACCTGATTTAGAGGAGTTTCTTAGAGAGCCAGGAAGTTAGCCAGTGACCAGTTTTGACATCTTCATCTTCTACCTCTTAGGACAAGAATCTCCTTCTCCTTTACAAAATGTTGATGGGCTCTCGGACTCTCCCTCTCC
This sequence comes from Rhinopithecus bieti, assembly GCF_001698545.2. Lineage (NCBI taxonomy): Eukaryota > Metazoa > Chordata > Mammalia > Primates > Cercopithecidae > Rhinopithecus > Rhinopithecus bieti. The sequence goes on along the minus strand of NW_016819184.1, from coordinate 5,090,986 downwards.
TGCAGGACACTCCACCCCCAGCCCAGGCTACACACATGGCTTTCCTACCGGTGCAGCTCCAGTCGCTCAGCAGGCAGGGAGAAGCATTCCCGTTGGTGTCTACAGCTCTCACAGAACCCCCAGAGCCACTGCACAGAGGGAAGGTAATCTCTCAGCAGCTGGGCCTTGGAACACAGCTGCGAGGGCAGTGATCTCTTTATCTAGGAGGCCTGCAGTCTGGGGCCCCAACACACTGGTTGAAGACAATATCACACTGGGACATGACAGGTGATGCAAGAAGATCCCAACAAGCTCTGTAAGAACTGCTATAGGCACGAGAGGCACCAGGTTGCCCATTTGCCACCCACTCATCAGAGGTCACATCTTAACCTCAGCTCACACTTCAGGACTTCCCCCTTCCTGATCTGACTGAGTCATATCTACCAACCTACAGGGTCTGTTGTAGAAATTAATCAGACAGGCTCATCAATCACATGGTAAGCCTTCCGCCTTCTCCCCTCTACCCCCACATCACGCTGCAAGCTCTACCACACATTCGAGAATGCCATCATCTGCCAAAACAAAACTGGAGGGACTCTAAGCTGACAGGCAGGTCTGTCATATGACAAGTATACCCAAGCTCTGTGGCACCTCTCAGGTCAAACAGCCAAAGCTATCTACCTGACTCCTACTGCAGGGGAGGGTTCTGGAGGGCAGGATAAACTCTAGTAAGACTACTCCCACCAGCAGCCACAGCACAATGGCAGGGGAGCTGCTGCATGTGTAACAACAGCCATCTGTCTATACACAGATCAAAATAGCACCAGATTCTTGCCTCTTAAGGCAGAGAAAGAGATTGCTGCAAAGAAGAGCTTCACCTCCAGGCGCAGTGGCTCACGCCTACAATCCCTGCACTTTGGCAGGCTGAGGCAGGTGAACTGCTTGAGCCCAAGAGTTCAAGACCAGCTGGGCAACATGAAGAAATCCCCATCTCTATAAAAAGCTTTAAAAATAGTCCAGCATGGTGGCACACACCTGTGGTCCCAGCTACACAGGAGGCTGAGTAGGGAGGATCACTTGAGCCAGGAAGGTCGAGGCTGCAGTGAGCTATGATAGTACCACTTCACTACAGCTTAAGTGACAGAGAAAGATCCTGTCTTGCAAAAAAATAAAAAAAGAAGAAGAAGAAAGCCTTCATGGAGTCCTAAGTCAAAGCTAAGTCCAGGCATGATGTGGCTTTAAATTACTTAGAACCGGCCAGGGAATTAATCTAATAAGTCTAGAGGAACAGCTGCTCAACGGGTCTTGAGCTCCTTCTTTATTTTTTTGGCATGCCATGGGGGTGGGGAAACAGGAGAAGAAAGGGGCACCTCATTTGTAAACACTTGCCCCACTTTCTTTTAAGCACTCTGGATATGACAATCAGGCCTCCTAACTTAGGGCAAAGACCTGGGTGGAGGAGCGTTAAAGAGGAAATAACACAGCCAACCAGAGTCACCCGGCTTAAAAGCAAACACCTTGGGATGCCAAGGTGAACTCTTCTAGGCTTTTCGTTACAGATCTAAGCAAGACTCAAAAGACTGGAAGAGTTAACCCAACTTCCAAAAATGAGTAATCATCTTCCTCATTAGAAATGGCCCAGGCTCCAGAAACAAAGATTCATTCTATTGTTTGTCCGCAGCACACCCCAAAGTGCTTGACGGACTGCCAAGTACACCAGCTGCAGCTGTAGCTGTCACTGTCCCCCTAGTGGAGCCATCTGAACCAGGCTTGGGTGTACTTCCCTTGCTCTCAGGAAGCTCATTCACTAAGTCAGCAGCAAAACTCTAAAGCCAGGACTCTGAGCACTCCTCCACGCACCTCCCAAATCAAACGTGGACTGGCCTTCACCTCGCTGTGGAAAAGGGTTCTTCCCCAGTGTCATCTGGATGGAGGAGTTCAAAAATGTGCAGGAGAAGGAAAGGTTACACATCAAACCACCAACACAGCCAGGCACAGTGGCTCACGCCTATAATCCCAGCACTTTGGGAGGCCAAGGCTGGCGGATCACCTGAGGTCAGGAGTTCGAGACCAGCCTGGCCAACATGGTGACACCCTGTATCTACCCAAAATACAAAAATAGCCAGGCATGGTGTTGGGCGCCTGTAATCCCAGCTACTAGGGAGGCTGAGGCAGAACTGCTTGAACCTGGGAGGTGGAGGTTGCAGTGAGCCGAGATCATGCCATTGTACTCCAGCCTGGGTGACAAGAGTGAGACTTCATCTAAAAACAAAAATAAAAACCACCAACACTAGCCATCTGCAGATCCAAGGGAGGTGGCATAGATGATGTTCTCAGACTTAAAAATAACAATAATACCAGCCTAGACAATATAGTGAGACCTCATCTTGACAAAAAATAAATTAGCCAGGCATAGTGGCATGTGCCTGCAGCCCCAGATACTCTGGAGGTGGAAGCGAGAGAATCACTTAGGTAAGCCAAGGCTGCAGTGAGCCCTGATCCAGGGCTCACTGCACTCCAGCCTGGGCAACAAAGTGAGATCCTATCTCAGAAAATAACAATTTTTTTAAAGTCATAAAACGTAAAAACAAAAAAAGAAACCCTATCAGACTGAATAGCTGGATGGGATCAGAATGGATGAAATTTAACTAGTACTGGTCAGACGCTGGCATTGAAGCACCAAAACCCAGTTTCCAGCGTGCTGATGAATAGTTAACAGCACGCCACAAGCCCTGACAAAAGCCTGCGTGGCAGGCAATTGTGCTCATTCATTCAACAAACCCTTACTGAGTGACTACTTTGTGACTGCTAGGATGATGGTAGGGGCTGAAGACACGAACATACATAAGCCACAGTCTCCACTCCCACGGAAGTGAAAACTACTAACAACTGATGGATGAGTGAAATAAAAACTAAATAAAAATGCACTAAAAGGCAGAGAATATTTTAAAAATAGCATGATAAAAAAAGCATGATAAAATAACTGGGACTGCTAAAGTTCAGAAATCTGGACCGGCCGCGGTGGCTCACACCTGTAATCCCAGGACTTTGGGAGGCCAAGGCGGGTGGATGGCTTGAGCTCAGGAGTTCGAGACCAGCCTGGGAAACATGGTGAAATGCATGTCTACGAAAAATAAAAAAAAAATTAGCTGGGCATGGTGGTGCATGCCTGTGGACCCAGCTACTCGGGAGGTTGGGGTGGGAAGATTGCTTGAGCCCGAGAAGCAGAGGTTGCAGTGAGTCTGGATCATGCTGCTGCAGTCCAGCCTTGGGGACAGAGTAAGAACCCATCTCAAAAAATAAAGTTCATAAACCTGCATCACAACCTTCATGGGATGGTACAAAGTCACCCTGCAGTCTCTCCCTCCCATACCCTGGCAGGTCCTCTGCCTGGACAGACTCTTACTCAGTTCAATTGTTAATAAATCAACAAACTATTGACTAGAACTGTGATGTTCATGAGGCCCAAGTCTAGCAAGTGCCAGAGGTGGCATCCACATCCACAAGGCCCCAGCATACAACGCTGGCAGAGTCGCACTGCAGGCCTCGGTTCTGGCTGGCCTTGTCCTGCAGGGCATGGCCTGAAGGTCAGAGTCTGTAAGGGAGTCTCCCCAAGCAACACCAACCACACCCCTGGGCGAACCTTGCTTCCAGAGACCACACTGGGCCAGGTCTCCTTTCACAGAGGTTACTCATGGGAGACAGTAAAGGAGTAAGACAGCGTCCCCAAAACTCAGCAGAATCCAACTTAAAAGTCACTTGCCTTTCACAAGGGAAAACAAGTCAACCTCTAGAGAAATGAGCATAAAACACAACCTGCCCATGTCCTCGTGCAGTTCTATCCTCCTCACTCACTCTCCCTGTGAACACATGTGCCTCAAGTGCCAAATCAGCCTGCCCTGCAGACTGCCCTACTCTTGAGCAAAATAATACATATTGTCTCGTTAGGCACAGCCAAGGTGGGAAGTGACCTAACTGCCTAACAGGAAGGACAGGATAAAAACACACTGCAACACCATGCAAAGGACAAAACGCAGCTTTCTAAGAGGCTATGAGAATATGTGGAAGCTTAAAAAAATGTGATCTCATAGAAGTAAAAAGCAGAACAGAGGAGACTAGAGGCTGGGAAGGGTAGGGGGAAGGTGGGGAATAGGAAGAGATTTGTTAAAGGATACAAAAGTACAGCCAGATAGAAAGAGTAAGTTCTAGTGTTCTATAGCACTGTAGGATGACTAGCGTTAACAATATTATGTAGTTTCAAATAGTTACAAGAAAGATATTGAACATTCCTGACACAAAGAAATGATAACCATTTGAGATGTTGGATATGCTAATCACCCTGAGCCCATCATCATACATTATATGTGTCACAACATCACTATGCACCCCATAAATAGGTACAATTATGTGTCAATTTAAATTTAAATTTAAAAAATTAAAAAAAAAAAAAAGGCTTCAGGAGCCCAACACGTCCAGAGAGAAAACCATCTTCAGGTATAGTGCTAAGTAGAAAACCAAAGATCAAAACCATGGGTATATTAAGCTCCCATTTGGGTGAAACTAAATAAAGAATTGTGCCAGTAATACAGAAGTCCTGGAAGGATACAAAGGAAGCTTAACATAAAAGCTGTCTTCCGGGAGGGGAAATGGGTAGCTGGGAACAGAGATGAGAGAAGACTCTTCAAGAAATGGATTTTTGTATGTTTTGAATTTTGAACCAAACGAGGTATTGACTTTCACAAGAAATAGGTAACATTTTCTAAAATCAAAAATATAAAAAACACTATTTTTATATACATATTTGTGCGTGTATATATCTGTGTATTCTTGCACATGCATATGGAATATCTCTGGGAGGACAAACAAGAAAATAGCATTAGGAGCTCCCCCCAGGAAGGAGGGAGACATGTAGCTGGGGACAGGGATGAGGAAACTGCTTTTCACTGCTGAGTTTGTACACATCCATGCACTGCCTATTCTTAAAATACTCTGGAGTTCTCCAAATACCACATGCAGTTTCCTGCCTCCAGGCCTCTGCTCATGCTGGTCTCTGGAGCTAGACCTTGCCGCCTGCTTCCCCTGCTACCTGCTGCCCTCTCAGCCTCCAGACTCTCTAATCTCATCTTTTAAACCCAGCTCAGGTGTCACCACCTCCAGGCAGACCTCCACACCCCACACTGAGTCAGGTCACGCCTTCTGCCTCTGTGCAGAATGCAGAGCTTGAATCACAGGGCCATGAAACGAACCAGCGAGCTGCCGCCCCAACAGACTGTGTGCTTCTGGAGGGCATGAGCCCAGCCTCAGTCCCCTGAGTCCCCAGAACCTGGCACAAAGAGCTGCTCAGGAAATGTCTGCTGAAACAAAGAACACAATCACCACGTTAAGTCAAGTCTCAACGTTCTTGGTGCCAAAGATACTTAAATCTCTCTTGCTTGCAGGGGGTTTCCGACAGCTATCAAAATGTTGTTAACACTAATCCCAAGCACTGTACCTCCCGATCCACGGAGGGGCTGAGCTCAAAGTTTTCTGGGTTCCACAGCAGCACAGCATAACAGAAAAACACAGTGACCAGCACAAAAACCCCTGCATCTGATCATGCTCACACCTCCTCAGGAACCTGCAAACACTCATCAGAGTTTCTGTGGGGGGAGGGCGGCCAGCAGCCCTCTCATACCCAATCATGGGAAAACCGAGAGCCCAGGGCCCTGCCCTAACAGCTTTGTCTTCTATGTTCTTCTTTTAGGAGGAAGAATCTTGCTGCAGTCAGGGCCTGATGTGAGGGAGGCAGCACTTGCAGGGCTGGCCCTGGGCCAGGCAGAGCCTGGACAGACCAGGCCTCTGCAGGAACCCCAGTGGGACAGGGAGGGCCAAGGTCTTGGGAGCCTCCACAGAGAGCAAAAAGGGTCAAGGGGAAGATTATATACACATGTGATGCTGCACGCCTTAGAACAGACTTTTACTCAGAAACAAAAAGTATTTCTAGGTGACTGTAGTTAAACTGGCAACTCTCATGCACGCCCTGTGTTGTGCTTCTCTCTGGACTGTATTTCCTCCCGGTATCAGTCTCGTCCCAAGTCCAACACAACACCAGGCTGGCTGTGCTAGGGACGGAGGGATGATGGCAGGTAATACATAAATAAGTTCGTGTAAACAGCATGTGTTCAATTAGGTTTCCCACAAGGCACGGAACATCATATGATAATAAATCCACAAGGACAGAGGAGTGAGCCTGGAATTCCAAGTGGGGTGGTAAAGATCTGGGGAGATTTCCTAGAGGAAGCAGCAGGAGTGTTGGGCAGGAGTTCAATGCCAGAGATGGGGTGAGGGTATTCTATTAGGATGCTGCTAAATGACATGTCTGACACTCCAGCAAGCTAGGGGGATGGGGCTGGGAGTGGAGGGCCCCTTCCCAGCTTTTGATGGAAGGGGCCTCAGGATGTCCAGACAGGTCAGCCGCCACAATATCGGCCAGTGCCAGCGCCCTCACAAGGCCCAGGCAGGGGAAGCTCCGCACACCAGACAGCCACAAGCCGCCACCCTGCTCCCTGCCTCCCATCACTCTGTTTCCACCTCTCAGCGGTCTGCCCTCCCAGAGCTCTCCTGCCTGAATAGCAGGCAAACAAGCTGAGCTGGGGGCAGGGGGAGGTGCACAGGCTGGTGGTTTACTCAGCTGAACAAAGCCAGGTGACCCAGGGGATTCCAAGAGGTCGTCCCAAACGTCCTTCTTTTGTAAATGGCAGCATAAAGGTAGGAAGCTGCAAAACAGTTATTTCCATCCCCCAGTATACCAACAGTCCAGCCCTCACCCAAGCAGCTCGCCCAGAACGCCGACAGACAATACAGTAATTGTGTTCTCCCTTGGGGAATGGGAGTGGCCACACACAGCCCCATATGAGAATGTCACGATCATCTCAGACTCCCGAGTTACAAATATGTGATCAAGGCATGTGCTGGGCACGCGCTTCCCACGTGTTTTCGTGGATATGAAAGCACAAGGGCCAATGTGCCCAGCTGCTGGGGACTGGGAGCTGCAGAAGGCAGAGTACTGGGGCAAGGAGAAAACCACACAGAAACGCTCCATTCAAAGCCATGACTGAGTCAGTGTCCCCTTGTTTCTGAGGAGTGAGAGTAGCAGGGGGAACACTCCTTGACAAAACAAAACTGTGAGCAAAACTGCAAGGCCAGGCAAAGCCAGTGGCTGCCCGCCACCTCCCAGTGACTACATCTGGAGCTAAAGACACAAGACCAGCAGTTCACTCTGGACAACTAAAACCCCCAAATGAGAGGAAACCACCACTAACCACTTAGACGTGCCCACTGGCTGACTGTATGGACTCCAACACTCCACGTCCTGGCTCTGGGCCTGCTTCCTCAGATGGGCCCCAGGGTCTCTCACCTCCAGCAGCCTTGGCTAGGCTCAGGTGTCATCAGGTAAGGGAAAGAAAGGGGACAGCAGTTGATTCTGGACATGGTTAAGCACTCTATTTCCCATCACTGCACAGAGACACTGATTTCAGGGCACCTGAAACGAAGGGCGCCCGGCCTTGGACTGACGGCAGTGAGTGGGAAGCCTCGTGAAGCATTCCCGAGTACAGGGTAACCTGCTTTGTCCATGACAGCTCTGTCAGTTCGACCCAAATGCAGCCTGTCTTTGGTGAGAATGGACAAAATCAACCTATCTGGGAAACCAAAAGCTCAAAACTCAAAATCACCAAGGCTGCCTCCATTAGTATCTGGGTTCCAGGTGGAGGGGGGAAACCGAGATGGACGGTGGATGGTGCGTGTTAGTGACAGAATTACCTAAAGGTAGGAAATCAATGTGTCTCCAGCTATCACGGTGGAGAGTCTGAAGACAGCTTCCACGAAGATGGCTGAATGGAAAACAAAACATCTCTGGGAATCTAGTTTCAAGTTTCCCAGAAAATAAGATGCAGTGGAGAAAATGCAAGGAAAGATGAGCCTCGTATGCCAGGCAGCCGAGACCCACACAGGCCAACCCACATCCTTGCTGAGGGGAACACTGGGGTATCTGGCACCTGCTTCAGCAGTGTGCACTGGTTCTCCAAGCGTGGACCCTGGATCAGTAGAAAATCGCCTGGGAACTCATTAGAAAGAAAAAGTTTCAGTCCCCAACCCCAGACAAACTGAATGAGGGGTGGGACCCAGCAATTGTGTTTAGTTAAGCCCTCCAGGTTGAGTCCGGTAGTCCCTAAAGTTTGAAAAACACATTTTTACTGGATTTGGTACCTAAAACCCTAGTAACTGGGAGGACAATTTTGCAGATGAGAAAATGGGGATCCATAAAAATTGAGTTTCTTGCAAAAGTCATGAGGTCAGAATTGGACAGGTGACCTACTATCCACCCCCAGCACGTCCTCTGGCCAGGCCCTGGAAATCTAATTCTAGATCAAGATGATCCTTGGCCTTCAGGAGTTCCAACAGTCCCTAGAATGCACTGAAGGAGAACAGTGGCATCGTCAGAGCCTTGGGGCCCCTTCTCAAGGCTCTTGGCCCAGCAGAATCAGAGGCTGAACCAACCACCCAGGTGCACAATGCCCTGACCAGTAGGTGAGAAGGAGGCAGGTGAGGATGCCGTGTTTCTGCTGCAAATAAAAGGGGTGGGAAGGGCTTTCAGGCAATGGATTGACAGGCTACATTTTTCAAATTCAGCAAACCATTTGGAATGACACGAGCAATCCCAAAGGTTGACTATGCGGTGAAATATGTGTGAGAATCAGAAGGAAACAAAAAGTCACAGAATAGTTGCCACAAGAAGAGGTAAAAACAGGGTTGAGTGAAAAAGATAAATGACAGGAGGGATTGCTATTAGATACTTGAAGAAATATGAAGAGAACACCTCAATTCTTTGAAAAATATTAATTACCATCTGGCGAATCTTTGCTTTACTTCCACTTGCTGTATTGAGTCTCTGTCGAAAGAATGAGCTAGAAGAATGAGCTGAGATGCATGTTTCATCTACCCTAAGAAATTCGTCTAACACCAGAAGTTATCTACTTGGTACGCCTGTCATGAGAATTTAAAAATTAAATCTTTATTTGTAAAAAATCCCTTGCAGTATCTACTAAAATCCAGATGGCACTTTTTATTTATTTAGTTACTTATTTATATTTGGAGACAGGGTCTCACTCTGTCACCCAGGCTGGAGTGCAGTGGCACAATCTTGGCTTACTGCAACCTCCGCCTCCCAGGCTCGAGCGATCCTCCCGCCTCAGCCTCCCAGTAGCTGGGACCACAGGTGCTTGCCATAACACGCGGCTAATTTTCGTATTTTTAGTAGATGGGTTTTCTCTATGTTGACTAGGCTGGTCTCGAACTCCTGGGCTCAAGTAATCCGCCTGCCTCGGCCTCAGGAAGGCACTTTTAGATAAGAAGATTAAACTAGTGAAGCACCTGAGTGATTGGCGGGGAGCTGGGGGTGCGGGGGTACAAAATGAATCCCCAGGTCACCCAGCATCACAGGGCCATTCAGCGGGTAGAAGGGCCCCTAGGCTGAGACTGGCTCCCGAGACTTCAGGGACATTATCTGTACTTTCAGAGTTTCTATTAGTGTCCTGAGTACTGGCTTATCTTTGCAAGTTTACTAGCAGGTGGAACACGAGGTAGCAGGATTATGACGGCAATGACCTTGAGCACTGCAAACAGCCTGGGCATTTCTACTAGTCACTGCCACTCACCATGGTTCGCCCTGTGCCAATAACCTGGAGAGCCAGAAAATCTGAATCTGTCTTCTGAATGTCTTATCCACTCCCGGGATCTCAAACTCAAATGCCTTCCAGGGCCAAGTAGGAAACATAAATGAGAGAAGCATGCTGCACAGGAATCGAGATGATATGCAGAGAACATGGCTGGTCCACCATGGACGGCTCTGGCTACAGCTAACTGTGGTGGGCTGTTTGGGAAAGAAGACCCAGGCTACTATTAAAATTTATCTTCTGGCTTGTTAAGAGAAACTGAAAGTAAAGACTTCTTTGCACAATCTCCTTTTTATGTTCTCAAGAAATTTAAAAATTTGTAAAGCATCATATGAGCCAAACAAATCATGTGTGAGGAGCACATCTGGCCCCCAGACCACCGGAGTGCAAACTCCGGTCTACATGATGCTGACGATTCAGACCCCCTGAAAACACCCAAACAACTAAGTTTCATCTTGGTTTGAAGATCTCAATGGGCTCGCTTGGCCTTAGCGATTCAGTCGCGCATTCGCATTGGCACCACTCCCTTGCTCATTCGGTGAGTTAGCTAGAGGCCTGAAAATGACTAGACAGCTCAGACTGTGTGAAATGCCATGCACAACAAAGTAGACCCAGAAAACTCCCAATCACAGCCAGCAGAGGCCTGCCTTCACACCCATGGACTTGGAGAGACAGTTGATCTGGTTTGTTCACTCGGTCTGATCCCACGGGAGGCCGTGGCACCCATTCCATGGAGCAAACCATGGCATTATCTGAAGTCAAGCAGAGTCTGGGGTCTGCCCTGCCCCCACCAGGAGAGCTCCCTTCTGGCCTCGCCCACGAGGTGGGGTAGGGAAACAGTTTCCATGCCAAATACTTCTAACACACGCAAGTAAACCCAGCAGATGGAACAGACAATTCTGGATCCCTGACGCCTCCAGACTGCTGGCTTCGGTTGGGTCATCATGAAGAGAACAGCTGCTTCCTCAATCATGACTACCGCACAGAACAGAGGATGCTGTTTTGATGACTTCTATGCAAGATATAGAAACAAGAGGGGAGTTTCCTGCCTTTTATTTCAAAATAGCCCAGGACAAACGAAGACTTCTTGTACCATAACAACACATTCAAAGGGAAAGCTTGATGGAGTTGGTTTTCTTAAATGTCACCCCACAGTGAGCAACCTACTTCTCTGCCCACAGGCCATGATAAAAATGTCATCAGGGACCCATGCAGAGGAGCAAGAGATTTCTCTTTGAAACAGCAGCATGTGCACGACTGGGGACAAAACTAGGTGGTAAGGAGAAACCGGCTTTGGAGCAGAGGGACCTGGATTTCAAGCCAGGCTCTAGCCCATCACAAGTCACACTCTCTCAGGGACATGGCAGAAGCTCAGTTCCTGCCCAGTGAAGTGGGGCTAGTCACCCCCAGCTGAGCAGATGGAGAGAGAATGTATGCGGAATGCTTGGCACACAGTAGGTTCTCAGAAAACGCCAGCACTCTAAAAACAGATAATTTCCATTATAAATGTATCTGTGCCTGGGTTCTTTTGGGCACATGGAATTAGTCTCCCTGAGTGCTGGGACAGCAGTGAGAAATTAAGGGCAGAGCCCAATCTCGAATGATCTCACCCTCCACTGGCTGAAAGAGGAAGACACAGGAGACTATTCTGGGAGTGGCTGGCTAGAGGCAAGCACAGTGTCAAAGGTGGCAGCGGGACGGGAGGGGGACACGTACTCAAGGCTGGCCTTCCAAGGCTATTCTTTTCCCTTTTAAAGCATGTGGGGAAAAAATCTTCCATGTACGACGTCTTAAACACAACTTCCTCCCTACCAGGCACTTCCTTCATGCAACTGTTCTAGAGCTAAGTTCACCAGGCTTTTACTTATCTGGTTTTCTTCTTCTTTTCACTCTTGCCCAAGGTCCTAAAAAGTCCTCCTGGTATCTTATTCTTGCATTTTATAAAGGTTTCCATCCTGATTACAGAGGGAGTGGGCATTGTTTAAAGTGTGAAGATTCGTGCAGATTGTACCCATGTAAACCAAACATGGAAAAGCCAGCCATTCCCAACAGGAGCGCTGGACCAGACTTCTGACTGTACAATGCATTTCAGAGACTCCAATGTAGACGGCCTGGACTACAACCAGCCCTCTGGTTGTAGTCACACAGCTCTTCTCCACACTCAGAGTCCATCAGCATGCACAAATGTGGGGTAGATGGGGCCAGCACTGATGCGTTTATGCCTGGGTCTGATGAACTGGAGATCTATGCCCTCCATATTTGCCTTCACCCCTCAAAATGACTCTGCCCCTAGTTAGCTTCCAAAGAGATTCCTATTCAGAGCATTTATGGACCAAGCAACACAAGAGCTACAGTTCAGCCCAGCTCCAAGCTACTCAACACACGGTATCAGTGTTAGCAGTGGACAGCATTTTAAGAAATAAGTCACATGATACTAGCTAGCTGAGGGACCTGGAACTCACCTTCCTTTCTCATGCCACACAATAGCCATCATTTTGAATGAATGAAGTAGTTCTTTATCTGATGCCCATGGAAAACATGGTCATTTCATCAGACCACGTATTTCCCATTCCAGCACAGTAGGAACAATGGTATAACCCATCAGGCCCAAATGGCCCAGAGCAGAACAGATCTGAATACATGAAAATGGGATTTCTGCAGGACCCAGCATGCAAACACACATGGGGCACTGGACACGGCAGAGTTGATGAGGCCAGTGGCCCCAGTGAACCAGGAGCTGGGGTTACAGGCTGCAAAGGGGCATGGCGGGGGCCTGCCAACCGTCATAAGATCTAGGGACAGCCTCTTCACTCCAGGCCCAGGTTCCCTCTGCCACAGCAGACATTTCTCCATCACCTTACAGTCAACGAACTCTATTTTGTGTGTTGGGAGCAGGAAGGTCCACTGTCTTTCTTGTCCTTCACCAGAATGCCTTCTCTGCACTTTTGGTTCCCTCAGATTTGGATTCTCCCCTCACTGGGACACAGTCTCGTGTGCTCCTACCTGCAATGACAGCAACGTTCTGGGTCTGTGCTATGCAACAAGAGAGGTGACCAGCGCATGCAACTATTGAGCATGTGACATGTGGCTAGTGCAACCAAAGAATGAAGTCTTCATTTCATTTAGTTTTAGTTAATTTAAATCGCCACATGTGGCTACACCTAACATACTCAATAGCCCAGGTCTGGAGTGCAGAGTATTCATGTAGACAAGAGGTCAGTACACTTTTTTCCTGTAAAGGGCCAGGCAATAAATATTTTAGGCTTTGTAGACACCGTGGTCTGTAAATTCTGCTGCTCTGGTGTGAAGGCACCCATAGATGTTACCTACACAAACGGGTGTGGCTGTGTCCCAGTAAAACTTTACTGACAAACGTAGGCAGTGGGCCAGGTTTAGTCATCAGGCTATAGCTTGCCAATCCTAAAGTTGGGAGTTCAAACCCCAGAACTACTGCCCATGAGCTAAATGACCTTGGGCACTTTACCTGACAGAACCCTATATTCTTCATCTATAAAAAGGGAATAATAACAGCACTCACTTCTCAGGGTGGTTATATGAATTAACTGCGAAGCCTAACACACAGTGGCATTCAGAAAGTACTTGCTGGGCGAATGAAAACGGGAAAGAACTGGGTGCTTGGACTCGCACTATCCTATTTATTCCTCCTCCTCTGCTAAGTAGGCACTATTATTCCCAGTCCGCAGATGAGAACATCACAGCTCAGAGAAGCGAAGTGGCTGAACCAAAGTCAAAAGCCATCAAGTGGCAGCACTAGAATCCAGGGATCCTTTTTACTGGTTCTGTGCCCTACTCTCTCTTCTCTCAGGCTTTTCTAACTGACATCAGCCCTACCCAACATTCTGTCCAACTGTCTGGGCTCATCTGTACTGCCTTGTACTATAAGAGGCTCCATTTATAAAGGAAATCATTAAGAAACACAAAATCAACCTTTTTTTCTTTTTTTTAAAGGAATCTAAGACGTTGAACTCTACTAGTTCCTGTTCCAAACACTGCTCTGGAGCCCATGTCTCCAGCAGTAACTCACTGGAACACCTCTCACAAGGTGGCTCCCCTCTATCGTGCGGGGACCCAATGAGGTAGGGCATGCTAGACCATCACATGAAGTTCCGGCTGTGGCCCTTCCCCACGTCACCTCCAAAACTATAAAATGCTTCCCCCACCTTGGAGATGGGAGGTCAGAAATGCTCCCTGCAGTTCTTTCCAGAGGTGCAGGGGCCTTCACATGGGCTGATGCAGCTCAAACATGAACTGAATGATGGCTTGTTTCTTCCTGCATTTGGCATGAAGACCCAGCTCCCTCCCAAGTCTTCTCCTTACCTCCTCCTGCCTATCTCCTCCTCCATGTCTGCCAGGATCAGCCCTGAGCAGAGGAGAGGGCAACCTGGGATTGCTGTCTTCTCCTCCAGGGCCGTAAGACACCAGTGGCTGTGACCACCATGTTGGCTCCAGTAGCAACCAGGGGGTAGGACAAAAATTGAGCCAATGCTAAATCAGAGACGAGCAGTCAGCCACTCAGGGAACAAGTGCCTGGGTTCCAGCTCTCGCCTGTGCCTACACTCGGGGCTAGAAATTCAGCCCTGTCTCCAACAGCGCCCAAAGCCTGGCCAGGCCAATGGCTGCCTCCCATAAGGAACTCCACCCTGGTTCCCCCAGGTTCCACTGATCCACCCAGAAACGGGCAGGATCAGCCATGCTCAGTCGTCGTCTTACAAGTGCAGGGGAAGGGGTTGGCCAGGCAGGAAGCCGGCAGACCCAGTAGTTCGGTGAGCAGACAGACAGGTGAGCAGACGGACACCACGCTGGCCACGCTCCTCCACGGCAGAGGAGCATGCCACCACGTCATGTCTCAGAACAATGACTTCCTAAAGTCATGTGTAACATATAAGGACTTACCTGAACTTCACACATGCTTTTAAAAATCGTTTTTTGGCCAGGTGCAGTGGCTCACACCTATAATCCCAGCACTTTGGGAGGCCCAGGCGGGTGGATCACCTGAGGTCGGGAGTTCAAGACCAGTCTGGCCAACATGGTGAAACCCCGTCTCTACTAAAAATACAAAAATTAGCTGGGCATAGTGACACACGCCTGTAGTCCCAGCTACTTGGGAAGCTGAGGCAAGAGAATCACTTGAACCCAGGAGGTGGAGGTTACAGTGAGCCGAGATCACGCCACTGCACTCCAGCCTGGGTGACAGAGCGAAACTCTGTCTCAAAAAAAAAAAAAAAAATCGTTTTTTTCCCCAAAGCAAGTTAGAACTCATTTTCCTGTGGTCTATTACATACCCTCCTGAGCCTAAGTGTCTGATCCCCTCTCTGCTTCAACTTCTGGCCATACAGCTCTTTCACTCATTTGCTGCTCAACTTTTGGCCTATGTGGACGCAGCCAGGCCAGATCCTCTTGCACTTTCTTTTCTAACAGGTGAAGGCATGTGCTAACCTCCCCAGGAATGAGATGAACAGAGAGGTTTACTGTTAAAATCAAAACCATCTGCGGCTAACTTACTCACTTTCTTCTTCCCTCAGGAGGAAATGCAGATGAGCAAAACCCTACCAGCCCTGGAAAAGACACCCCACAAAGCCAAGATGGGCTGCTAACTGCAGTTTTGCCTCTGCCTCTGCACAGGTTCAGTATTTTTCTTAATTCTCCTCTTCTGGGCCCAGGTCACATGCCACACAGTCAACAGGGCCTGGAATCTGGGCTGGCATCTGAGGGCGGCAGAGGCCTCAGGCGCACTGGCCTCCAGGAGTCAGGTGACTCAGGCCTGCCATTCTCTCGAGTGTCTGTGTCAGCAGCTTCCCCCTGCCTTTGAGAACACTGGTGAGAACCGGCTATGACAGAGCCCAAGAGGCACCGAAGCTCCTTCTTCCATCGCACCAACATGGTTAGGTGCCTGTTTTTCCCTTTAAAGAAAAAATAGTTTTACACTGAATCGGACTGTTTCAACTCACACGCCAGAACTTTGACTTCTTTAGTTCCAGTGCAGCACAGGCAAGAGGTTCTGGAAGCTCTTGGGAATCCCAAGTGCCCCCGCTAAATGCGAGAGTTTTGCCTAAAAATAAACAAAGACCACATCACTCTGGCCAAGGCGGCACTTGATGAAAATTGTCAGAGGCTAGTCTCATGCTTCTCCAGGAAGGTCACTTCAAGGTCAAAAAGCTGGGCCCCTGGGCAGTGGCGCCCCGAAGGTGGGCCTTCTCCCAGCACTTCATCCTTCCCTTTACTGCCATCCTGACCTAGATCAGCTCCGCTCCTCTCTGAAATCTACACTCTTCTCACCCAGGCTCCAGGTCTCCCAGATTCCCTGACACAGTCTCATGTTGTTGTGCCTGGGGACACCTGCTCCCCTGGTCTGGAATATCTCCTCCTCCCCATTCTTCATCTGTCTAAACTCCTACTCATTCCTCAAGGCTCAGGTCAGCTGTCATCCCCTCCAGGAAGCCTTCCCTGCCCTCCTCTCTTCAGCTCAGTTAGAGAGACCTTCTATGACTTCCAGAGGACAGTGTGACTCACCAGTACCTTGTGTAAACGTATCTTCATTCATTTATTACACTGTGTCTGGCACATAGTAGAACCTCAATAAACACCTGCAGTCTGACTGTCCATAACATGAGCTATGAACTCCCTAAAATCAGGGATTCAGTAGATGCATCTCTGAATTCCTCGGGGCCTGACGACGTGCCTGACACACATAGTAGATGTTACTCCATACTGATTGAATTGTACTGAGCCTGGGGGCCACCGCCATGGCAGGTATGTTCTGTGCTTATCACAGGAACAGTGACACACCCAAGGAGGACACAGTGGGTGAGGATGACACACTCCACCTGGCAGATGAGTTCTATCACATTCATGAGACCAGAGGCAGCCGAGACACCTCGGAGACCTCCCTTATGCAGCCCTTGCTCACAAAGCTTCAGGATCTCATCGTCCTAGCAGAAGGTCTGCTTCAAGGCCACCCATGCCCAGCCACCTTGGTGATTCCTCTGAGAGGACGCTCTAGGACCAGCCCTAGAGGGGAGGGGCGGCCACAGTCTGGAGTGAGGGCCCCTCCCAGAACCTAGTAAACAGCATGAGTCTTCACACCCCATACAAAGGGGTCTCCCTCAAAGCTACCCAAAGTGCAGCAGGAAATCTCATGAGTCAAGACTGTCCATCCTGTTCACCCCACAGGATGCCAGCCAGCCCTAGACTCATGAGGAGTGATGCTCACCAGACCCAGGGAATAGACGCGTCAGGAGTCAGAGGCCTGCACCAACGGACGCCCAGGCGTGGTGCAGCCTGGACCCTTCCCTCTGTCCTCCAAGCCAAGGGCTCCTTTCAAAGCTTCAGCAAGCTTAGATGAGCTCTTGCTCCTGCAGACACTGAGGTCAGGTTCAGGTGGCAAAGGGATCTAGAAGCAGCCAGAATCACACCACAGGCCGAGCAGGGGGCAAGCGCCCCAGCTGCAACCACATAACCCACACCCAGAAGACGCTGACTCCAGGTGTCCAAGGCAGCTCCCCCAACATGAGAGGAATAGCAAAAAACAAAGGTGCCCACTGCAAAGCACCTAAAGAGAATCCAAAAGGTGGTAATGGGCCCCTCACTCTCAGTCTAGGTAGGGGTGCAGCCATTAATTCCTTGGTTTCCAAAGAATTCATTTACAGAAGTGTGGGTCACAGTAGAGCCAAGACGGTGAGGCCACATCACGACCCATACATGCATTTAACTTTCTATGCTTAGGACCAAAACTAAATCACTTTTGGTAAACAAAGATTTAGTTTCCTAAAGAGAAAACTTAAAAGATTTCACCAGCCTCAACTCTTGGTAACAGACACACTGCAAACTAAACTGTAATGCATACTTTCAACTTTTCCTCCCAAGAAAACCCTGTACTACCTGAGAGAGGAGGATGCTGGAGGAGAAAAGGCTCTATCTGCCCCAGTCTGACCCGTCCAGCCAAGTCCAACTGCAGCTGAAGTCCCCTCTGCTCTGTCCTGTATCTTGTCACCACTGACTGACCTCCTCAGGGCAACCTGCCTGACTCCCGTCCTTCCGGCCCTCCTTCAGTCCTCACAACAACACACGATTGCCACAGGCTGTGTGAGATACTCACTAATGTTTGGGGGGCTCTCAGTGTCCCTACATGTGGTCTCATTCAGGGCCCCAAACCTATGGGTTGGGGTTGCTGTCAGCACTGCCATACTCCAGATGAGGGAATGGGGGCCAGAGGCAGTCGCCTGCTCAAAGGCACAAGGCATGGCCAACAAAGGGCAGCCCTGGGATTTGAGCCCAGGCTTCTGATTCCAAAGCTGAATGCTACTTTTGCCCTCAATGATACAGAACTGGGTTTCACTTAGATTCTGTCCAAAGTTCCTCTGTGATGCCAAAGAGTCCCCATTCTTCCTGCAACCACAAGAAGCACCTGGTTGGCACGCAGCTGGCCACGAGCTTTGCAGCAGAAGCCCTGCTTGCCCAGTCACACTCATCTCCTACCTGGCATCGCTCTGCAAGGCACTACGCCTGTTGCAAGGGGCTTTTCAAACAAGCTCTAAACTGATCTTCCTAAAAATGTTGGGTGGCAGGACCAGCAAGGTGAGAAATCAGAGGCCCAGAGAGGGTTACAGGGCAAATTAGGTCCAGCAAGTAGGCAGTCTGTGCCCACTACCTTCCAGCCAGGAAATTCAATCATTTGACCGCCAAAGGGATTCCATGGGAGAGCGGTTCCTACGGCCCGGCCCCCAGGATCATGCCACAGAGGGGCTTCCCTGCATCCCACTCTCCTTCTGGAGACTCAAAACCACAGACACCTCTTTGCCCCCGGGGCTCAGGAGCCAGGCTCCCTCTCCTCACCCAGATCATGGAGACAGTCAGCTGCAGAGAACTTAGTCTTTCCACCTCCAAACATGCAGAGAAGCTGCTCCCAGCCAGCGGACTGAAACTCCCTCCGCTCCCAGGCCCATGGCCAAGACCAATGCCAGAGCAAGGGGAATTCCAGGCAGGGCCAGAGGCCTCTCCCAGCTGGGCTCTGTCTGTCAGGGTGCTTCAGGCTTCAGCCAGAGGGCAGCCTGGGAGGGAGGGTGGCCTCCACGAGGTGGGGGCAGGCAGCAGCAACTGGAACCTGCATAAGCCATCTCTCCTGCACAAGGCACAGTCCAGCTGCCAGGACACACAATGGCCCCAGACAGGACCGGTACAAACCCAGCTATCCAGGAGCTCAAGGGCCCACCCATGCCCCCTTCTAGAAGTTGCAGCATGGCACCCGGACAGGAGCTGCCAGGGAACGCCCACTGGGCAATGCACATGTCTTACAGCAGGAACTCTCCTCCCCTGGTGAGCACTGGATGGAAAAGCAGCAGGGTGTGGTAGAAAGAATACAGGACTGAGGTCAGCTGGGCCAAGTTCAAATCCCAACCTCCCCTCTCAACCTGGGGTGAGTGATTTCTCCAGGCAGCATGTCTTCAGCAATGAAATCAGGCTAGTCCCTGAGCCATAGGTTGTGCTGAGGATTAAATGTAATGAAGTAAAGTGCCCGGCTCCACACTGGACACCCAGCAGATGTCCAATCAATGTCTGCTGAATGAATATGGAAATTGCAGCCCTGAGGAAACAGCAATTCTCTTCTCCCTTCACTCAGCCCAAACCCAACTCCCTACAGCGGGGGGAAGAGCCCTTATTCACTACTCACCACCAAGACACAGCCGGGTAGACTGACACTTTTGGCATAGAGGCCAAAACCTTTTTCATCAAGCTCACCCTTTACAAGGTTTCAGCACCTTCCATTGGGGCTGGTGGGTGGAGACAGGGGATGGATAGCATGTTTCACTTGGCTAATGAAGTCTCTGAGCAATGATCAAGTTCACCTGCCGGTCTATGCTAAAGCAGGCTGTCCCGCAAGCAAGAACAAGGTTCCATGTCCTGACAGCACAGCAGTAGGGCAGGGACTCAGGAGACAGAGGCTGCACCTTTGAGAACTGGCTACAGGACCCTGGGAGATTCACCTCACCTCTTAAGGATCAGACCTCTCTTCCAGAAGTTTACATCAGCAGGCCCAAGAAGCTCTCGCTCTCCAAGCACCCTGGCCACTCTAAACACAATTCTATGAAATGTAATCCTAAGTATGTTCACAGGAAGACAGGCTCTGAGCTGTCAGGGACAACCAGGTGCCTGATAGAGTGACATTCACTGCAAACCTGGGTGAAAAAGACTTACCACTCACTGAGAGTTGCCAGGATATGCCCTGGAACCTAAATGCATCTTTCCTCCCCTGAGCCCCAGGGGCACATGGTGTGCCAAACCCCCAAAAGGAACAAGACCACTAGGACCGTGGGGAGGAAGGACCTGCATGAGAACTACCCTGACACCACAGCCTGAGTAAAACCTGCCCCCTTCAATCTGGAAAGAAGGTGGTTCAGAGGGACTGTGCTGAATCTTGGCCCAGCAGAGACAGAAATGACCTCAAGGATGCCCACAGCAGACACGTCCCCTAGGGATGGCACCTTTCAGATGCCACTTCACCAAGACATAGCAATAGGAGCAGCAGAATATGCCAACAGGTTTGCTCCACTCCTGAATATGAAAGCCCCCAATCTCCTGCTAAGGAATAGGGAAACTAAGGAACAGACCCCTAGGTATGCATGGGGTCTATTACAGCCCTCACTCCTCGGTCTTGGATGCACAAGAGAATCGACTCAGGAACTGTAAAGATACCAGTGCGGGGTTGTTGCCCCCGCTCTCCAAGATTGTGATGTAATTGGGCCTGAATGCAGCCTGGGCATCTAGATTTTTTTTTTTTTTCCAACCTTCCCGGGTGACTCTAATGTGCAGCCAAGGTTCTGAACCACTACTCTAGCTTCTAGAAGTTCCAGCACTCTCTTACAAACTCTTCAGGGGCAGAAAGGACAGCATGCCCAGCCAGGTAGGCCTTGCTAGAGATGGTTCTCCTTATTCTTCCTTCAAAACACACGCACATTCACACACCCCCACCCCCAGAACCAACCTGCAAAGAGCCATCTGTCTGAGACAGAATGCAGGGCCGCTGCCCGGCCCTGGCTGGGGCGTACCAAGTTCAGCCACACTGGAGGATAAACAATTGTGTTCAGTTACTTGATTACTTTAGGCACGTAAACAAAATATGATATTGTACAGACCTGGAGTGGCAAACACCACATCATAATTTACTCTGAGACATCTGAATTACAAATGCAAAAAGAAAAAAAGTTGGAAACGCTTTTAAGAATCTCTTTGAATGGAAAAAGGAATCTGAATAAATGGCGGTGCTTCCAGTGGGCTGCCAGGTTTACTTCCTGTTTCCCCAGAAGGTCACCGGAAATGTTTTCTTGTGAATCTGCCTTTTCTGCGATTGAAACAAAACATCTCAGCCTCCCAAACTATGGCACTACCTTTGGTCCTCTAGTACATACAGATTTCAATCACTCCAAAAAAAAAAAACACACACACAGCCATAGGAAAGGAGAGTGGAGGGGAAAAGGCAGTTAAAAGTTCTAGGTTTTCCTGTGGTGTTAACAAGACTAAACAAAATTTCTGCTTTGAAATAAAACAGAACCCAGTGCCTCTATCGTATGAATACACAGCACGGCCTATAGAAAGCAAGCAGGCTCTGAAGGGATACAGCTCCTTCCTGGCTTTCTGCCTTCCGGCTATGTGGCCTTGGGCCAGTTACTTGGCCTCTCTGAGCCTCAGCTGTAACTGCAGGTTTGCTCTGAGAATTAGAAAGTGTATACAAAGCCCAGGGCCCTGGGTGGGCCTTCAACAACCAGTGGGTGCTGCTATTATTCTCTGAACAATCTGCACCCATTTCAGCTAAATCCTTGGGAATCACATTATACCAGCGCAGGGGAAGAATCTGTTTCTTTGTTTAATGAGAGAACAAAAAGAGTGAGTAGAGAAGTCAGGAGTTAGCCTGCCACCGCATTCTGGGGTCAAATGGGCTGTTTACCAACATGATTTGCTTTCACCCTCCTGAGAGTGGCACCGTGGAAAAAGTCCTTCCCGAGACTTACAGATGCCCAAGAGGCAATGTGGTTTCCATGATATTCCAGCATGGTCTGGCCAAGCTGTCCCCCATCCCCATGCAAAAGCCAGCTTCCCCATGCAGCCCCCACAGCAGGAGAGAGGGAGAACCATTAAAGAAGCGGGGGTGCCTGTCACACTTCTCTGTAACCCCTGACGTGATGTGAAATTCTACAAGGTAGACCCTTTGAAATGCAAAATCTTCCAGAGTCCTTCAAATGTGTTTTTATTTTCTCGGGTTCCTAAGGCTGCTTTCAGATCCACCCATCAGTATTTCCCCCTCTCAATCAACCCACATTTAACAAAAAAAAAAAAAGAAAGAAAGAAAGAAAGAAAGAAAAGAAAAAATAAGAAAAACCCAAGGACGTCTCTATTTTTCAGAAAAGCTCAAGTATCTCCAATCACTGTGAGGGGAAAGAAAATAAAATCTTCAGCTCCAGCCTCCTTGCATCACTCCAAGACACCCAGAAGCCAAGTTTCCTCTGGAAGATTCCCTCCCATCCTAGCCAGCACAGCAGTCTGTTGCTCAGATCTCAGAGAACTTTCTGAGATAAGAATTCGAGTTCCCCCTGACCCAAGTTCGGTAAGGTTAAGACAGGCACCACCAAAACCACAACCCGCAATACACCAAGCCCAAATCTTGCCCCAAAACCCGGTGCACAGGAGGTTTGGATTAAGCATCAAAGAAGTTACCTTAAAGTTGTTTGGCAAAGAAAAATACTTCACTGTAAGAAGAACCCTAGGGAACGGTAAATTGCTTTTGAATATGGACTTTTCAGTGGCGCAGTCATTAATCATGTTAATGTAAACTGCGCTACAACAAAAATTTTCTAAGCAAGTCTCAGGGCACATCAGCATATCTAAGCCTCTGGGTTTGTTTCCAAAGTTCACATCCCGGCAGGCAATGAAACTGCTGTTAATGGGGTCAGCTATTACAGTGCTGTCCCCAACCTTGGGCCATAATAAAGGTGACTCAGCCATCCAGAAAAAACTCTCAAAGTTACGCAGGAAACAAACAAATTAATCAGAGAAAGAGAGTCAATGATTTTTGGAAGGTGTATTCATTGGACAAGTTTAAACAGAAACTCTCCCTGGATGATCGGACTGACACTTTAGGAAGGAGTTGAGGGAGAACAATCAACCCTCCTCCCAGCACCCAAGTCCCCTGGCCAGACCCTTTGTGGAGTGGAGGGGAGGGCAGCAGCCAGATGAGGCGAGGAGGAGAGTCCAGCAGAGCTAAGCTTCACTGAGCCCCGCCAGCTCCAGCCATGTGCTTCATGTTGGCAACAAACCGGTTCTTTCAAGAGAGGAAGAGTCTGACAAAAAGGACAGCTGCAGCAAAGCAGAAGCTAAGGGTAAAAACCTCTCCAAAGCCCTATAGGGATTCTCCCCTAAAGTTAAACAAAACACCATTGGGGTTTGCAAGGACTAGTTAATCTATTAGTCTTCCCCTTGCTGGATCAATTAAAGAGAGTCCCTCCACATCTGGTTTCCATAGAAAACCGAAACTTGTATTATCAGCACATTACATAACAAATTATGCCTGCAGGTTTCTTTTATTACACATCAGAGAGGTGTGCCTGGTGGTGGTAATGATGGGGGTTGTGCCGATCTGAGTATTTGCTTATTTTAGTCCTTTTATTTAAGGGTAAGAACAGAAAGTTTTCCATACAATGCGCAATTTAACTGCAGAAAGTCACGCTATCCAAATAAAACATCAACTGAACAATCCGAAGGTGGGCCCAGAGCTCAGTCTTCAGGGCCCAAGGCAAGGAGTGAGAAGCGTGTGCTTTTTAAAAGAGCTCCGCAGCGTCCCCTGCTGCCAGCTCCTAATATTTAAACACAGCTCTCTCTGGCCTCCAGAAGGGGAGGAGAGCAGGCTGGCCCTTCCTGAGCTTCAATCAAGGGTCAGGCGCCTGCTCACTGGACCCGCTTAAAGGAACCCAAGCCCACTAGGCTTCTATAGGGGGGATGGGGAGGCTAGTGGGGCGGTAAGGGAATCAACAAGGGGAAGAGAAAGACTAAAACATGGAGACAGAAAGGGCCCAGTCCTGGAAATAACACCAGGACTTCCCATAAAATGTCAATTAAGCGTAACCACCACAATGACAAAAAGGTATCATAAAGCTCTTTCCAAAAGAACTTTATGAACTTCCAAAATGCTGTGTGCAACATACCCCAAGTTGAAAAGAGAAGGGGGAAACTGATTGAAAACATTATGAACCAAGACAGTGGAATGCTCTACTTTGTCCTGAGAATACTGGAACCTTCAAGTCCACTTCTGCAGCAGTGAGGTTGCTAGTTTCTATTTAAAAACTTGTCTTCGATATCAAAATGACTGCACATGAATCTCACCTTCCCAAAAGAAAATAGGAAGTAGTTGGGCAACATCATTTGAATTCAAATAGCCTCGTTCTCTGAAGGAACGTTTGGAAGAAAAAAAATACAGGCCTTCTCCACGCCTCTCCTTAGCTTTCTAACCTGAAAAAGCGCCTGGAAGCTGGATCGGCACACTCCCAGGTCGCATGATGGGTGACAGCCAAGTGCAGACACAGAGTCAAGGGCTACCAGTCCTGATCCAAACCTTCTCCCACTGAATGGGACGATCAATTGAGACAAGTAGCTGTTTATGTAGTCCACAGCTAAAGGTGGGGTGGGGGACCCTGTAGACCTGCAATTCAGTATCAAAACTGTAACTGACACACGTTACTCTTAAATAGCTACATTAAAATGAAACCAAAACCTGGCCTAATAAGGAACAGTCAGTTTCACCTGGCAGGCTAACTCCATTACTTCCCCAGTTCTCAAACCAGGTGGCATCTTTTAAACGAGTCCAGGATCTGGAGCAAGGAGGAATCTCCCTGCCAGCCGGTGGGGACTGCTGGGAACACATATGCTAGCATGTCATTTGGAAGTCTGCTAATATGTTGTAAGCAGCACAAGACGCTTGCCTGGCTTCCCAGGCCAATAAACAATGCCATTCCAACTCCTGCAGCAGTCAATAGGAAACAGTCTCTTTTCTCCACCATCCAACAATTCAACAAACATTTGTTCCTGTTGAACAACCGTCAGCCTGGCTCCATCTGCACCCGCTCCTGCAAGGCGAGCGCAGCGGCACAAATGCCCACCCCAGGATCCCAGACCCGGAATGCAAGCCATTCCGGGGGCCACTTTCCTAACACCACCGAGTCCAGAGATTGTACCGTATGGAAGACTCGGAGTGTGGCCTATAGGAGGCAGAATCCCATTCATCAAACGCTGCAAAGAGCTTTTCTTTGTTCACCATCGTCCTAAGTACAGTACGTGTTAATGAGCCTGGGCGGTCAGATGGAAGGAGCTCGGCTTCAGGGGGCGTCCGAACGCGAGGGACCCGGGCAAACCTGTCCGTGCGGTTCGTCGCTGCTGCGGCGCCCCGGCCCGAACCACGAGCATTGTTCCCCAAGTCCGAAGACGGGGTGGAGAGCTGGGGCTGGGGACACGGTGGGGGGCGGGGAGCGAGAACACACTTGGGACAACACAAACCGCAAACCCTCCCCGGATTCTGGGTGTCCTCGATTCTTTCGTCTCTGCCCCACCAAGAGAAACCCTGAGCGCGTAACCTGCCTCCCACGGGCTTGCAAAATCCAAGACAGGCAAAAATGTGACTTGACCAGTGTGCCTGTGCCGGACGGCCCTTCTCGCCATGTGCAAAAGCCACGCCGACGCGGACGCCCCCACTCGCGAGCCCCAGCCGTGGCCTCCCCGCGGGCTTCCCCCGCCCCGGGACAGAATGCCCCCTCACCACCATCCTGACCGCCCCGGACAGTCCAGCAGCAGCGGAGCCCGCCGCCTCGCGCCCGCATCCCGGGGGTGACGGGTGCAAACTTCCGCGAACAAAAGAGTTGTCTGCAAACGATGCGGGAACTTCGGGGCGAATGGGGACGCCCGGCTCCCGAGACTCCGCGCCTCCTCCGCAGAGGCTAGTCAAAGCTCAAGTCGAGACGCGGAGAGGACACCCCCGGGCGCAGCAGTCCCCGCGCCCGCCCGCCCGTCCTGGCCTGGGGAGCGCAGACTTTTCCGCCGCAGCCAGGCTTGTACGTCCCCATGCCTGTGCTCTGACAAGTCTCACGCCTGCATCAGGGGCGAGACCGAGCGCCCGGAGAAACCGCCCGACCCAATCCAAACGCGAAACAAGGCAGAAAAAAAGGCAACCAGCAACACTAGTAAAAAAGAAAAAAACACAGGCAAGCCCATTGCACACGCGAGCCGGGCTCCCTCCAGCCGGCGGCCGGGACGCACACGGCCCGGACCTCTCTCGGGGCCAGCCCCCCGGCCACCGCCGCCGCCGCCCGGCCCCGGGTCGCTTACTGTGCGCGGCGG
>NW_016819184.1:5061717-5064253 GCF_001698545.2 Rhinopithecus bieti | reverse complement strand
CGCTCGCCGCGCTCGCGCCTGCGAGGCCCCGGGACGCGGGAAGTGGCCCCGGGCCTTGGCTGCGCCACCGCGGCTGCCCGGGCCCCGCGCCAGGGGCCCTACGGGCTTCTCTCCCCGCCCCTCGCACGAGCCGGGATGAAAACGCTGGGCCACATAGGCTTCAGGCGTCCAGCTTCCGGGTTGTTAGGTGCCGAGGTTTAAAAGAAACGGTCACTTCAGTGGCGTGCAGGACAGCGGGCGGATGGGGTCGCGGCGCGGGGGGGACCTTGAAGTGTTGTCACACTTTGGGAAAATAAAACGCAAGTTTCCTAACTCGGGGCGCTGATCAAAATGAAGGAATGTGTACTTCAGAAGCCACATCCAAAATACATGCAACTGGCGAAGGAAGGATTTGTGGTTGCTAAGCAGAGGCAGAGCATGTTTAGTTCTGTAACTTAGGATGTTGACTTAAGTTCAGGAATGTAACCCTGATAGAATAAGCAGAGTATTTTCATTGTGCTGCTCACCTGGGGGAGGGGGATTGTTTTCCTTGTGAAGTGAAGCCCTAGATTTCCCATTACTCCTTCCTACTGGTGTATGTTATTTTATTGACCTTGTATCCAAAAAGCAATTTTTAAAGAGAAGGTTTTTTAAAACCCCCTATGCCTGTTTTGTGTTCTCCTTTGCCAAAAAAACAAAACACCTCATTACTTTACATGGATTGTGTCTGCGCCATTTGAATGGTTCTATTCATAAATAGGGAAACTTTTTCTGTTGCTTCTAGGAACGTTTAATTGGTTTTAATCCAATGTTTCAATCCTAGTATCAAACATAAATGAACAATTAACTTCTTGAGCTTTGTGCGCTTGGGAAACTATTATATTTCATGGCTATTGCTGAAATATTTCAGAATATCATCACACTGGACCCATTCTTTTCAGAAAAGCATGAACTGACATCTCCTTTCACACTACAGCTCACTCCACGGAGTTCTGCTGCATGATTAGAATGGACGGCAATCACTGGAAAGGATATGAGTCTATTCATTTCAAGTTACATGATGTGGGATAGAGTCAATTCATCCTAAGAAAGCCAAAATGAACTAACATACAGAATACAGAATACCAAGATACTGATACCCTTACCCATATACGTTGCTTTTTAAAAATGCATTAAGGACCAATCTCGAAAGGAACAAGATCCAAGAACCGATGGTGAACAAAAGAAGGCCCAAGGAATAATTTTAAGAATGCTGCTATGCTTAACCAAAAGAGTCAGTGTTTCCCTAAAGCTATCTGATATCACACAATCACCTCAGCGTTTGAGGGCTTTAAGGACAGTTTAATTTACTAAGTTTTTATTAGGAAGCCTAGAGTGACTCCTGCTGGCAAACATTCAGTTTATTCCTACAATTACTAGTTCATCAGGTCAATTTAAAAAACAAGATGCAGGGTCCCAAGCCTGGAAACAATTATTACAACCATTATTCTTGTTGCTTTCAGGATGATTTGCGTTTCACATTCCAAGGATGGTGGTCATGGCCAGTTCCTCTGCTGTAACACCTCCTTTCCAACCTAAAGCAGCCTGTTTTTCTGGTTCTGAGGCTTTCTTGAGGCTGTCTAGAACTAATATACTTGCTTAAGAAGTTATGCTATTAACCAATAAATAGTTACTTCTCATTTTGTAGATTTGTATCTCCAAAGACTAAAAAGATACATAAAGACCTGTGTCACACTTAACCTTCCATACTATAGGCTCTTCCCACATGATGTAATAATCCTACAGCTATATTATAAAACACCCTCACTTCTTAGTGCTCAGCTCCATAGTTCTTTACTATGAAAAAATTCTACCCAAAAGGTTGTTATATTAGAGTTCTGCTCAATTCAGAAGAGTAGCTAAAGACGTAGAACTCTGGATTTAAAGCTATGTAAAAGCTGCAATGGGGCAGGGACATGGAGCTAAACTCTCTATCTTTGTTCAATCCAAAATGGTCAAACCAAATCAAAACCAGATTTTGAACACAAATAGACACCTAAAGGCAAATTCATAGACCAATTTAGGAATAAATCCATAAATAATCTAAAAACTATTACTTGTAACTTTTCCATTATCATCAACCAATGCTAACCTGATTAAGCCAGAGAACACCCTGGGAAATATAAAATGCAGGGATTACTTGCAGTCTTTTACTTCAAGACCAATATATGATGGCCCCGCACAGTGGCTCACGCCTGTAATCCCAGCACTTTGGGAGGCCAAGGTAGGTGGCTCACTTGAGGTGAGGAGTTTGAGACTAGCCTGGCCAACATGGTGAAACCCTGTCTCTATTAAAAATACAAAAATTAGCCAGACATGGTGGCAGGCACCTGTAATCCCAGTTACTCAGGAGGCTGAGGCAGGAGAATCGCTTGAACCTGAGAGGCAGAGGTTGCAGTGAGCCAAGATCGCACCACTGCACTCCAGCCTGGATGACAGGAAAAGACTCTGTCTCAAAAAAAAAAAAAAAAAAAAAAAAAAAAAAAAAAAGGAAAAAAAAAAAAAAAAAAAAAAAAAA